>NW_025953951.1:0-358334 GCF_022497035.1 Daldinia vernicosa | reverse complement strand
TTTAATATATTATAAATAAAAATAATTTTAATTTTATAATATAATTTTAATAATTTAAAATTTTTAATATTTAAAAAATTATTAAATAAAATAATGTTTAAATTTAAAATATATTTTTTTTTATTTATTTTTAAAATATTATAAAAGTTTTTTAATTTTAACGTTTAATAAAAAATATATTAATAAAAAGTTAAAATGGTAATTAATTACGTTATTATAAATATGAAAATAAAATATAATTAAAAAGGAAACTTTATATTATTTAAAATAAAAAATAAAAATTTTTTATAATTATATAAAAGATATTATTTATTAAAAAAATTAAATAAAAAATGGTTATAATAAAGAATTGAATTTTTTATTATTTTAAAGAAAATTAATAATTTTATGTATAAATTAAATTTTTTAAAATATTAAAAAATATATTAAATAATATTAATAACTTATTTCTTATTAATTTTTAAAAATATAAATTTATTTAATTAAAAAAACCCAAAATTAAGAAAGATATTTATAAATAAAAATATAAATAATTTATTTTTTTTTAAAATAAAATTATTATTAAAAAGAAAAATAAATAAAATCGATAAGAAATTAATTTTAAAATATTTAATAAAATAAAAAAAATATAATTTCAAAAATAATTAATAATATTTTTATAAATTATTTATATAAAATATAATAAAATTAATTAAAAATTTTAATAAAAAAAATTTGTAAAGAAAAATATAAATAAATATAAATAAATTAATTAAAATAAAATAAAAATATTTAAAAAAAAAGTAAATTAAAGATTAATATATATAATATTTAATATAAATTTATAAGTATAATTATTTATTAAACGTATTGTATTTTTTTAATAATTAATATAATAATTATAAAATAAGTTTTATAAAAAAAAATTTTTTATTTTTATATTTTTAACCGTATATAATTTTTATTTATTTTTTATTTAAATTTAATTATTTTTTATTTAAATTTAATTATTTTAATTATTAAGAATTATATGTATTTTTTAATTATTATTTTATTTTTAATTTTTAATTATTATTTTTTTTAATATATTTATTTTTTAATTATTATTTTTTTAATTTTAAAATTAAAATAATTATTTACGAAATATATTAAAAAAATAAAATTAAAAACTTTAAAACGTAAAGGTAAATATATAAAATTAATTATTTTAAGTTAAATAACGCAAAATTTATTAATAAAATTAAAATATTTATTTAATATTAAATTAATATTTTATTAAAATATAAATTAAAATTTTATTATAATTTTTAAAAATTTATTTAATATTTAATAAAAATAAAATTTAATTAATAATTTTTAAAAATAAAATTATATATTAATATTTATACGGCGTTATAAATTATTAAAATTTATTAAAAAAAAATAAATATAAATATAAATAATATAATAAATTTTAAATTATTTAAAAAAAAATATTAAAACTTTTAAAAATTTATAGTGTTAATAAATAAAAATTTAATATATTATTAATTTAAATTAAATATTTTTTAAAAATTATTACGTTTTTTTAATTAAAAAAGATAAAACTTTAAAATTTTTTAAAATTTTAAATAATTTATTATAAAATTATAACGTAAATATAATTCTTCTTTAAAAAAATAAAATAATAAAACGCGTAAAAAATTAAAAAAATAAAAATAAAAATAATAATAATAATATTATAAAAAGTTTTAATTATTAAAATTTTTTTATTAAAAAATAAAAATTTTATTTAAAACTTTTTTCTTAAATAATTAATATTTGCTAAATTATTAATATTTATTAAATCATTAATATTTATATTATTTAAAAAATAAATTTTTAAATAATTAATTTTTATTAATATTAAAATTTATTAAAATTTATAAATATAATTTAAAATATTAAAAAATATAAAAAAAAAATATAAAAATAAAATTAAAAATTTAAAAAAAATTATATAATTTAAAAAGATTTTAAAAAAAAGGGTAGTTAATTCGAAAAAACTTAATTAAATTTATAAATAATTTAATAAAATTAATAAAAACGTTAATAATTTTATATAAAATATAAAGAAAATTAATTAAATAAAAATTTATAATTTTAAAGATATTTATAAAATTTTCCCCGAAATAAATTAATTTTTTTTTTAAAATATATATTTTTAAAGATATAATAAAAGTTATTAAAAAAGATAAAAAAGAAGAAAAAATAAAAATAAGTAATTTATTAAATATTAATATATTAAATAAATAATAAAGAAAAATAAAAACGTTTTTAATTTTTTTTAAATAATAAAATTATACTAAATTTATATTAATATATATATATGATTAATTATTAATTAAATTTTAATTTTTTTAATTTATATAAATTTTTTAATAAATTATATTTATTAAAAAATTATTTTAATATAATAAATTTATAATTTAATTTTATAAAAAATTTATTAATATATATAAAATAATTTTTTTATTAATATTTATTAATTTATTTTAATTTATTATATAAAAATAGTTATATTTTTATAAAATAAATAGGTAAAATTTTAAAATTTATTTTATAATTTTAACTATTTAAATATTTAAATATTAAGATTTTTTTAAAATTTATTAAAGTTATATTTATAAAAATATTAAGGTTAAAAAGTATTAAAATTATAAAAGATAAAAGTTATTAAAAAAAATTTTAAAATAACTATTATAATTAAAATTTATATTTTTAATTGTATTTAAATTAATATTAATCCGGAAAACGTATACTTTAAATTATAATTTTATTAATTTTTTATGTAAATTATGGTATAAATTATATAAGATTTAAAGTAAAATTTGTAAAGTTATTAAAGGAAATGTTTAAAAAAAATGCGGAAAATAATTTAAAGTTACCGGGTACGTATCCCACATATTACACGGGTAATAATAAGTATATTATACGATTAATGTTATTTATTTAAAATTAATGTAATAATTTAAATTAAAGTAATATATTTTTAATAATTTAATTAAGTAAAAATTTTTATATAATAATTAAATTATTAATATAATAAATTATATTTTAATTTTATTTTTTTATATAATAAATATTAATTATTTTATAATAAATAATTAAAATTAATAATATAATAATAAATATATTTAATAAATAAACTTTTTTATTAATGTATAATATTAATTATTTAAAATGATAAATAATAAAAATAATGGTAATAAATGTAAATATTATTAATTTATAAATTAAATTTTAAATATTAAAATTTTATTATTAAATAAAAAATATATTATATTTATAATATATAATTACGCGTTTATAATGTATAATTAATTACGCGTAAATTTCGATAAACTTTTTATATATAATAAAACGTAAATATTATAAATTTATAAATTAAATTTTAAATATTTTAAATTAATAAAAACCGTAAAATAATTAAAAAAGTTTATATATAATAATTTAATTATTAAATAATAAATTTAAATTTTACGTAATAATTTAATATTAAAATAATATATTATTTTAATAATTTTTTAAAATTTTTATTTTTATTAAATTTTATTATATTATTAACGGAACGTGAAAAGATATTAATATTAATATAAATAACTAAAATATAAAAAAAGAAATTAAACGAAGAATAAAAAGAGTTAAAAATAAAAGATAAATATGTAAAAAGCCGAGAAAATATAAATAACCGAAACGGTTATACGTTAAACTCGCATCGTAAACGCGAAAAAAGTAAATCGTACTTTATAAAAAAAATGAAATAATTTATAACGATTTACAATAATTATTATAATAAAATATAATAAGATTATTCGAGCGGTTATAATAATAAAATAAAATAATTAAAATAAATATTAAAAAAAAAAGTAATAAAAAAAAACCGAAATAAAACGGTTAAATTTACTTTATTAAAATTCATTTATTATTTAATTCATTAAAATAATAAAACTTTAAAAAAATATAAAAGAAAATAAAATAAACGTATAATAAAGTAAAAAAATAATTAAAATAAATATAATTTTTTTTAACATATATATAATTTTTACTTAAATATTTATTAAATAATAAAATTAATAATGTTTAATATAAAAAATAACATTTATAAACGAATTAATATAAAATAAATAAATAAATAAATAAATAAATAAATAAATAAATAAATAATATTAATTTATATTTAACTTTATAATTAAATATTAATTAATATTAAATTAATAAAAATTACATAATATAATATATTATAATAAAAATATATAATAAAATAATTAATAATATTATATTAATTTAATTTATTATTATTTTTATTTTATAAAAATAAATTATTTAATTAATTATAAATTAAAACATAATTTTAACTTTAACGCACGTGTTATATAAACACGTAATTATTATTTTAATAATTATAAAATAATTTTCACGTTTAAAATTATAATATAATAACGTAATATTATATAAATATATAAAAAGTTTAAATAAATAAATATAATATATTATTAATTTTAAATCATTTAAATTAAAGTTATTTTATACGTTATTATATTATATTAAATTTTTATAAATATAATATTTAAATTTTATTATTAAAATTTTATTATAACGTAAATTTAAATTTAAATTAATTTTAAATTATAATTTATTAAAAAGTTTATTTATAATTTATAAATATAAATATATAAATTATATATTATATAACGTTAAAAACGTAAATAAACGTAATTTCGCGTTTTAATAAATTATAATTTAACGTATATTAAAATAAAAAAAAATATAAAAATTATAAAAAAAAAATAAAAACTATTAAAAAAAACTTTAAAATAATTATTATAATTAAAATTTATATTTTTAATTATATTTAAATTAATATTAATTTAAATTACGTGTATTTTAAATTATAATTTTTATTATTTTTTTATTTAAATTACGATATAAATTATATAAAATTTAATTTAAAATTCGTAAAATTATTAAAATAAACGTTAAAAAAAACATAAAAAACGATTTAAAATTACTTAATACGTATTTTCGTATATTATATAAATAATAATAAATATATTATATAATTAATGTTATTTTAAAATAAAACATTATAATTAATTTAATATTATATAATAATATTTTAATAATTTATATTTTATATTTTATTTAAAAAAATAATTTTATAAACGAAAAAGTTTTAAAATTTAACTTAAAATCGCTTAAAATAATCGTAACCCGTTTTATTTTAAAACTTAAAATAAAACAACGTTTAAAATGCGGTGGTCGAGTTTATAAAGTCAACTTAAATAATAACTTACAATGTCGGATAATTTTAAAGCTTTTTAACCTAAAGTATTATATCATTACACGAACAAAAACAAAGCAGGTTATGATGGCATCATGTCGTCGAAAAGCATCTTTCCATCTACCGCTGAAGGCATGAAACACACACATTATGGCAAAGGTGTATATTTTACCACAATCTGGCCCTCCGAGATTGGATTATCTGGTGACGGGGGATACGAGTCTACTCGTCGTATATTTAACGACGTAACCGCCCACTCTATAGAGCGGATGCAGTACTATATCGGAGTCAGCATAGATGAGAGTTGGGAGCTTTTAATAGCTCGTGACCCAACAAACTTTTTCGAAATCCACGATATCTGGGTCGTGGAAGATATGGGCGCTCCGTTAAATATTCAAGCGCAAATTATCGAGCATGGAACAACTGTGATACATGGGGCAGTTGCACAGTTAGAAGATCAAACTACGGCGACTCGAGACTACGCCTACCGATTGAACAGGCAGCAGAATGTACCTGTCCAACAGGAGCAACTTTGGAAACGGCCAAAGCCTAGTGAATATATCTTCGTGGGAGGACACACGGTTAGGAGACCCCATGGGAATGAGGATGACTTTCTACACCTAGAAGGGTACACTCCGAACTAGAGATTCAATATGGCTTCTAGAGTGAAGTACATAACTAGAGTCACGATCGATTACGGATTTCAATTTAGTAGCTATAATTTCCATAACGTAATTTCCAAGATATGCTTATAGATGGGGACTTCCGTATCAACGTCGGTCATATCCCCTCAATTTGTCGGCCGCTTCCGTCAATACGTACTTTTTTCCTTTTTACCTATGTTTTAAAGGCATCGTTCCTTACCTTCGTCAACTTCATCAACAATCCAATCTTATCAAAATTCAGTATTCAATTTGCAATATTTACTAACTCCGTAAAAGCCATCAGAATGACGCATATCACTATACAACCGCTTCATTTCACAGAAAACCACGGTGTAAACTTTGGTGCTATTGTTCATAATGCGAACCTTGATAATCTCACTGGTAAGGATTGTGAAATGCTTCTCGTGAAAGAGGCCCTCTGCGAAGCGGGAGAATACCCGTAAAATCGGTAACCTCCTTTGGTAAGGTATCAATATTTATAATTCAAGGTGGTGAGCAGTAGCTAATGACGGCTTTAGATGCGGACTTTGAGATTATTCGCAACGCCCTCTTCACCCACCAGCTTCTGGTTTTCAAAAATCAGAGTCATGTCTCGTCCAAGTCTCAATTCGAACTAACGCGACGGTTTGATCCCGCTGCAACTTCGTACGGACACGGGAAAACAATCGATGCCAAGCGTAGCATCTTGCATCCGGATCTCAAAACGATTCCCCATCAACCTCAGGTGCAAGTTATCGGGAATGGGTTCGTGTCCGAATATGAAGGTCTGAGGGACATTCGGCTTAAGCATCCACATCATAAAACGTTCCATGCAAGTGCCATTTCGGCTGTAGATGATCTCAATTTCACACGTTTCTACCGGTGGCACATCGATGCTGCTCTGTACGGTCTTGCACCACCCGTGGTGACCACATTGCTCGCGGTTAAAGTTCCTGGAGGCCGCCGCCAGGTTTGCCGCTATGACGATGGGACTGGCGACGAGTTGGAAGTTCCTTTAGGCACCACGGCGTTTGTTTCGGGCTATACTATGTACGATCTACTTTCTGATGCTGATAAGGAGTTTGCCCGTACGTCTTTTGTTGAGTATGCGCCACATCCTTATGTGTGGATTAGCAACGCAAAATCTCGTTCTGATGGGCTGGGGATGGTTACGCAGGGGCTCGAAATACCCCTGGACGATTTACCACCTATTGAGCAACACAAGATCCAAATCCTACCTATGTGCTGGCGTAACCCAGTAACAGGAAAGCTTGCTCTTCAGGTACACCCGTCGGCGGTTCGGAAAATCCACCCAGCAAACGGGACTGTTATCGATGACCTCGGCAAAGTCCGCGAAATCATACATCGGCTCCAACGTCCTGCTATCGCACCAAAATTCGTTTATGCTCACGATTGGGAAGAGGGCGATTTTGTGTTATTCCATAATCGTGGGCTGCTTCATTCAGTAGTGGGAGCATTTGCAGATGACGAAGTCAGACTGTTTAGGCAGTGCAATGTTGCAGCTAGTCATTTTCCTGAGGGTCCCATGCTTGGGGCCTAATATGTGCTTTAGCATATGCTGCCTTCTCCGACGTTTAACTTATGGAAGGCTTCTATTCTAGTAGTGGTTAGGTTAATCGGTTTATAAATGATATTCTAAGAACTAATATGAAAGTCACGTATGCAGTTCTCACTACTTTACTCCGCCTAGACTGGACTGCCGGAACCCTCTGTGATGACCCCCTTTCCCCGTTTAGGTACCTTGGTCGTTTGCTAGCCTAATCAACTGTCAAGAGTTGCTCGTAGAAAGCCGCGACTTTGTTTTCGTTGTCGCGAAGGTGTATCTCAAGAATCCAATGCCGCTTATTTCCATCTTTGCCGGGGTTGCTCATTTTTTGATCGTTCCCCTTGGTAATATAAAGAGATATCTTGTCCCGGGGAATACGCTCGTGTGGGAAGAGCCCGACTAGGTGCCCGGCAAGTGTGGCGCCGAATTCCCACCCAGCGTTTCGAGCTTCTTCGCAGGCAATGTCATATAATTGCTCACCCGACATATCTGGATTCGCCTGGTACCGAGATTTCACTATGTTCCAGACTGGGGCGAGAGAGTCGCGTAGACGTTTCTTATTGGGGTCATCGCCAAGCACAAAGGTACGTGCGAAGTCGGCCTCCCAGGCCTCGAATACTGGCCCTAGGTCGACATATAGGATGTCATCTTCTCCAATGATACGATCGGGTGGGTTCTCCTCGAATGGCAGTAAAGTATTAGGTCCGCTTCTGACAACTCTTTTGTGCCAGTGAGTTTTAACACCATGACGTTCTGTCCCAAGCTTATGAATCTCATCGCTCAGCGTCTTCTCGCTGATACCGGGTCGGATAAGCTTCTCCTCTATCTCCGCAAAAAGTTGGACAGCTTTGTTCTGGGCATCCAGGAGGTAAGCTGCTCGCTGACCTTCCGTCACATTCATGATGTTAGTTGTCATACAAAGTCGTGTTTTAAGGTTATAGTACAAAAACATGATTACTCGAGTAGAAACATTGAATGTAAGAATGCTGCAATTGGATAGGTACCTACTGAGGGGTAAATTACCCTTTATACGCCTCTGTTGAGGGCCCGTGCCGGAATCCTTCTGTACCAATGTCACATTATTGTTGTAATAGAAGTTGTATTGGGTAAGTTACTAAGAGGGAGGATCTAGCTTAATATTCATGTGATACATGACAACCAATCAGGCTCTATATGCTGTTGGGGTATTGGACATCGACGAAACTAGGTAACTTACAAAACGACCAGAATAAAAGCATCGGGGCCGCTATGTCCGTCTATGTCGAGTAGTCTATGAAGATAATCTATATCTAGGTGTCTTACCGCCCCTCTATGCTCCCTATGGCGTTTTGAGGGGCTATCACTCTTCTAAGAAGCCCGGGAATAGGTACTGGACCTTCCTTAAGGCCTCAGGGTTCCGGCCCTCGGGTTTGGTGCAAAACATTACAGCACCCTTGCTGGTACCCTCCCAGTGCTTGGCGGTAACTAAGTCGCTATTCTCGTGTTTGCACAGTTCGTCTAGCACGGCACCAACCAGCCGCCGCGCATTTTTGCTGTTGGTGTTCATATAGTGCATAACCATGGATACGTCGACGTCTTCGGTCGTGTGCCAGCAATCGTAGTCGGTAGCCATGCAGATGACCTGGAGCGCCATCTCTGCCTCTCTCGCCAGCTTAGCTTCAGGTAGCAGCGACATGCTAATCACCGAACCCCCCCAGGAGCGGTATAAATTCGATTCGGCGCGTGTAGAGAACTGCGGACCCTCTAATGACCGAGCATGGTTAGCAAAGCATACTCCATAACAGACAGTTAACTTCGACACCTACCCATACAGATAGCAGTTCCACTGCCGTGCAATACCACGCCATCACCCTGCATAGACTTTGCGCATTGACGTACGATCTGAGCAAGCTTGTCGTCGTAGGGATCGCCAAAGGGGACGTGGCCGACGAGCCCACCCTCAAAGAAGGTAGAAGGACGAACACCCTTGGTGCGGTCGATAACCTGGTCCGGCACAACGAAGTCCATAGGCTTGATCTCCTCGCGCAGGGAACCTACAGCAGAGAAGGCAACAACGCTGCGCACACCAATATGTCGCAGAGCTGCGATGTTCGCTCTGGCGGGAATCTCATGAGGCGCATATTGGTGGTGAACACCATGACGGGCTAGAAAGGCAACGGGCACGCCGCTATGTTCGAGAATTAGGATGGGCGCGGATGGATATCCCCAAGGCGTTAATGGGTTAACACGGGCGATGGGAGTGTAACCGTCAATCTTATAGAGTCCCGTCCCGCCTATGACGGCAATATGGACCGGTCCTATATGCATAAACCTCCGTATTAGCTAGTAACTCAAACGAGACTGTCTACTAAAAAGAGGACGATAAAGATGAGGGCGGGGCAAATCGGGGTATTCTCACGGTCGAAAAATTCAGGGAGATCAGCCATTGTCTCGCTACTGTTTTCAGCGGTGGAGTATTGATTATTATTCTTATTTTCGTCCCTTACAAGCCGCTTCTAAATACCTTCAAGTCAATTGTTCTTTTTTTTTCCTTGTTTTCTTTTTCTTGGTTTTTTTTTTTCTTGTTTAGGAGGTATGCATAATAGGCCTTGTTGCTACTGTCTCGGTTGTATTGCGATATATAAAATTTACGATAAGAGGATGCCCCTCCCCCTCTTTGTGGAGAATGTTGATACCTGCACATGTACCTTAGGTATACATGCAGCACATGTAGCACATGTAGCTACCACGTGCTCTGATAGTAGGTAATAATAGATCCACAGGCGGATGTTACAAACTAAACTGCATACGGGCACACCATCTGCATTCTACTATGTAGTAATTTCGTTATAATATCAACTGCGTACCTCCTATATGTAGTTAATGATTATAAAACTGATAGTTAATTAAGTGTCATATTCTGATTTAAAAATAAGAAACTTAATGATGGTTCTCGAGGAGAATGGATATGGCGTATTATGAAGAAAAAAAATACCTAATATGTGGTGATACCTACATCTCGTGTCATACATGTAAAATCAACATGTTCGAGCCGTAAGGTGTACTGGCCTGCCTCCTCGGTCAACTGGGATGAATTGCCGGTGCAAGATAATGGTCACTATGCCGGCTAATGAGCCCGACTAATAATATTGTACGTGTGCCCGCGCCCATCCTGTATCGATTCCATTTGGGGAAATTGTCGGTTAAGTGATGACATCTCAGTCTCAGGTCCATAATATACCTACCAGCCGTCATTGTGCTATGCTCTATGGCCGGAAGAAGTGACGAGAGGGGTGTTGGGATGGCCACGAGCTATCAGTAGTAATAGCTTCCCACGGCGGCCGTTGACTTTTCACTTCTTCGGTTACTCAGACATAGCTGCTCTCTTCTTAGGCCCGCGTGAGCTTTGTTAAGTTTACCTTTATCCCAATGTATTTCAACGCGTTACTAAGAGTGTGTTTTGTATTGGTATTCTTGCAGCTCGGATCTGCTCAGACGATTGTTGTGGACGGTCAAGTCATCAGTCAGTCAAATTGCGACTCTATTACATCTAAATATTTATGAGGGCCTTTTTCTAGTAGACTAACTTAAAACCTACCTGCTTCAAGATGCCGACGAGTCCACCGTTTCTCCCGCTTTCGTGCCCGTGGATGCTTCATCCTCTAATGCGACGGCCGACCTCTTTCCAGGGGAAACCCATCAGCTTACCGACGCCGTCCTAACAAACCTCACTAACCTTGGATTAACCAACATAGTTCTCTTCGGGTTTGCTGATCCTGCGACCGCCCCTAACCAATCTATTATAGGACCCTGTAAAACCTTCCCGGGCGAATTTGTCGTTTTCCCTGGCCGTATTACTAACCGGGTATTCGACCTTCTTCTCGGCGGCAGCCTTATTCAAACCAAACCGTTCGCTTCACCATGCTATAGCGACTACGGGAATCAAGATGCGGCAAAATGTGCTGAGATTACGTCTCACTGGTCAGACAACTCTTATATTCAGTAAGTGAATTCGCTCACCCCCTCCCTGGGGCCATGCTCTGGGGCCTGAGCTAAATGGGTTAAGCACGAACGATCCAACTTCTATCAACGCAATCCTATTTGAAGGGACGTCATGTGTACCGCATACAATAAACCCATTTGCGCTGAACTGTACTATTGGCGCATACCCGACGATGTCTGTCAATGTAACCACTGTCGCCCAAATCCAACTGGCTATCAACTTGGCGCGAAGCCTCAACTTGCGACTCGTCATTAAAAATACTGGGCATGACTATAGCGCAAAGAGTACGGGTGCCGGTGCTCTTTCTCTATGGACTCATAATATGAAAGACATCCAATACTACGAGACCTACGAAGAAGGGTCGTATAGAGGACCAGCTTTCAAGATAGCAGCTGGTGTCCAAGTATTTGAGGCATACGAGGTCGCGCATAAGTACAACCTTACGATTGTCGGCGCAGAGGGGAAGGTGAGGCGTCTACTGACTCGGCAGGTCCGGAGAGAGAGTTAACGATAACATCTACAGACGGTCGGGCTTACAGGAGGTTATATTCTAGGTGGAGGCCACTCCCCTTTATCAAGTCTATATGGAATGGCCGCAGACCAGGTTGGTTTATTTTCACGGGCATTGTAACCGCGTGGGCTAAAATCATGACAGGTCCTCTCCATGGAAATAGTCACAGCCGACGGTCGCTTTGTCACAGCTAGTGAAACGTCAAATCCTGATCTCTTTTGGGCTCTTCGAGGTGGAGGTGGATCGACTTATGGGGTTGTTACATCCATGGTGATTAAGGCGTTTCCTGAGATTCCAGTCTCAACGATGACATTTAGTCTATCTACAGGGGACAACGTATCTATGGATCAGTTCTGGCAAGCCTTTCGCGCTTACTTTGAGGGGTTTGCTAACTACACCGATGCTGGGAACTACGCTCATTTTGACCTCAATGCCACGAGTGGAAACTACGTCTGGAATATGGCACCTTGGTTCGCTCCAAACATGTCTAAATCAGAATTGGAGGTCCTTGCCGACCCCTTCTTTAAGGCTGTTGGTGGCATTGGGATTGACCTAAAACCAGTTTACCAAGAATATGCAAACTTCTATGACGCATGGAATAATAGCTTCCCTCTCGAACTTTGGGGGTCAAATCTTGCTAGATACGGTAGCCGGCTCTTCCCACGGGAAAACTGGAAGGATTCGACGAAACTGTCATCTACTTTTGAGGCTATTCGTCACGTTGTAGATAATGGTGGCGTGGTATCGGCTTACAACGTTGCCGCTGCCCCGAAGTCCGGGTACCCTGATAAGTATGTGAATCGATTATTCCCCTTGCTCTCCTTTCGACTTGTCTTGAGGATCACCGTCTCCTTCTTGGGCTAACTGGAGAGACATTTCTCTCGGGACTTACTTAAAGCATCTAAATTCCCGATTGAAGCATGCAGTTATTGACCTTGCTATAGTGCTGTTAACCCGGCCTGGCGCGAGACTGTGTTACACGCTATCGACATTGTGGCATGGACTCAGGATATGTATACGGAACTCATTACGATATGGAGTAACGTTTTGACGTCTGACTGGGGATCGCTATGGCGCTCGGTCTCGCCCGGTTCGGGAGCTTACCTTTCCGAATCAGATTACATCGAACCCGACTTCCAGCAGTCATTCTGGGGTAACAAATACGATCGGTTATATGAGCTCAAGAAGAAGCTGGATCCTTGGGATGTGTTTTATGCTCAGAACGCGGTAGGTTCAGAGGATTGGGAGATGTCCGATTGGATTTTTGGGAATTTGCCGTCCCAGAACAGTCGATTGTGCCGAAGGGGAACGAATCCCTCTCAGCAAGGGGCGATGAGGTTGATTCATGGATAGTTCGTGTAAGGGTGTTAAACCTAGAAATTTATTGTTTTGTCGCGAGGCCGATATACGTGTTGATTTTAATGAAATGAACGCAATATTAATTTGGCATAGGTACATCAGGACATACATCAGGACATACATAATAGCCGTCTGGTTTGAAGTGAAGCTTTTAAGAAACATACCGGTGTATCGAATAAGCAGGTCGACACCTGATATATAATTCATTTAAACAAAATCTATGTACCTATAGAGTCTCAGCCCCACCTGATGCCACCCGCAAACCCATTCAAACCTCTTTTCATCCCAAATCATTAACTATTGCATTTTCACACTTAACGTCTTAGTCATTATGTGTCTCTTTTTAGGATTTCAGCCGTCACGACTCACCACTTCCTAGGCATCTATGGAGGGTCACTATATACGTTGTATTTTTTGACCTACACCTCCAGGTAGCGCGTCATCGTCTAACATTCCAAGAGCGCCGTAATTTTATTGGGGCTGTGGACATATTGTCATGGCATCTTCTCCTTCTAGACTCATTAACCAGTTAGACCTCGATACTGCTAAGATGTGGAAAGATGACTCCATCGAGGAGCGCATCTTCTCGGCTGCCTTAATATGTCTAGAGGGCCATTACAACCAGTCCCCTGCAATGGGACCCCAATCCATCGCCAAGGTAACCAGTATTGTCTCTAAAACCTTGGAGAAGACGCATACCTTCAAGGACGTTAGGTAAGTGTCTCGAGGAAGCATAATTGGAGAAGAAAACCCAAAGAAAAAAAGAAAAGCTTTAAATGTGTTACTAATACTCTAGTCGTAGGGAGGTCCTATCGAGAAACGTGCGGGTATGGATATGGCTACGTCGAGCTGTATCCGCCGCAATATGTGATCTCAATGAGAAGTCTCTTGGTGTACGATCCGAACCTTTTGTTCAAACTAAGTTCCTCGACATCACTACTCCAGAGGTTACCGCTTTGATTATCAAGAACTACGTGCCCCTAAAGGAGGCGTTGCAGATGCTCAACAAGCTCATGCACATTGCTCGAAATCTACTTGTCACTACTGACCCAGAGGTCCCTCAGGACTTGTCTGCAGCTATCCAGTTCGACCATGAAGTATATGAATCCATATGTCTTTGTGTCAACGTGACCAGCAAGGGAATTGATGGGGAAATGCCGGAAGACGAAGCGTCCAGGGCTAAGTTGAATGAGATTACCGAACTCTGTACGTGGAGCCCCTTACCAGTAGGTATACGCATAATTAACCATTAGTAGGCAAAAAGGTCCTTGTGACGTCCCTACAGCAAGCTCATAATTGGATTGCCAAGAATGATCGCAATAAGATGTTATTTTGGTACAAAGTATTAATTGAATCTCCCGACGCCGAGAGCAACCCAGGCCCAGAGGACCGTCATGAATCAGTGCTAGACTATCCAGCTCCCAGGAGTATTCATCTGCGAGATGAAATTTCAAACTGGCTAAAAAGATCGTCGCGAATGTGTGATGCTGCGATTAGCATTTGCAAGGAATATTTCGATGCTCAGAGCGCCGAAAAGAAGGATCAATGGTTACCCCATGATGAGAATCTCCTAGCCTGGAACTACACCCCGCCTGAAACTTGGGCCTGGCAACCGGATATGTATGACGAGGCTGCTGAATTGATTTCAACGTGGAACCCCGAAGAAACCGATAAGTTTGAGCAGGATAGAGCATATGGTCGCGTATCGCACGAACTTGACAAGTGGTGGTACGGTGCACGTGTCCCCAACTCGAACGACTGGAGCCTGACAATGTACTCAACCGTTGACTCTGTTCCTCAGCGCATTAAGGAATGCGAGTCCAACCTCATGCAACGCTACGCAGCTGCTGAGCCTCAGGAGGAACCAAATGATACGATTGAGCATCATGTGGAGGAGGAACACAATGCTGAATGGCAAGGTCAGACGTCCCAGTCGGGCCAGGCCTTCGCCCCCGAGTACGACGAATACGAGGAAGAAGCCGACGACGACGATTCATACGGTGAGGGGCCAATGACTGGGCTTCTGACCGAAGTGCCAAATATCCTTGACCCTAAACAAATAGAAGCGCTTCACATGATCGTCAAATCTTGCATATTAGATTCAGCTGGTTCTGGGTTGACTATATTCCGCGAGAACTTGCAACAAACCCGTTGCCGTATCTTTCTTGCCACTGACTGCGGGAGGAACCTCCTGAGAGAAATGCTCGTCTTTATTGCTGTGTGGGAAAAGGATGAACAATCCTTAATATTTCAGATTAGCAGTCAGATAGTGCAGGCGATACATGAGAACTCGCTTATCCCCTACGCATGGATGGCACTTCGAAGCCCTAAGGATATAATCTCGCCAGCGCAAACAGTCCTACTTCGGCTCATTACCTATCTATTTCGTACAGCTTTGTTTCCTCCTAAGGATTATGATCCCTTCCCTGATACAAAAGCAGAAGATGTCGAAAAAATCCTCGCAAACGAAGACGTTCGTCTCGGAAAGATGCTTAACTATCTATATGGTCTCTTCCGCAGCCGTATCGTACCAGAATGCGTCGCCTTGATGCAGATTCAGGGTGAGGTCCGTAAAGGTCGATTAGATCCCGCAGACTTCCCAGTTGATAACTGGGATCTGGAGCGGGCTAAAGACGGCCTGGTACAGTACCTTGATTTTCTTTACACGGTTGCAGATATCCATCCTCTTCGTCAACATCTCATCGATTATGAGGCTGTCTATGAGCTCCTTAAGTTGCTTGAGGGCCTTGATATCGGGGTGGAGAAAGCACCATTCCCAGGCACTCGACGAAACGAGCCTCCTACAACACCCTCTACTACCACGTCGACACTCCAGGCGTCATCATCTAATAATCCGCCACCTCCTCCGCCTCCACCACCACCGATATCCGATCCGCCCCACGAGTTCCCCTGGTCTGGCATCAAAGGCCAAGTTCTATCTATACTTGCGGCTCTCTTACAGCCGCCGCCTGGTCAATCCTCGCCTGGCAATCCGACAGTGCAGCTCCAAATTTTACGTCATAACGGCATAGTTGCCTTGCTCAACTGCTGCTTGTACGACGACAACAACCGCTTCTGCCGCGAGCGCACGCAGCTCTGCCTCAAGTGGCTTATGGACGGCTGCCCGGATGCCTCGGCATTCCTTCAGAACCTCGTCAGTGCCAACCAAGGACAGCCAGTGGCGCGTCCACCCGCGGGAAGCAACTTAACGCAGAGCGTTAGGATAGATGGCGTCCCCGGCGAGGTTAGGGTCCAGGTGCGCAGTTCGAGCGCGCCCGCCGGAGAAGTCGGCGAGGTAGTAGGGGCTGGTGCAAATTTAAGGAGCAGGCTGGAGGAAAATAAGAGTCGTAGCGAGGAGCTTGTTAATGACCTCTTAGCGCTGACTGTTGTTGACGAGACTGGTAAGATGACTATTGCCCCCGATGGGGATGAGACGGAGGATGATGACTTCATGTAATTGGACTGAAAAGGGGTAAATATTTTCAAGCATTAGGATCATAACGGCGGTATATGCGGATGGTGTTATCATGAAAATCGCGGTTATTCTACGAGTTGCATCGGACGGGGAGTAAAATCTTTGATCGGTATTTGTAGTCGAAAGAGGGATACTAGGAATGTCGGTACGTGCTCACTCGGCTTGCTAGCTTGAGGGGAAGTATTTTGTAAGAGCTGTATTGTATAGCTCACCTATTGCACATTGCATTTTGACATTTAGTGAGAGAAGCTTAAGTGCTTTTCTTTTTAGCTACCAAGTGAGCTATGCGCTTCATCGCCTTTCAAAGCTATAATTTGCAAAATTAATAGGATATCAAGTATGTTTCTTCCCAGTTTCCATCTGGCCGAGTGCTTCATTCATCCCGGCAGCTCAATTGGCAAGCAACCCCACCTGCTCTCCCATAGACGACTGTCTTGCACTTATTATATAGAACCTGGCTATATCACAGCTCTGTGAATTAGAGCACTTACACGATATTAACCATCTGCTTGAGCAAGTCGACGTCCCGTACGGCCAGGCCTAAGAGTAGTTCGTTCGTGAGGGTCTGTAAGACGTTGATACCTTCTGAGTTGAGCTTCATGTTAATGAACTTTTCTATGCCGACTTTATTCTGGGTATATAACATTTCCTCGATTCTTGAAAACTGAAAGGCTAGGTTCTCACTGCAGCATTCCCCCACCTTCTCGTCATCAGTAGTAACGATGGCCCCACAGTGTAGATTGTCTGAATGGCTATCGCCAGCAAGTTTTCCTGATTCTGCCTGGATCCCACTTGGTACGGGGCTGGAGGATATGCCACATTGAGTAGCCACACTAGTATATTGATTACATGCCGTATTTAAATCTCGATTGTTAACAGCTAATCCTCGGGACGATACACGAGAAACCCCAAGGGTATCGACGTTAGTGGAAATATCAGTCGTCTTAAAGTACCTTGCGCTTTGTACATCACCTAAGGTTCTGACGCTTCGAGAACCTTCAAATAGGTCGGATTCGTTGATAATATCGTATGGATTAGGCTTAGGAGCAACTGCTGCCTTGAGTTTCGCCAGTTCATTTGACACTAGCTTGGGGCCAGTATCATCTACTGTAGTGGTTAGACATTGTGCCATTGTCATTTTGGCGTTGGATTCTTCGAGGGGTTGGTTGACTTTCTCCATGATGGTATTGCTGTTTGTGGAATTAGTTTTAGGAGCCTGAGCTGGTTGTGTGTCAAAGGTGTTCGCTAAAGACACTTTCTTGGACACCTTAAGGGTGCCGGCTGTCTGAGATTGGTTTCGAATCACATTGAATTTAATCCTCTTCGAGGGATTGGATTTTTCGTCAACATGGCTAGCCGCTCTCTTCCGACCTTCTACCAACTCTATTGTGCGTTGCTCAGATGGGACAGCGGCTGGACTTAGTTCTTGCTGGCTACCTTCCGCCGTGTTAATGCTCGCGGGTCGTGGTTTTCGGGAACCACGGTTGGCAATAGGGCGTGTAATTCCGAGTGCTCCTTCTAAGAGCTCTGTATCCTCTGGGGTGGCGTGTAGGGGGAGGAGATCATTTTCGGGATTCTGAGCTACCCCATGTTGTGGGAATAGGATAGTATGAGAAGGGGCTGACTTGTCAACGCTGTCTAAGTCCAAAGATGTGGCTGGTCTAGGCGGATGAGGAGTGAAGGTACTGTTGCTATCACTACGGGTACGGTGATTTAGATAGGCAGGGACTGAATAAGGCCGGGTTGACGATAGCTGTAATGATGGGATGGGCATTTGCTGTGATTCGACCCTATTCATAGTGGCCCTCTGCATTCGTAAGGGTATGGCTCGAGGACCTCCTGGCATAGGGCGGTATTCCTGTGGCCACATTGGCTGAGGAAGATAACCATAAGCTGCAGGAAGAGGAAGGGGATTTCGAGGGTATCCGAAATGGGGCCTATATGAATTAGAAGAAGGGATAGGTAGATCTTGAGTAGGCGTCGAGAGCCTGCGGTGACCTGGTTGCTGCATTGTAAACAGTTGGTTATCTACTTTGGCTCCTGGAGACTAGATTGTATGTAGCTAGGATGTAATTATATCTGGTAAATCGTGATATAACGGTGATACAACTTGGTGATTCGACTAATAGGTATCTATTAATGAGTATGTAGTTATACTATCAGTATAGTTACTATGAGTATACTACGAGTATATTAGGTACTGTAGAAATTGATGCAACAACGTCAATGTTTA
Organism: Daldinia vernicosa; assembly: GCF_022497035.1. Lineage (NCBI taxonomy): Eukaryota > Fungi > Ascomycota > Sordariomycetes > Xylariales > Hypoxylaceae > Daldinia > Daldinia vernicosa. The sequence goes on along the minus strand of NW_025953951.1, from coordinate 339,282 downwards.
ATGCAGGTATTAATTAATACATTACCTATGTACCTAGGTAGGTATACATTCTTGTATGGTATCGACGAGCAACCTAATATGCGGGAAAGAGCACTAGTATAGGTATTACACCTTCCCTGAGGCTATTCACTGTGTCACTACAACCAACGAAGGAACGATAAAAGGTACGTATTACATATGTACATGTCCCCGGGCGTTAGCGCAGTGCACTGACCAACGCGCATTTTTTTTGGAGCAACACGACTCGGCCCCATCCAAACTATCAATCTTTCATTTTCGCGGTCGCGATTCCTACGTACTGTATGCAATTCCTTAGCTTTGCGACTTAACTTCCTGCGCATCGCCAACCAAAATCACTATAATCTCAACTTGTTAGTTCGCCGAACCGCCAACGTACATCCGGACATTCTTCCCTTTTAACCGTCATCCGCTTAACGCGCAATCGCAACAACTTAGCTTGAATTAAGCAGATAGATAAAAGTCTGTGATCGATGCTCTAATTAGGTTAGGAATTACTCTCCATCTTTTGCGACTCCTTGGAATCCTCCTCATGAGAATTACTACTGCCCATTGCGACGGCTGCGACCTGTGTTAGCTCAAGATGGCCCCGAACCGTGGCCCTGGGGGCAAGGATATTTACATCCACGAAATCGATCGCACTCCGGAATATGTAGAGTTCATCCAGAAGCTCACGGCTTTCCATGAGAAACGTGGCACCTCGTTCGAACCTGAACCCCGACTCCCTACCATGCACGGCCATGTCAACGTCGACCTACTGAAGCTATATAAGGCCGTCATCTCTAAGGGAGGCTACGACGAACTCAACAAGGTTCAGAAGTCTTGGGGTGGGCTTGCTGCCGAATTAGGCATGCATCATACAGATAGCAAGGGTATTGGTCAACTCTCTTTTCAACTGAAACAGGACTTCTATCGTTACCTTGCTGCATACTGGATTCATGACCAACACGGTAGGGAACCACCACCCAAGGAGATTTTAGAACAACAATCGTGTGCCAGCAAGTTTGGTCCTGTCCTAACTCGTACTGTCGAGAATTTCAAGCACTCCTTAAGCCGCCCTAGCATGGAGACTCCCAGTCGCGAAGAGCGCCAGAGCGAAGGCACTCCAGTTTCGGGGAATAGGGCTTCTGGTCGCCTACGTGAAGCTCCTCCTCAGCGAGTTCCCTTTCAACCCGAGACAGGACCGACCCGCCAGTCTAGACAAGCATCCTCACACCATGGCACACCAATAGCCACCAATGCTGGTGCCATTAATACTGGCCATGGTTCTAATCTACCTCATGTCCAGCACCCCAATCACCATCTCCCCCAGCACCACAATCCTAACAACCCTCTTCACGTAATACAGGCTCAGCAGGCCGCCGTTCGTGGTGCCTCGAGTGCGTTTACCCCTACGAATCCCGAGACTGCCTCACGCCTGGTAGAGATGTTCGAGCCGCGTCCTCCGATATCTGTTCCTCTTCGTCCCGTGAGCACCCCGGGGAACAATCTAGAGTTTGCCAAGCGACAGCGTCAGCTGCGGGCGGCTGCTGGTGCCCCCGATACTCAACTACCTGTTCGTCCAGCTATCCCAGGTATCGGTTTCGAGGGCCCCAACATCTACATGCGCTGCCTTCAAGCCCTTCGTTCAGGCATCCCTACTGAACAATCGTTCGCACTTAACCACCTCGTCAAGATATCATTCGAACGCGGTGATAAATACAAATTCGAGTCATTTCTTGGCTTGGCCGAAGGTCTTATCGAGAAGGCCCTCGAAGTCGGTAGTTTATTTTACCATATTGAATGGCAGATTACCTACTTCAACGACCCAGATAATTCGGATGTGGCCGTTCTTGATGGGCTCAACGGTACAAGTGATATTATTGAGCGGATTGCGAGGCTCTCGCCGAAAACAATTCTCAATTATATGCAGTCCGCCGAATTTAGCGACCGTCTTCTTCGAATTACCGAGGCTGTTCTTACTATTCGTAATATGGTCATGCTGGTGGAAAATGCTATTTACATGGCGGATGTGTATCCCCTAAAAGATTTGCTCTGTATTCTTCTACATCTTCCAAATCTAGAGATGCTTGTTGAAATCAAACATTTCGCTCTGGACATCGCCGAGCAGCTTACGCCTTGGCTCATACTTGATTCCGAAGATCCGTTGTACCGAACACTGTTGGCGCAACTGGACTCGACGGATCGTGGCACGATTTTGACATCCCTCCGCGCCATCAGCCGGATATCGATGAACTTAGAAGCTACGAATAAGATGCAGAATGTCCCCTCCGTGGTCCTGCAAAATATTATGAACTGGCTGTTGCTCAACGACGAGGAACTTATGGACGCATGCCTGGACTTCCTTTATCAGTATACAGCAGTGGTAGCTAATGTTGAGTCCTTGCTCAAGGCCGTGAACATGGAGCACGTTGTACCTCATCTGGTTAGGCTCCTAGCTCACGGAGCAAAACGAGTTAAGGAGGACAGAGTTCTTGAACCAGAACGAAAAGCGCCGGCTTCTGAAGAAGTAGCTACGCTGCCTCCGGATCTCCAAGAACGACTAACGAACACAGACGAGCCTCAGAGATGCTATAATTGGCTTCAGAGTCTATTCGAAGAGGACAGCGAGTCTCATATCACGCAGATCGCTATATGGCAAGCCTACCAGAATTCTTTTAGGGCGCTTGCGAGCAGCTCGAGAAATATGCTTAGTGCGGCTGATTTTATTAGGAATGTCAGCCATGTGTTTGTCAACGCTCGAGCACAGATTATCAGGCGGCAGCGGGCCGATCAATCGGACCTCTTTATAATTGAAGGTATCCGAGCACGAACGTTGCCCATTAATCCTGAGACGAAGGAGGAATACTGTCCATGTCGGTGGATGGTGGCTAAGGGCCCGTACCTCAAGAAGTGCAACCAGTTCTTCCTTGGTGGAGAGACGATGTGGCACCATGTCTTGACTACCCATCTAGGCGTTGTTATCGGTGAAGGGAGCAAGATCGAGGATAAAGAGATCAACGCATCTTGCGACTGGGAGGACTGCAAAAAGTATCAGAAACCTGCTCAAATTAAACTATCAGGACTTGCGCGCCATCTCAAGACTCATTTCCCTTCAGTACAGAAGCGTTCATTCGCCGAGGGTCCAGAGTCGGCCGCGAAACGGCAACGCAAGGCATATATCACCCCGGCGAAGACCATGAGCCTTGCCTGGGAACAGACCATTGTCACTAGGGATGAGCGGAACCCCAAGGTGGAGCAGGCCGCTGGTATCCCGCTCAGTGCCGTGTTAGTACTGCGCAACATCGCCCGTAACGTAGTCAAGACAGAGTCGGAGGAGCTGCTGCTCAAAAAGCACGAGATGGGCGGTGAAGGCGGTGGCTGGAATGAGAAGCTCTTCCGCCCCGTCATGGCTCGCTTGTTCGAGGTCATGACGGAAAATAAGGCTTTGGTAAGTTCTTTCTACTCATTACTTTGTTGCTACCCCCTTTTCTTCCTTCTCCACTCAACCTATTCAGTTACTTTTTTTGCTGTTGTTGCTTACTTTACTAACCCTTCACTTCGCTAGGCCGATTATATTACATCGCTTTTACAGTTAGTACAGGATGACTAGGCGAACCAAACAAAAAAAAGGGTTTAGGATTGCGGTTTAGTTTGACGAGCAAGTCAGCCTCCTTACGTGTAGGAATAATACCCAGGCGTTTCAGAGTCGGTCGGTTGGAAGGAAAGGCGTTGTAGAATTCGTTTGCGAGTTCTTGGCGCTTCCGGAAGCACAAGGTAAGGATGTATCAACAATTAGCATACTGAGGTATTCCTACGTGGTCATCAAATCACATCTAGAACATAATGAGCATTGCCTTATCAATTTTACGTCGCTTATACCCGCTAGATACTTTCAAAATATCGTAGTCCAATGATCCTCGTTTGTCATGCGAAATAACTTGTACTATTTTTATTTATACCTGCTTGCCCGATTTTGATTACAGTTTTACAGATAATTCAATCAGTCCCACTGAGCCCCTTCGACAGCACAGCTAGCCTGTCCATAGCCAACTCGGGAACCGCTGTGTATGCTATTTCGGGGAGACTTCTAATCTCGCCTTCCAGCCTGTCCCTCGCGCACAGCCTGGAGGATAAGTTCCTTGGCCTTCTCACAACCCTCCTTGGAACCCATGACCTCAATGGGTTCGTCTCTGGCTTGGTCACGTGGAACATTGATTTTACATCCACTTTGTTTACGAATTGAGTTGACCTTGGAGCCGCCCTGACCAATTACATGGCGATATGTGGACGGGTCTGGTAGAACAAGGAAGCCAATAGTGTTGTTCTTCTGGGCTTGTTCGAGCGCTGCCGTGATTGCTTTCTTCGCCTTTTCAATATTATCCGGGCTACCTCTTAATACCCACGGAATATCGCCATCTTCCGAGGAAGCGGTATCTATAACCGTCCAATGGTGCGCATCCGCGGCTGATTCTGCATCGTCTGTAATCAGGGGGAGAGAACCAATGTTTTCTCGCGTGGACGAGGGCTTAGGCTTTGGTGGCACAGCGTGACCGGCGTGGTCCACTGTAACCTTGTGGTCATTTCTAAGCTTACGGAAGAACTGTCCATTTTCTGAAATAGCATGATGATACTTCCGCGGGATCTGTATCGTCTCGCCTTGCTGCTCCTTGATGATCGACAATATGTGCTCTTTTGCCTTCTCGACGTTGGCAGGCTGGCCGATCAGCTTCACGCCGGTCAGACCACTCCCTTGCCGGGGAATATCAATAGAGACATTAAATTGCGACTCGAGCTGCCGTTTGGTCTCACCACCTCGCCCAATTAATGATCGATGTTTTTCAACGGGTACTTCAACCGTCTCGGTTATCTGACTCTCGCGTTCCGATACCAGAGCCTGAATGCTAGCAATGATCTTGTCAACAACATCTTGTCGCCCTTCAATCTTGATGGCATTTCCATCTGCATCTTGCTTGGGAAACTGGATAGTTCGAGCCTGAAGTCGCCTATCTTCGGGGCCGCCAGCTTTAATTACAATGTCACGGAGAGTAGAACCTATCTCAAATTAGAATTTTGGCCAAGAGCATAGTATGATAAGGATACGTACCGCCAGGACCAATCAAATTCTTGTGCCACTTCCTGTCAATTTCAACTGTCTTTGTGATTGTCTCGTCGAACACGGCCCTCTTCTCCTCGATGATCTTTTTGGCTGCTGCGACTTGCGATTTTGTGCCCTTAATTTGGATCTCCACGATTGCATCTTCAACCTCGTTACGTTCATTGGGAATATCGATCTTTGCACCTGTGATTTGGCGCAACTCATCCATACCGGCCCCGCCAGAACCAATCAGCGACGGAAGCTGCTTTTGCTGAACTGCTACGGTAGCAGTGAATGAATTCTCTTTGAGGTATTGGTACAGGGAGAAAATTTCGTCCCGTGCCTCATCCGCACCTTTTCTTGGGCCCCTAATCGTAACCTCGTCAGGGCCTTGTTGCCGCCGAGCCTTTCCAGCTTCACTTGCAACATCCGCAGTGGATTCGTCATCTTTGCCTGGTTTTGCAGTCTTGGGAAAGTTGATATGGACGGAGTATCGATTTTGTAGACGATGAATTTGACTGCCCTGAGCACCAATCAACTCCCGGTGGTACTTGGGCTCAATCTTCAACGTGTGAACCGTTTCATCTGCCCATTGACGAGCAAGAGCCGTGATATGAGATCTGGCTCGTTCTGCCTTGGCTTTAGGACCCTTCAGCTCGACTTCTCCATTCTGAACCTGGATATCTACGTCAAATTTCTCCCGTAGCTCGTTGATATGACTACCACCTTTGCCGATAAGGTGATTGGCGAATTTCTGTGGGAAGTCGAATTTCAGTGTAAACCCACGTTCTTTCTCGTCTTCTTTCTCCTGCTCAACGAAGTCTGCCGCCTTCTTGAAAAGAGACTCTACACTAGAAGCCGGTCCTCGCATAGTAACAGTTGTGCCCTTTACACTGACTCTAACAGGGATATCACCAGCGGCACGGGTTGTCGCATCTTGCTCCTTTTTAATAAATTTACGAAGCTTGTCCTGAAATCTGAATTTATAGTTAGCAAAATAGAGATGCTAGAAGAATTTGGGGAAGTATATACTTGATTGGGACTTCGAGAGTTGCTGTGCTGATTTGCTCCTGCTTGCCAAGAAGTTCGAGGAGGTGTTTCCGAGCCTCCGATAACCCTTGCTGAAATTCTTTGAGTTCAGAGGCGGAAGGGACTTTTTGGGGAACTTGGTACTGTTCTCTAGGCGTAGTTGGCCCTTCATAGACTAGAAGCACTGGAAGATCGCCTTCAGTTGCGTCCGGCACGACCAGGTTGACGCCGAACTCGTTCTGAACTTTGGGAGTGATGTCGTTCCGGAGATACGAGTAGAAAAACGGGTCAACCGGAATCGTTGCCAATCGAGAAGGAGGGTGGCTGTTTATAATCGAGCTCATTTCTTTTTGAGCCTTGAGTGCGTTCTTGCCTTCTCTTGCATATAGCTCCCAAGGACTAACTATACCCTCGGAGAAAGGAGTATTGATGTGGATGTGGTAGAGCTTCTCTAGTCGCTCGATCTCATTCCTTTGACGAAGGTAACGAGATATATCTCTCGAATATATCGGAGCACCACCTGAAGCGTGGTTGTGGTGTTTCGCAACATCGAAAACAGATGTGTGCACTTGTGTTGCTAGATCCATAGCCTTTTCTAGTCCTGCATTTACATCCTCTGCTCGACCAATGACTGTAACAGTATCAATACCAGGTGAACTGGGTAGGACCACAACGCAATTAGTATCGGCAAAGAAATCCTCTGTGGGAACACCCCGTTCGCCAATGATAAATTGGTGAGTACCCTGCCGAATTTCTACTTGGTCTAGGTGCAGTTGATTCTGAAGCTCCTGGACCTGACGTTCTATAGCAGCCCTCGCGGTTTGAACAGCGGCACGGTCACCAGCAATTTGGATATAATTGTCATTGGTAGGGGGCGTAAAAGTCGGTCTTTGTCCTGCAGCGGGTGCCTGTGGAACAGAAGGAGCCCATGGTTGGTGAGGTGGTACGCGAATTTGTACTCCGTACTCCGCTTCCAACGCCGTAGCGAGTCTATTATTAGGACCAGCGATGAAGGGGTAGAACTCGGCAGGGATAGACTTTAGCTTTGTGCTCACGTTCGCAGATCGTTCCCCGACGATTTTATTAATGGCTTCACGAGCCAACGCGGCCGATAGTGCGTTACCTTCGACGATTACATCAATAGTAGCATCCTCGTCGTCTTCCAAGCTTCCCACGTTATCATCAACTTTTGGCAATTGGATTCTGGCACCGGATTTCTCCTGGATCGATTTGATGGTGGATCCTTGTTTACCAATTATATGGGCCCTGGCTGACAGCGGGATCGGGACTTTGATGGAAGTCTACGTAGAAAAAGAACTTAGTCATGCTATAGAAAACTGGGTAGGTTGATACAGACTTACCTTAATTCCAATTTGTTGGACTAGATCCCGAAGAGCTTGCTGCGCCTTATCCTGTGGTCCGGTCGCCTCAAACTTCAGGTGTCCACTGGGACCCGGAACCGACGAGATTACAGCACGAGACTTGCGGTTGATATCCTTTATAATATCCTGGAGGGGGCGCTTGAGCTGGTTGCGAGGCATGACGTACTGTGACTCTAAGAGGAGAGTTTCGACATTGCGACCAGGTATTGACACAGGCGGTGGAACTCCAGTGGGAGTAGAGACTCCCGAAGCTGGGGTAGAGGTTCGAGGGGTGCCATTGGCCGACCACGATGTCCCGTTAGCTTTACCGTTAGCACCACCCCAGATTGGGGAGATATTAGCTTTCGATGCAGCTGTCTTGGGAACACCAAGTTCGGGGAAAGCCTCGTGCGACTGAGTATCAAGACGACCCGATTCTTGCGCAGGTTGCTTTCCAGCTGCTTTGGTAGACGGAGTCTGCCCCGATGAAGACTTTTCGGGAGCATCAGCGGCCGAGGGAGACTTCAGTTCTTCATCGGGGACATCCTCAACAGTAACGTGATGGGAGTTCTCAGCATGCTGTTGAAGAAGCCTTGCTGCCGCGGAACCTTCGATATTGCTAGTTTCGGATGCCATTTTATACGCTTACGGAGGCGAACGAAGTCTAACGAATAAGAGAGGATGGTCGACGGAAGGCGATAATTGTTACGGATATATAGATTTAGATAGCTAACGGCCTTGTGTTAATATTCAAATACAAGAGACCGCTGTACATAATACGATTTATTCGAAGGTAGGTTAGAAAGCAAGATAGATATATACTCACTAATCTATATATATCAATAGGGTGACACCGGTGAAAGCTAAGATTCAAGAACCAGGGTAAATGGTTCTAGAAGCAGGGAACAGTTGAGCCGATTGCGAGAGTAACACGTAGTAGTAGTACCAGGACTGTAGACGACGAGGAGACGGTAGAGATAGTTAAAATATGAAAGAGAGCTAGAACATGGTGCAGAAGTCGGCGTATTCACGTTCTATATCTTAACGAAGTTATCTAATAACTAGAGGAATAGTAGCTTAGACGGCTGAAGAAAATCCGCCAAGGGGTTTTTGAATCAAAAGATTCGTCGAGAGGTGAGATGGGATAGGTTTTGTATAGGTGATGATGCTATAACTAGACGAGAGTAGAGGGTGAGGTGGAAGTTTACTGGCCCAGGCTCTTGGCCAACAATTCAACTTTTTGATTTTTATTGATCCGAAGCAATGCCAGGTGGAAGGCAAGTGTAATCCACGCGCAGGGTTGCATGCATGGAAGTACTGTAACACTTACAATTGTATTGAGGAGTACATTCATTGGTAAGATGCTTGAAGGAAAAAAAAAAAGCCAGCGAACTCAATGCACAGTCCCTTCTCCCCCACAGCCCCACATGTCCATACCCCATTCATAGAGGTAGCTTCCCCAATGGATGGCACCCTCTTAAGATCATTTTGTGTCATCTAGATTCAAGCCACAATCTATAAGCATCTTGTGTTTACTATATACCTACCAGCCTACTTTCTACGTTATTGTACGTCCATAAAAGTTCCCATACTACCAATACCAAGCCACTTTTACCAATTGGTCCCTAGTTCATCATCAGGATGAAGAAATACGGTTAACAAAGTAGCGCGGTTGTTTAGCTTTCTCAATAATATTTACAAGTTACATTTAAATCGAAAAGTGTTTCTTCATAAAGATTATGTACATACATACAGTGAACCCGGGCCGTCAAAATCCAACGCCACCAAATATGTATCTATGTAATTGATAGCTCAAAGGCACGTGAGACTCTCGGGACAGGTAGCTACCTAGGCATATTATGTATAATGCCTCGAGTTGGTAAGTAAATGGCACCACCATGACATGATTCCGGACGAACTTCATAATTTAGATCGGCGGTAGCTACAGCTATAACTACATACAGCCACGATCCATGACTCGCGTAGGAGAGAGAAAGCGTCAAGTGGCAACCGTTGAAACTATTGGCCGTTAAATAGAGGTGATGACTACATAGTAGCTTCTACAATAACTATACGTGATCCCAAATATCTTCAACTGGGATAAGACCGATGCCCATCCCAGCTGAGTCAACTTCCAAGTATTAAGAGTGCAAATTTTGGAATAAGCAATGTTTGGCATATATTGAGCTACCGTGTATATGAGCCACGTGTCGATGTAGGTACCCTTCGGTCTATTAACAATAGTCATAAACGACCTAGTATGCAACTCGCCGGCGCGTGCACATTGGCCGATATACTCACCAATACCACAATGACATCACATCAGTACCTGGTTCAGTTGACTATTCGACTCGTCGGATCAAATCAACTGACGCCCAATGGCAACATGTCAAATACTAACATCGACGTTTAGATTTTAGTGAACAATATCTTCTAAGGTACTCAATTACAATATAGAGCTTTGGGGTATATCATTCATCATATGAATATCTCACGGTAAAGATGGTCTCATTATTAGCTTACAAGGGAAGTACGAAGCTGCAGAGACCCCATGCTACGAATAAGAATCCCTACGCGAATCAAATATGTTATACTTAACTTAACTACCTAACAATCGTTCTAATTTTGCAACGATATTCGATCCTAAGATCCCCTAACAAATATGGCAATACTAGGTTTTTGAAAGTAGGCCAGACCCAACCAAGACTCCCGATTTAGTGTAACGCGTCTATTTAAAGATAATGACAGGCGGCTAAGAGATTCCGAATTGGAGTGGAGTTAACACTCGGGTGTCAAATTGCGGCTGATAATCGTCCGTCGGGATAAACATATTATCTAGTAATCAAGGCCTGTTTCCCCGGGCTGTATAATACATCTTAAAATCTATGAGCGGTTGCGTTCCGTTGACTTAGTAGGGAAATATGGGCGAAAAAAACATAGCCCAGTACGTCCTTCGAAACCTCGGTCATTCTTATGACGAACACCGAGGTTGTCTTAGTATTACACGTGGAACATAATAGCAATCCAAACTTTAGCGGACCGGACATCCACATATTAAGGAGAGGTCTCCGTGACGAGTTCTGGTGAGCTTTAGTTATAATAATTGCGAGACGGCGGCTACGAATATGGCGGCCAGTAACCTTGGGTGGTTAGCCGACAGGTTTCGGATCTTCCCCCACAGGCAATACGATGCCGATACTTTACGGAGTTGGAAGAGTTGGAAGATTGAAATAAAAACAAGGATAAAGATAAAGTAAAATAAAAGAGACTAGCGACTCTAAAGGGGTTGTCATCGGATCCCATACACTTAGACACTACGAGCCAAGTCAGTCCGGTTCTTTCTTCAACGGGTCGGATACTTAGCTGCAGAAGAGCCCGCATATGACAACTGAACCTCAGGTGGTAGGTTTCACTTGAAGTAAAATAAGCTAGGCAATTATTAGTATCGATCAACAGCCTAAGGCTACTAAAGCGTGTAACTAGTCAAGTAGCCGCAAACCAAGCAGAAGACGGATACATTCTTTTTTAAACATTTTAGCGTCTTGTATAAATTTAGGGCATCTGGTGTCATGCATTAATCATCGTAGGGACATATTATTGCGAGTAGGTCCGTTTCTAATGTATTCACAAATTGCAGCAAAGGGCTGATAAATGGTGAATGTAGGTATGTATAGATTATATACCTGATATAGATACCTCCTCTCGAAGATTTTGATATGGATGGAAGTTGACATTATCAGCTTGCATGTTAACATGTAAATGTACATGTGAAGGTATCTGTATAGATCGCACTGTTCCCGCACGCTGAAATACTACCCCACCAACTACCAAGGTACAGACGGTATGTATGTACATACACTATGTGATGCCCCCAAAGATGTACCTAATCGCCAATGCTTGACCATCCAATTAATTCGTTCGTTGTGTCCTTAACCTAAAGGGTACTTTTCGTATTAATTGTGTAAAACGAGTAAGTGATTAGAGGTACGGCAGCCACTTAGAAGGAAGTTCCCGTGTATACCCAACCTTAAGTACGGATTACGCACAGCCCATATGCTAGGCATAGTAGCGAAATAGTAGAGCAAGTGCTATAGAAGGTACATACAAGTAATGATAATTCTGTCCTATTCCCTTCTATCTTCTATTTTTCCTCTTGCCTATCTTCAACTTGCATTGCCTCAAAATATTCTCATGCCTACCTAGGTACATACGGCTACTATACACACCCCTGCTAGTTCCGACCTTATCCATTCATTGAAGAATTAATAGATCTGCTGTTTCATAGCAGCGCAGGAGCGAGAGACGAAGAACTAGAATACGGGATTGGATCGATTACAGTAAAATATACACAGGTAAGGAGCCTAAATAAAGATAGTAACTAAAAAGGGAATTAAAAGAGAGGAAGAAGAAAAAAAAAAGAGAGAGAGAATAAGCCCTCGAATTACAAGCGAGACCAAAGAATAGAGAACCAAAAGAAACAAACACATATCCCTATCACCTTACGTACCCCTCCCTCATCAATCATGTCGGGTGTTTTCTAGTCTCGTCAGCCATGGTTTCATCGTTCGACCCATTTACTCTCAATTTTTAATTGTCACTAAAAAAATATCACTACTACTACCCCCAAAAAATAAGCAAAATTTGAAAACTCTGTTTTCCCTCCCCCCCCCTTAAACCCGTAGCTACCTACCTTTAAGGTAGAGATGGACAGCCACAGTACTAACGCCAACATCCACAGCAATCTGCAACAGAAGCAAGAGCAACAGCAACAGCAACAACAGCAACAGCAACGTCGTAACAGACTAACCAAGAAACCTCCCACGTCCATCCACAATCATCACCATCACAGTCACAGCTATTCTCTCACCGCTGATGGTCGTTTTGACGCCCAATCCCTCAAGAGCAAACGGAGCTCCACGAGCCTGAGGCGAGCTCCAAGTGCTCCCCACAGAACTCCCGCTACTACAATTGTTAGCGTTGTTAATAACGTTGTTAACGTTGGCATTAACAACGCGTCAAACTCCGCAGCATCGCCCCGTCTCCCACCACCTCCCACTACTACCGTTACCGCTACCGCTACCGCCGCCACCACCACCATTACCGTAAATAACAATACCAACAATAACACCACTTATTTCTCTTCACCCTTACCGTCTCCTGCCAAATTTTTTCCCTCGGCCATTTCCTCATCTCACCATTTAGTCCCGTCCTTACAGTCGCAGTCGCCTTCTCGTAACGCATTTCCTCTCGCCGCCGACGGAGCCGCAATTGGGTCTGGAACCGGCATTGGCACAGGCACAGGCACAGGAACAGGCACAAGCACAAGCACAGGCACAGGCGTAGGAATAGGCATCGGTATTGGGTATCCGACGTCGAGTCGACGTCTGTCTGACCCCTATTTTCTCCAACCTCTTTCTTCCCAGACCCCCGAGGAATTTATCGGCGCGCCCTTTGACGGCAATTCTATCCTTAGTCATTTCGATACTGCCAAGTCGCCCACGTATCAATCTTCTCCCCAAACCCGACCGCCACCGCCCCCGCTATCGAATTCGACTCCCGACCCGCGTGTAATGAGCCCTCCTCCCTTGCGACAGTCGGCTAGCTTCTCCGCCTTAGACGCCAACATGTCAGAGAAGTCCCATGGCGCACGTATTAATGAGAACCCCGTTGTCCCCCCGAAACGATATTCCGATGAATCCAAAGATCTCAAGGGTCCCGGTGTCTTGAGAAAAAAGTCGGGCTTTTCCGGCCTCATGAGCACATTGGTGGGGTCACCTAAGAAACCCGTTATATCGGCGCCAGAGAACCCCGTTCACGTCACCCATGTCGGCTATGATAGTTCCACCGGCCAATTCACGGTGAGTCTCGCTACAACCTCATCATCGCCTCGAACCCGGCTTCACGACGTTGCTGACTTCTTTTTATAGGGCCTACCCAAAGAATGGCAACGATTAATCAACGAGAGTGGTATTCCAGAGAATGCTCGAAGGGAAAATCCACAGATGATCGCGGATATCGTCACATTCTATAAGGAAACCACAGAGAAGCCGCACGAAGATCAGGTTCTAGAGAAGTTCCACGATGTGAGAGCTACTGAGCTGCGCACCCAATCTGGTGGAATGGCAACATCCCCCGGCATGTATGCGTCAAACTATGCGGGTATGTCACCTATGATCAGTCCACCAGCAAGTCCGAGATTTCCAATCGTGAATAATGAAGGCACCTTCGAGAATCCCCGCGCCCCCCCTCCGGTACCCATACCTGGGAAGAGCCCGGTGCTGCACTCCATCAAGGATCACCCCAACTTGCAGCCCAGCCGACCCGCGCCGAAACCCCCCGTCTCTTTGCAGACCCGAGCTACACAACAACTGCCCTATGCTACTACCAAAGACTCGGGCATCGGTATAGCACAGGCCAGCGAAGATGGTCACTCGACAGGGTCTCATGTTTCGCCGCCGAAGGACAGCGTCCCCATGCTCCCCGAAGAGCACCGATCGAGATCGAACTCGCGAGTCAACGGGTCTCAACCCCACACACCCGTCGGCCAGCCATCGGCAGCCGTTCAGGCGGCTTATCAGCACCAACTGATGCAGCAACAGCAAGAACAGGCCATGGCACAGGCCCAGGCTGCTATGAAAGGTCAGCTTAGTAGATCCGCGAGTACTAAGCAGTCTCCCGCGCAGCCAATGGTCCCGAGCCCACAGCACCAAATGGGTCGCGTTCCCGAGACGAACGGTGTCGGCAATGCGGCCTATGCAGCACGAGGGCCTCCGGCGCAGCAGTCGCGCCCACGCAACCGGCCGCGGCAAAGTACCAGCATAGACGTAGCAGCAGCGCTGAAACGTATCTGCTCCGAAGGCGACCCTCGCGAGTTATACCGTGGCTTTACTAAGATTGGTCAAGGTGCGTCTGGCGGCGTCTATACCGGCCACGAGAGGGGATCGAATCGACTAGTAGCCATTAAGCAGATGAATTTAGAGCAGCAGCCGAAGAAGGACTTGATCATCAATGAAATCTTGGTTATGAAAGAAAGCTCACACCCGAATATCGTTAACTTCATAGATAGCTACCTATGCGGTGGTGAGCTTTGGGTTATCATGGAGTATATGGAAGGAGGTAGCTTGACTGATGTTGTCACTTTTAATATAATGACGGAAGGGCAGATCGCTTCAGTCTGTAGGGAAACATTGAAAGGCCTCCAGCATTTGCACTCGAAAGGAGTTATACATAGAGACATCAAGTCTGATAATATTTTGTTGTCGTTGGATGGTAATATTAAGCTCAGTAAGTCAAACACTCCTCATACTCAAGTCGATTGACTAAAACCTAATTTTCCCCCCTTTCGTAGCCGATTTCGGATTTTGCGCACAGATCAACGAGGCGCATAATAAGCGCACTACGATGGTTGGTACGCCGTACTGGATGGCACCGGAAGTGGTCACTAGAAAGGAGTACGGAAGGAAAGTCGACATCTGGTCTCTAGGTATCATGGCTATTGAGATGATAGAAGGGGAGCCGCCGTATCTTACCGAGTCGCCGCTCCGTGCTCTGTGGTTAATCGCCACTAATGGCACACCGCAAATCAAAGAAGAGCATAATTTATCGCCAGTATTCCGGGATTTCTTATATTTCGCCCTAAAGGTGGACCCGGAGAAGAGAGCGAGCGCACACGACTTGCTTCGGGTATGTCCTACAATCTTCAACGTAGGGTTCCAGAAAGCTAATATAATATAGCACGAATTTATGAAGACTTGTGTCGACTTGTCATCTTTATCGCCACTCGTCAGGGCCGCTAGGGAAGCCCGGCTAGAAGAGAAGGCCAATAAAGGTCAATAAATGTCTACCGGCGATGTTGCAACGTTTTGAGGATGTTGGAATAATTCGAGGTCGGTTGCCCTCGAGGTTTGAATAAGTGTTACTATCCTACAATTTAAGGATACATCGAGCTAGCGACGACCAAAACATCTTGCTACATCTCTACCTAGGTGACTATGCTACGGCTTGGGCTTGTGGGGAGATTTCGAAAGATTAAAAATAAATAAAAACAACAACTAACGAAAGGGACCGAAATCCTATGGAGGGGCTGATTCTATACTTGTACATAGCGAGACGATACCACCCTTGGGACGGCCTTCATTGGATACTAGAGCAGAACTAGACGAAACGGACGTCCTCGAAGCAGATGATTTGAAATACCCCAATACCTCTTAGTTCAAGACCCTCGTCAACCTAAGAGTTCGCGACTCGCACCGGGCAGGTCGGATGATGGGACTTAGCTCCGAAGTGAAGCTGAGGTTTAGATATTTGAGTCTAACGACATAATTAAATGGATATTGGAGGGTTAAATTTTATGAATCAGGATCTGCTGCGGATGTTCATGTCTCGTATCAGGAAATAAACCAGTTAGTTAAAGTCCGGCTTATTGCCATTGTCATTTGTCTCTAACCCCGCGTATCAGGGGTTCAAAGAGAGATAGTCGCTAGAGGTATGCAGAGTAGACAAGTACCTCTTCAGGAACTCAACATGACAAGAGTTAATGCCTTTGTTTCGAGTTTATCGAGGTAGATGAAGTTTGAGTTTCACGGGATAACTCAAGCCTGGTCTCTCCAAACCGAGAGCTATATATGAGCCAACTTGTCCAGACAAAAGATAAGTCCCATTAGAAGGAGGACGTTTATGGATAGTGAGTAACCGGTCTATATGTGCAGTCTAAATATGTCTGTTTGAGTGTGGTATAGTTTCGTTAGATGAAAAAACAGTATTCAAACGACACAAACGTAAAAGTTCAAGATATAGGTCACAAAACGGAAGCAAACTCTGCTTCTATTCTATTTCATCTGTACCGCTTAAATCGGGTGCTAAAGAGATCAGTCAGTTCTGTTGTGCACCGTCCCATATGCCACAACCCCTCTGTTTAGTCGGTCCGGGGAGTCCACCCGAGGGTAGTCTATCTCTAAGAGCTATTCTGATGGTTTTTTCGTCAGAAGAAAAAAGGTAAAACTTCTTTTTCCCCTCTATGATGGTATTTGGTATCAGTCCCCTTTTCCCGCTTTTTCTCCATAGCATGTATAATAAAACTGACTCCGATTTCCCCATGACTATTATGTGAAAAGTCAAGTCTATGCCGCGCATCATTCCGTAAAACAATAAACCGTAAAAGAAAAGACCACCAGCATGCTAGGAACCATACTCATAGGTAAGATCCCCCAAGAACCCGGCCGAAGCCCTTCTGACATGTACATAGGAAGGGTTTCCTGCTGGGTACACAGGTGCAAGCGGATGGTGTGCGATGCGACCATTAGGACCGAACGAGCAAGTTGGTTGGCGAAAACGTGACTTGGCAAAATCTGTCCAACATGCGTGCCTGAATACGGTTGTTCAAGATGCATGGGAGGACTCATAATGCCGCGACGCAACGTAACCCCCGCACCGAACGAAACAAAATTTGTCTACCCAACTCCAAACTTCCGACCCATTAGGGCATGACGAGCGGGCTCCGGCTAAACAGGACCAGAGCCGCAATGCCCGTGTATACGCCACGCCGTATAACTTGTCTCAACATACCAGGTCAACACTTTTTAGTTAATGCTGGCTTATAGGACAGTGTAACCACCGTCGATAGCGACGTTGGCGCCCGTCATGAAGCTACTGGCATCGCTGGCAAGGAAGACGCAAAGGCCGTTAAGCTCGTCAACGTTACCGAGGCGGGCCTGGGGTGTCAGAGAGCGCCAGATCTTCTTCTGGGCCTCCAGGGCGGGTACGCGGTTCAGCGCAGTGTCCATGTAACCGGGAGAGATGCAGTTAACACGGATGTTGTACTTGGCCCATTCGGCAGCCAGAGACTTGCCGAATTGGATAACACCGGCCTTGGATGCGTTGTAGCAAGACTGCTCCTGCGGGTAGTTGACGATGCTACCGCTCATACTAGCCACAAGAACAATAGACCCAGGCTTGCCAGCAGCCATCATCGCGCGTCCGACCGATTGGCTCATCAAGAACGAACCAGTTAGGTTGATGTCGATCAAGCGTCGGAACATGGCCGGGTCGTAGGTCTCAGCCTTGATGTTGGAATCAGCGATACCGGCACTGTTGATCAAGACGTCAGGGGCGCCATAGGTCTCGACAACGGCGTCGACGGCAGCATTGATGGCGGCACCGTCACGAACATCGACCTTGAAGAAGGAAACGGGAAGTTGGGTCTTCTGGTGTAGCTCGGCAGCAGCTTCGTCACCCAGCTCTTGGTTCGCATCGAAGATGACAAGAGCCTTAGCGCCAGCCTCAGCACAAGCGCGGGCCATATGGTTTCCGAGACCTCGAGCACCTCTGTAGCAATGCCTCGTCAGCAAAATCTGTGTCAAAATAGCTTCACGTAGCAAACTCGGCTTACCCAGTGATAATAACAACCTTGTCCATTATGCTCATCTTCTGTAGGGTGGGGGGCATTTGGCGGTAGACAGCCTTGGACAACGGGATAACCTCGGTGTCCTCGGGGGGAGGGAATGGCTTCGGTGTGGCATCGTCGCGGTTCACGGGGATACTGAAGTGGTCGCTGGTCGAACCGGCGGCACCTGTCGAGTCTGGGGAGTAGACGGAAACTGGAACTTCGGTCTCGCGTACTACATCACTCCGCGATCGAACGGTAGACTGGCTGAAAGCTCGGTGAGCTGCGGGGAGAGATCTAGAGATATGGGCAGATGCACGGGCGGTGCTAAAGAGGGGGGCTGCAGCCCTGGTGAGACGGAGTGCTGAGCGACCAGACATCGTTACAACTATGCGTGTTTGTGTATGGTGTGTGGTGTATGGTGTACGTGTGTGTGTAGGTGCGTAAGTATATAAGATGGGATTATATCCAAGTTCAAGGTATGCTAGGAATTCTTGGAATAGGGATGTGGCGAGATGTGGGAAGTCTTTTAAGGTTGCTAGAAACTCTGAAGACAAGTGACAAAGCAGCAATTGACTTTTTCCCTCTCGTAAGTTGGAGGGGGGCCTTGGGCAAACCGGTCAATTTATGGGAACCCCAGGGGGATTTTTCAATGGCAGCAAAATCCGAAATCGGGGGAAGCTCAGCGAAAGAAAAAAAAAAAAAGGATCAAAGTCCCAGTAAATTCGTAAATTCTCAAGGAAAAGTCCCAAGTTCCAGGGTTTTGTGACTTGTGCGTAAGATTCAAGGTCACAAGACGAGGTCTGTTAAATTGGAAGCTGGATAGGTTTCGTGAACTAATACCGTAGTCGTGGTCACGAGCTGAAGCAAATATTTGTTTTTATGTTCCGTGCTCGAACTGGAGCTCCTACGTATTCGTCTGACCGTCGGTCTAAGCCAGGGGGCTGGATTTATGTAGGTAGTAAGGTAGTAAAGTAGTAAAGTAGTAATAGTACCTAGTAGCAAGGTCTAGGTATGAGTGGGGAGAAAATAGAGGAGATATCGATAAATGTCTCGTAGTTGTCTCGAGAACTCAACAAGGGGGCACGGTAGAAAGGACTAAGACCGTAGTAGTATAGATCAAGAAGAGCTTCTACATACACAATAAAGATCAATGAGAAAAGAAGAAAAACAGATAGCAAACCGGAGGCAATAAATTGGAAGAAGGGTGCCCTATTTCTACTTACTCGTATCGCATATTCTTCCCTCCCCTCGTGAAAATGTGGACTTACTCTTCCTAACAGTCGTTAAGATTTACGCATCTCTTTCCCCTTTCCATAATACATAGCAGGTTGAACGAAAGGGTCTGGGTCAGCAGCTAGACGATAGACCGCCTCGCCCGTTCGCTCTAGACCCCATTGATCTGAGTATCTAGCTTCGCTAACTCCGAGCGACGTAACGTGATGGGTTTGTACCTACAAAAACCAAAGTACATGAGCTAACTACTACCTTTGTATACTTCGTACATATACATAAAAAGAGGGGGTAAAAAGTATTAATAGTACTTGTCAAGGAATGTATATACATACATATTACGCCATCCATCTCGGATGTACATGTATATGTATATATGCACGTATTACATATATTTAACCGGATCAAATATAGCGGAGGAGGGCAAGGAAAAAAAAAAATAGATTTGTGTGGCGGATAGCTAATAGTCAGATAGGTAGGTAGGTAGTATGCGGGAACAGATAGACTAGAACTGAAAATCTTTCTTAGTTGTCATCGATCAAGGGTAGCTTTTTGTTGGCGTGTGGTATTGGCCTGTCTCTGCCTGTACATATGCCTGTTATGCCTGTATGCCTGTAGTATTGCAGTAGCTCTGGACCCTAGCGGACCTAGCAAACTGCCAAGCAGCCCCAAGACGCACCAAGCAAATGCCCAGTCTCCGCCAAGACTTCCCATAAAACCGACCCGACGGGGCCTTAAGTAGAAATAATGGGGGCTATGGGGCACTATGGGGTCCGGCATGCAGCCCGGGTGGGACTCAAGTCTCCATCTAAGTGCTCCATCTACGCAGTAGCGCAACCTATTTTCTATTTAGCTCCTTTTCGTACAGTCTTCCACCCTTCTAAAGAAATTCTAAACTAACCTTGATTAATATCGTCAGATATCAATACCCGACACATATACAGTAACACGAATAATGGAGAAGCCGTACAGAGATTTTACACCCGTACCATGGGTAAGTTACCTTTCCGGTAGTATTATGAAACCGCCAGCAACGTCTCTGAGGGAACTCGGCGTGGGGGGTACTGCGGCTATCTCGTAGTAATGCTTACAGCTTAAGATAGCTTGAGATACACATGCTTCCTATTTCCGTTAAAGCCTACATATAATTACTGTCTCGATTCATACTTGGATATATAGCTACATGTGTCAGTTAGCTAGGCTAGCTTTTCATACCATGTATTGACTGCTTTCCTAGTCTGGGAGTTTTAAACGCTGATAGCTAAACTGAACTTGGAAGGCTGAAGCAGGATTTTCTGCCAGGCAAGCGGGTACGTGATTAAACCACGCAACTCACCAACGAGGTGTGTTCTAATGTGATTGAAAATTTGCTGTGTTCGCGGGTATACCTACCTAATAAGTGACGTGGCCTGGAGGCACCTTCGTTTGAAAAGCACTCGGGGATTTCAATAAGTGTTGGTGTGAAGAAGGTACTTTGGCATATTTGTAGGTCTAGAAGCATACATAAATACGAAGTTCTTAATAGAGTCCCAATAACAAATAACATCCCAAGTATTTAATAAACTAGAGTATTATAGAAAAGAGCCACACCGTCGGAAAGTTCACGATGCTAAAATGTACTTAAAGTTGAAGGACCGTACTTTCTGGGGTATCAAAACCCACGCGGAGATTATGCGCCAAATACGTAGGTACACAATCAGATTCGTGGGGTTAAGGTCACCCGCACCCGTCAGCCTCTAATGGTTTAAAGGGGGGCTTACAAGAACAACAAGAGAAAAAAAGACATCGTGAGAAACATCTAAATTGGCTTCTCGGGTTCTCGGTGGTCGTATTGAGATGAGACTAATTTCTCCTTAAAAAAATACATGTCCAGGTGACCAAATCCCCCACACATCCCAGGTCTTAACTATCGACTAAGGCGCATTATTAAAAACAGCGCTTGGTACCTAAATGTTGAAAAACATTACATTGAGTCCATTACTCTGTTAAGACCACGAAACATGGTGACTATGGAATATTAATCCCTAATTCATAATTTCCTCATGAGAAAACCCTCCGTCATACTGCATGATATTGTCTTAACAGCACCTTATAAATCAGTCCATAAGTGCGTATATATACCAACGCATAGCGTATTTCGCACATGCGTGTTAGGCATGCATACTTACATCTATGTAACTACTATATCTTAAGATGCCTACAGTATTAAACGATATCATATTTGTATAGTCGGTGAGCTTCCTGACTGTATTCTTACAAACAGAAAAACAAAGCAAAAACTTCCGATTTGCGGCTCTGTCCGTCACAACTGAACCATGCAGCCTCGCGGCCCCCCTTAGATTAGATCTACTACACGACGCACAGGCAAGACGCACGAACATTTATTTCGCCCATCTCGGGATGTGTTCATTACGTACATATACATATCACGTTCGGTATGGCGCGCCCTACATACATATAGTGCAATCGTACCAGACATGTAGCTTGTCGTGCCGCTGATAACCCATAAATGATCAGCATTGAAAAATCAGCAAGGTCTACCCGAATAGAAAAGGATTTGCTCACTCTGCATCTTCTACCAAGGTACCTACAATACGTAGACGAGTAAGATATCATTTTACCGCCTTAGGATGTCCACGCTAACTGACGCTGGGTGCCATGAATTGTGGCTACGTACCGAACAATTTTAATTTGGAACGCTCCGTCGTGTCACCTATGTAGTACGCCATAACGCATATGTAGTATCTATGTACAAGTATACAAGGTCTGTTTCACCGTGGCATATCGTGGGTCCTCGCTACGGTTAGGGTCCTGGGACGACGCTGGGCTGGCAAAGAAAAGACTAGCAAAAGCTTCGCCCGGGGGCCAATCTTGTGGGGGAAGCTAGTCCATAATATCAAGCTATGGAATATGTACCACTATATATCTAACAGGTACATGTATGTATTTGACTACATAGGGACCTAGCCAAGGATATTTACGTACATATGAATTTGAATCGTTTGTAGGCGGTGTATGTATCGTGGTAATGTAGTGTACGTGCGTGGGTAGTCGACCGAAGGAGGTGCTGCTGAACCGTCTATACTACGTGGTATGGCAATATTGCCTATACACAGCACACATACATAGGCGAACTGTACCGGTGTTGACCTCGCAGACGCGATCGCCCACGGATCACACGGAGAACCGAACTTCCTATTACATGCCCCGTCCGAGCTCGCAGGATTTGCCTGTGATCCCCCATCTGACAATAGCTCTTCTATTGACATACGAGCGGACGTTACATACTAATCTAGCGGACTGGACCTAGGCCATTGTTAGTTGGGTGTTTAATAGCATGGAAAAGTGAAGGACATTGCGAGCAGATAATGGCGGAAACGTGGGCAATCCAACACGCTTGACAGGGCGAGAGAGGACTTCATGGCCTTCCTTTTCTCTCCCCACCTACCACAACCTCTTCCTTTACAGTACTCACTGATACAGTACAAATTGCGCCGCAAGCCTACTGATTTCTCGGATCCAGGGGTATCTCTGCTAACCAGGCTGGTCTGCTGCCTTTCGGTCTTTGGAATTTAATATCGTTGAGGTATTATTCTTTAATGTTGCTATATCCTTAGTATGTAGCTAGACCAAGCTGAAATATATTTCAATGCCAGGAGGATCCTAGTTGACGAAATGATAGATCCAAGGTTTATATTCCCAGGTGGACAACTAGGTAGTATAGTGTTATGTAGATTAGAAACACCGCGTTAGCTCGTTCACCATCGTCTCCCGCCGCCCGTCCGCCCCGTGCTAAATCCCTCGCAAGCGGACTGTCCTTGCATAAGCGAACCTCAGCAGCACGCCGCCCGGTCCCGCCGCGTCCCATCATCAGGGCAAGATCAGCGCATATCAAGAGCACCGTCCCGCTCCCGCTCCAAATAACCGCAAGCTGTCATATAAAAGCCCCCGAATTGGCTCCGCCTCGGACCCCATACTGACGCAATGTGCCCACCGGAGAGTCGCCGGTATCAACTGATGCAGTGCATACTCGTAAGTGCATACTGGGCCGGTAAGCTTGCTATCCTAGTATACCTAGTATAGTGTAAGCGACCTGGTGGCAGCGTGTCCGCGCCTAAAAATTCTGTCCGCTGTCACCTAGCGTAGCGACCGTAACTATCGGTTTGAAGTCGATTCATACGGATTCCGTTATATCCCTAGTCGCGCTATAGAGTAGGTACCTTACCACAAGATCCCTACTCAAGTTTTTAGCTGATCTACTTATCCCGAGGTACTAATTTTAGTACACGAGTCAAGCCAAAATGCGGTAAGCATGGTGTTCCATATTATACGTACAGACCGGTGAACAACTTCCGCGTGGCGTATATACCTATCTTGCATTTATCTATGTTCCATCCTGAATAAGAGACGATGGCCGATTCCCTATCTTTTCCACTTCAGTAATGACCCAGGTTATACAGGCCTCAACAAGGCAGACAACTATGGGAAGTTTACTTTAGCCCCTTCTTCTCAACACTTCGACTTCAACCCGAAGCCCGAGATTGAAACTTGGGACTCTCAAGACTTCAGTACCCTCCTACCAAAGATGTGAGACATGGTGAAGTGAGTCATTTCCTCGGCGCCATGCACCTTGCCTAAGCCACTCGATGCGTCTCTTTGCCAGGTTTCATATTCATGACTCTAGCAGCAAGATAAGCAGATTTAGCCACTTGATTTGTGATTTGTCCATGCCAAGTATCCGGGATACGTTAAGTTGGCTATGCGCGTAGGAAGGTTAGATGCATCGACATCTTATGTGACCTCCCGCAAAATAATCTGCAGATACCCCTAGATCTGTAGATCCGATACTTGCAAACTTCACCACGTGTTGTCATTTGACATGTCACTAAATTCCTCTTTGCCAATGAGACAGGCTCTCCCACAAGGATCCTTTCTTTTCTTATGCACCTAGATTGGAGAATATGGTATGAATTCTACCAATATCTTGTTACGTCCGTTCGTGATGAACCCCGTGTTACGTGACCCTTCCACAATATCGAAGTAGAATGGACTTGTCACCCTATAGCATGGGAGCATAAGCATCTGACGGGTATCAAAGAGCCTTTTCTCCCAACTAGGGACTTGGCTATCTAACTCCTGTTTTGGGGACTAACTGCGATATCCCGTTTTTCTAATCCGATTGGACACAGGTTTGCCGCCATGAGCCAAGCGTTGCTCTTATTCGACAGTGAACGGCGGCTGAAAAAGTCAAATCGAGTTTAGTGCTAAGAGTTTGCACCAATGCAGGAACCAATTCGAGCTGCGAACTCTTCCTGTCTATGGGATTACCCTATAGCTATTGGAAGAACTTGGAATGCTACCTCCTGCTTGGATATTCGTTATATTAATTGTGCCCTCGTCACGCCTAGAGTGCGATGCTGATTCGCCGTTGTTGATTTCTTAGAGGTTTGCGATTTTAGCTTATTTTAGGAGTAGAATATGGTACGCTCTAACTAACGGCGGAAGTCCTTTCGGAAGGGTCTCAACAGGGACGGAATGAATAATACCTAAGGTAAATTATATAGCAAGCATTTTAATGTCGGTCACGACTGTAAGGTAGCTTTTCTTTCTGCACTTTCCACGTGAGATAATCTTGATGATCTATCTGAGCTGTGTAGCTTTCACTCTTTCTCTTCTACTGCTTCACGTATATGTCCTCTCGTTTAATATATATACCTATAGGCTTATGTGGTTCCATCAATCACTATGACCGCGATACGCATTTCCCTCCTTATCCTTTCATCTTTCCTTTGTCTTATTTCATTTGTTCGGCTTCTCCTACCTTAGATAATGATAAGGTCGTGGCACAGGACTCAATACCTATTCTTAACCTCCCATATGTGTCGTATAGAGCAGCTAGATACGACAATGTGAATGATAGGTAAGTCGAAACTAGTCTATACTACTTGAAGTGAACGAGGGGAAAAGGTAGAAAATCCTAATGGTGCAAGTCACGGATATATGTTCAAGAATATACGATATGCGGCGCCGCCAGTTGGTGATCTGCGCTGGACCAATCCGGCATCCAAGACGGGAGCATCGGCCACTCGTGTGTACAAGCGGCTCCAAACGGACTTAACCTACTCGGTACTGGCAACCAGTCCCCAATCGGCGGGGTGATCAACCAGTTGTAAGTGCTTCCCGTAGTAGGTATATACTGAAGAGTGCCGGAGGATAAATGTCCTAATGTTACGAAAGTCTTGGGGGCATCCCACTTCCCGTATTCTCAGGTGGCAGCGAAGACTGCCTGTTTTTAGACGTTTGGTACGTATATCCTATATGTGATATTTCGCTAATGGGATGCTAGTATACCCTATAGTATGTTTGAATAGAAACATCAAAACTGATGCTCCTAGTTAAGATACTTACTAGTAATAGATGTTCCTGGAAAGGCCTTGAAAGCATCATCTGAGAAATTACCTGTTGTGGTATTTGTATATGGTGGTGCGTATGTCTTTAGCAGTAAAAACTCAATGCAACCGGAGCTGCTGTTCTACGATGGGACTGGTCTGATATCACAATCCGGCAACAATATAATCTTTGTAGCAATGAATTATCGGGTAGGAGCTTTTGGCTTCCTCGCTGGAACTACTATGGAGAACGAAGGTACCCCAAATGCTGGGCTCTGGGATCAGGTTAGTGTATATATGGAAACCCCGGAGCGCCGTTGATTCTAACACGCCGCCGTGGGGTAGAGAGCAGCTTTTTAATGGGTTAGGTATTACATTTCCTTGGTAGGCAGAGACCCGGCACGAGTGACAGCTATGAGGCAATCCGCTGGAGGCGGAAGTATCATACATCACGTTATTGGATAGGGTGGGAAGCTTGACCCTTTATTCTCCAAGGCTATATTGCTTTCCCCGGCTTTCGAATACATGTGGAATCGCGCTGGTGCGGTTCAAAAGACATTTGAGGCATTTGCAAGAATGACTGGCTGTGCTAGTCAAGGGGTTTCGTGCTTGAGGCGCGCTGACGCATCTACTCTTGCTAATGCGAATACGTAGTTGATGAAGCAGCAGTATTCAGGCACCTTCGCAGTCGGCCCAACGCCTGATGGATCATACATACGACAGCTTCCCGTACTGGAGTTAAGCACTGACAATTTCTGGAACATAGAGTCACTCATCTTGTCGCGTACTACTGCCGAGTCGAACGTATTTGTTAAAGGCCTTGGACAGACGGACAGCGGGTTTACATCGTTTGTCGACGCCATATTTCCAAACTACACTCAGGCTGCCAGAATCACGGATAAAATTGGTTCTTTCTACGCGGTCTCTGGACAATCAAAATATAAGTCGCAGACGGACCGAGTACAGGCTCTCCTCCGCGATAGCAGCTTTATATGTAATATCCGGCACCTTACCGACAGCTTTGGCGACTCCAAGGTCTGGAACATGCGGTACGGGGTTTCGCCTGGGTGGCACGGAACGGACCTTTTCCCCCATCTTCAGTGCTAAGCTCGGAGGAAAAAGCTGGCTCGAGAACCTGGCGGCGTTGATAACACCGGGTATCGGATCGCTCATTTCCGGCATCAGCGTTGCGTTGCAAAGCTATTTTACGAACTATATTCTCACTGGTGATCCTAACACCAATCGCAAGATCTTTAACCTGCCGCCGGCGATACGATGGAACCATCCAGATAGTCAGGCGGAGCAGATCTCAGGCGTGGTTAGCCTCGGTGGTTGGGGGTTTAGCACGATACGATATACCCAAGACGAGAAGACGGCGTGTGATTTTTGGAGGGATATAGCCGCAGCCGTGATTAGCTTAGGTGGATATTCACCGCCTGGTGCAGTGGTACAGCAAAGTATGGTCGACGTGAGAGATCCGAGTATGAAGGACAATGGTGGAAATCGATAGTAAATTTGGAATCGAAATTCTTGAATAAGGGAAGAAGTTACTTAAATTGTGGTGTTTGATGTACTTGGATAAAATACGTACAGGCATAAATCATTAGAAATTACTTGCATAGTAACCCCTACCCATAGTTACTTGTGCTATATTTAGCTGTGGGGTACCTAACTTATGTACCTAGAGGTAATCCGTACCTGACCTAAGCTCCTCCTATTACAGTTTGCTCGGACATTTTGTCAATTGTGCGCATCTCACGGGAATACAGATTTCATCTTCTCTAATTGATGTTTATTGGATACAGAATAAAAAGAGCTCCGGACCACCACAACGCGCTTCGGAATATATAATCAGTCGTAACAGAAACGACATTTACCTGATTTGTCACAAGTAGTTTCGGTGTCTCGCCGGACTTCTTAGGCTTGGCTCACTTGTTTCGGGGGGTTAGCTGCACCACATTCCATCGTATCCCCAGGATTGACTGGCATCATCGTCTGTAGCGATCGAAGCTTCTTTATATAGGTACCTAACTACCTGTCATTTCCAGAAGTCTGGAAACAATCCGTCAAACTATCCACCAAACTTCGTCGACTTCATACTTTCTTCTCTACCCGAAAATAAATTGACATATTATAGTGACCCGCTCCCGCGACCAGGTTTATCGTTAACGAGATTCCTAATCGCCTCGTTTCTTAGGTCCTGCTCTAAAATATAAAAGACCCTGGCTAATTCCTATGTTGAATGTAACGGTTCGGGTTTCAAATCTAACAACCCTGACAAGGGGTTATGATCCACCGTCGTCTTGGGCCCTTCAGCCTTGCACTTTCACCCAATTACTTGTCTTGCCTTTCGTGAGCTGGTGGAACCAATCGAAGAACCTCGAACATAACCCTGCAAGGTCCATGTTTGAGGATCACAGATACTGCAGTCTGCAGATACTAGTCTACTATTGCGGACGGCCAGGATCGTAGATATTGGTGCTGAAGATG
The DNA here is from genome assembly GCF_022497035.1 of Daldinia vernicosa. Classification (NCBI taxonomy): domain Eukaryota; kingdom Fungi; phylum Ascomycota; class Sordariomycetes; order Xylariales; family Hypoxylaceae; genus Daldinia; species Daldinia vernicosa. Next base: position 311,304 of record NW_025953951.1, on the reverse strand, counting down.
ATGGGTCGAGAATAACCCTCGTTCACCCTCGCCTACTGCCGCGTGCTAGCCATGCCTTTTACTTTCTGACTCCAGTCCTGTTCACGTTCTGTTTCTTACTCTCATTTTCGTGTCTTCGCGCCGACTATCACCAGTGTTGACCCTTATGACGTTGTAGTATACTCGTCCGCGTCAACTATCAGTGCCAATATGCATAATTCTCTTCGTGATTAATATTTTATAATATCTTTTTTTGAAATACCCATTGAGTGGGTTATTCGTACATTCTTTTTAAGCGAATACAGCTACACGCCACCGAAGTCATGGCGACACCAGGAACAACAGAGGCTTTATTGGCCGCCTTCTTTTTCGGTATATTATTTAACGCGGCGTCTGCGGGTTTGGTTTTGTATGCTGTAGGTCATGGTTCAGCAATATTTCGGGACGGCCTGAGGCTGGTCCTCATACTGTTCCTGACTTCTTCTGCCGCGTGGGCTTTGGTCGAGTTCCTGGCGACCATCATCGAGCCGACTGCTGCGTCTATGTGCCAGGTCGCCGTAGTCTTCTCGTCTATTTTCGATCAGATGGCAAGGGTTTTCGTCGAACAGTACTTAGTATGGGCAGCGCGGCCGGAGAAGAAATCAATACCGAATATAGTGTCGCAAGTTCTTATTCTTATCCGGTTCGGCGTCGGCATGGCATTTATCGGATTAGCACGGAGCGATTTCAACCCTACCTGTGTGCCTATTTCCAGCGTTCCGCCCATTGCCATTACCATCATCGTATTGGATGCTATTATCCTTGCTCTCGTCGCTGTTCAAGTCTTATCGAGTGCCTCGACGAGCGGTGTTTCTAGCGATAGACAGGCTCCCCTCGGGAAAAGAAGTGTTACTTTGGTCACAGTTGGACTGGCAATATGGATAGGGGTAGGTTCTGATATATTACTATATCTATTCAAATACTAATTGCCTATAGACGAGCGTGGTCCTTCTCCTCGGTGAGAGGGCAACAGATTTGGTACTTAGGACGACGCTACCTGCCGTTGGCCTAGCAGTTTTAGTTGGTACGTGTTATATTGTTTTTTTCCCTCGTCGTATTGTTAACAGTTTCAAGCATTAGTTACTGTGTTCTCAGGATCACTTGTTACTCCTCGAGGCCCACCCCCTCGACGGCCAGATTCCCCGACTACTCGGGATGCTGGTAGAGATAGGAATTTATCGTCTTCGGATTCCGCAGATTATCCCCCATCCCGATATGAGGATGTTAAAGCCGCAGATACGACCGCTATGGCAGCCTACGTCTCCCGAAGTGGTGCTCTTGGAATGGGTGGGTTTGGCAACTCAAAGAAAAATACTAAGGGGAAGGCATGGAATAAGGCCACAGCGGGTAAACTCGTAATCTCGAAACCGGTTCTTATTTCACAGGAAGGCATGGAAAACCCTCTTGACAGGATACCGACAGTCGATCTTGCTACAGCTGCCAGAGAAGAAAAAGAGAGGCGTGTCAAGCTACTGCAACGCGAGCCAACTCTCATTGCGCAGCGGCCCGCCCCTCGGCCGCCTACTGCTCCGGGACGAGACGAGTCGCTTGCTAGGGAGCTAAGTCTGAAACGTAAAAAGGTTGGGTCGTCGTCTTTAGCACAGCTAGAGAGAACCATCTCGACTAAGACGTCGGCGGGGCTATCTGTCGAAGCAAATGCATCTTCTACATCTTCAGAATTATCCCCTGGGACTGAACAGGTAAGGCGGAGATCCCCGAGGTACCCCCCGGCACCACCAATACCAGCAACGTTCCAGCCGATTCTACCTGGTGAGCCGGTTCGTATACCCATTCCAAGACCTCGAGACCCATCTCCATCGCCAAAGGAACCAGAGCCAGTAAAAACACCGCTCCAGCGACGGGCCACAACGGGACTTCCGTCGAATCCCAGGGCCCAAGCAATGAAACAAATCGCCAAGGATGCTGGGAATAGCCGACATGAAACTGTAATGTTCGTCAACAACATTGTCTATGACGATCCAAATTTCGTCAGCAATATTGTCCAAGGGGCTTCAAAAACACCAATAACTTCCCTAGACTCTGGTGATTCGGTTGTCCATCGTCCGCGCCCGATTCCTAGAAAGGGAGACAATGACCGTCAAGTTTTTCCTGCCGAAATCTCACCATCTCAGGGCCATAAACGGTCGAAATCAAGTGGCTCAATTATCGCTAGAAGGTCTATGCTACGGTCTGTGCCCGGTAGCCCTTCCCAGCTGCCGCCCTTACCGGCGCCACCCAAAAGCGCCGGTAATTTATCTCGCCTTCGGCCTATTCACACGAAGAGTATGTCACTCGATGAGAAAATGGATTTGCTATTTCCTACACCGCTTAGCGCTCCTTCAGCGCCAACCAGAAATAAGCAGAAGTCTATAGTGCCTGATATGCCTCCTTTACCGGCGGCGTACGCGGTGAGCACACAAAGACCCGATGTCGAGGGTGCTCCCGACTGCGAAGTTGATAATGCTAGGCCGCTATCCAAGACAACTGACAGAAGTTCGACTCGAACCACTAGTATTCTCGGGATCGACGACATTCCACAGCAGGGTGTACAGAAGGTTGGCAGCTCTCATAATGCAGTTGAAGAGCGGGGTCAGTCCTGGCTGCCGGGAATATCAGCCGGAGAAGAAAGACGACCACGTCCGTCTCATGATAAGATGAATCAAAGATCGTCGCCTGTAATTCCAGCGGAGGGTCAATCTAACGGGTTATCCTCGAAGGATGGGAACGAGGGGCGAGAGGGATATGCCAGTACTATTTGGGGCTCGGTACACTCTCCTATCGCTGCTGTTAATATCCAGCAATCGCGGCAAAATGCTCATTCGACGTATGTTCGGAAAGATACGCATAGCCACGGAAAACAGGAGGAACGTGACCATCCTGCCAACGTCGTTAGTGAAGGTAGGGCTAGGGACTTCGTCGAAAACAACAAAGCTCTACCAAAGGTACCAACCATCGAGAAAGTTAATACGAGTAGCTTTCATCGTCGGGTCGGCGACGAGTGCCCAGCTTTCTCTACTCGAAAGGGCAAGGGACGTTTAAGAAAGATGCCCCCGCCCGCGCCTCTGCTTCTCAACGGGAGAAGTAACAAAAGAACAATTCTAGTACAGCCTGCGGAGCCCTCACCACTAGAGTCACCTGGAGCTGCGTATCAGATGATTCAGGCTCAGCTTCAACGTTTCGAGCAACCGAATCCGGATTCTGTGGATAGTGAAGGACAACGCCTGGCATTGCTAGAGAACCTGGAGCGCGAGATGGGTCAACTTCAAAACAAATGGCAGTCCACACAGAACCTTCTTCAGCGGGATTCCATGTCGAGTATTAAGACTTCCCCGGCGAAGGATTCACGTTCTCCTTCGATGATCGCTGAACGAAGAGTATCACGAAAAACACCCATGCGAATTGGAACTACGCGATCTAACGACGAAAGAAGCATGGGTACACCCTCATCTCAGAGCTCCGGAACAAGTTCCGAAAACACTCGCTCTAGCCAGGGGCAAGCCCGCCTCGCCAGTTCTCAGAGAGAAGAAATAGAAGGCACACCCAACTTGATTATGAAACACAACAACCTCAACTTTTTGTCCGTTTCTAAGGCTGCGCTAGGTAGCCCAAGCCCACCTGATACCGAAGAATCTGAATCTGGGGGCGAACTCCCTATGAACATACAACCACTGGGTCCAAGGTTATCTGTGGCAGTTGCCCAAACTCATGAACTCTGGAAACCGCAGCCGCCCGCTCAGCCCCTGGTTAGCACAGGTCTCTGGGCTGGGATGGCCAGGCAGCCTCAGACGCTGATTGGAAATATTGAGATTCCGAGCTTGCCACTACGATCGGTAAGCAGAAAGACTTCGGCCCCGTTGGTTATAGAAAGCTCTCGACTATGGGAAAAGACTACCCAGAGCAATAAAATGGCAGTTTACAATGGCCTGTGGAAGAAGCATACACCGTCGCAGAATCTAGAATCCAACCGTACTGTTACTCGTCCGGTCACTGTTCGCCCGCCACGGAGAAACAAGCGCGTGTCTCTCCTACCTGATATTCTAGAGAACCCCGTGCCCTTGCCTGACAAACAGGGAACTTTAGGTCTCTTTCAGTTTCCTTGGGGTGAGAAGAGTGAAAGTGCCAGCATTCAACTTCCACTACCACCTACTCGTATGTTCACGGCCATGCCAGGAACTATGACTACGGGTGCCCCTGCCACAAATGCTTTCTCAAGCACTAGGTCAAGTCAGCCGGACGGCGAAGAATTCACAACATCCTTCTTTGACGACTACGAAGCCGAGGAAGAGGGTGATAACTTTGATAACTTCGAAGATTTCTCGGATAGCGACGGCGATGATTTCGACGAGAACACCCTGTGGGAGATTGCAAGCTTGCTCAGGACTGAGGTACCCTCAAGGGACAGTTTGCTTCTTCTCGCACAACAGGGTTCTCCATCCGTCAATTCTCCTGGATTTGCCGACGACATCATTGATACGATCGTGGATGACTATAATGACGATGGCATGGTCCTAGAGGATCCGATACCGATAGATCAGTCCTGCATCTCGACTCCTGACCCTATTCCCTCTCAAGCCTTATTGTGGACAGCCCAGCCGAAATTCTCCGAAACTAGTCATACCCTTGGTCTACCCCAGCCAGATTCGGCAACCTGGGAGAGTTATAACATAGAACCTATAGGAAAGGCCAAGTCAACCCACCGTATTGAAAATGTTATGTCCATTGAAAGCATCCATCTATGGGAGCCGAGGGCCGAGGACATCGATGTCAAAACCGGGTTACTCTGGAGTGCGTGCAAACCGGCTCATATCCCTTCGCAAACAACGGAGGTAACTGTACCTACCCAGTCTGCATCGCTATGGGTACGGCCTATTGCTGTTATAGAGTCTGAAGCCCAGGGTCTATTTGACGTCAGCCGCCTAAGGGAAGATTATCGAAGAACCTCAAACGAACCTGCTGCACTTTTCATGAAGAAGAAGCCTCGCGCAGTAGAAATGCCACTGGAGAAGCTGGTATCCAGAGCACTTTGGACAGCTAATGGCCTTGTGGCCCAATCACCGCTGCTATGGAAAACTCCAGCTACAGTCGCCACCTTTGAGCATGATGGGTTGTTTAACGTCAGCATAGTCAGATCTGACTATCGCAGGACTGAGCAAGAACCCGCCGCTATTTCCATGGAGAAAAGAACTGCCCGCGTGCTAAGGGAGCCGTTGGCAAGCCTTCAAACAAATTATCTCTGGACCAAAGAAAGCGTCTCGCAACCTACTCGTGGTGCTGAGCTGTTCTTATTCAAGATGTCCGCTATGAAAGCCTCCCAACCAATTGAGAGTCAGACCACACCTAAATTTCAGACAGTGTTGCTATGGGAGAATCCGAAAACAAACGCGGCTCCGGAGCACGAAGGTCTATTTGATGTCAGTGCTATAAGATACGATTACCGGAGGACCTCCAAAGTCCCAGCTGCCATTGCGATGTCTAAGAAATCTCGTTCTAATAAAGAACCCTTGCCTTCAATCACGACGACTAGTCTCTGGACTGGAGAGACTCCAGCCCCAATCGTTGAGTCGCCTGTATCTTCAAAGCTTTCATCGCCGAGCCGAACAAATCTATTGTGGGAACAGTCTAACTCATCGGTCACTATGTCGGATTACGAAGGTTTATTTGACGTTAATGTTGTCAGAATAGATTATCGCAGGACCTCCAAGCTTCCGGCCGCGATCAACATGACTCGAAGGGCCCACAAGATGGGAGAGTCCCTTACGACTCTCATGAGCACGAGGCTCTGGGAGAAGTCGGTCAAGTTAAGTCACGCTTCTACTAAGACAACTTCCCTATGGAGTAAGCCTATCACGCCAGCATCCTCCACATCTGGTCTGTTCCAGCTCGATCCCACTCGCAAGATCTATCGAACTACTTCCGCAGAACCTGTGGCGCTTCAGATGAGTCGAAAGCCTCGCTTCACTAGCGCGCCTCTTCCGATAATCAAGTCTACTCGTCTTTGGAGCAACAGTCAGACTACTTCAGTTGAACTAGACTGGATGATCATTTCATCTGTGCGGCCTAGAAGTCCATCCGTTGCTTCTATATCTACAGTAGACTCCTCACCCGTATCCCCCGTGACAGATTCATCATCAGTTAAGACGAGTACCACAAAGGCATCATCAGCTAAAAGTACTGGTAGTGTTTTAAGTGGCTGGTTTGGCAAGAAAAAGGTCTCAAAGGCCCCTGAGGTGCCTGAGTTACCCTACGAATTTATAGTAAAGAACTTGGATGAAATCCCCCGGAAGAAGCCAACACACATTCTTCTTCGTCAATTATACCGTCCTAGCATCGCATATCGTGCGGACTGGGATAACGCGCTACGAGAAGCCATCGTAAGTAGCTACCCTGGTTCTATGGCCGCATTGAGAGCTTCTTACCCCCAGGACTGGGATAATGAACTCCAAGCAGCTGTCAAGGCAAGCCACGTGTCACCCAAAATTACCCGCAAAGTTGCGTCCCCTCGGGACTGGTCCAATGCGCTTCATGTCGCAATAATTTCCTCCTACCCAGAGATTAGATTCTCGCGAGGTCAAGCTTTACCGTCACAATGGAATGCTACACTCCAAAAAGCTATTGCTCTAAGCGAAGTAGCTCAGCCCTCCCACCTCGACGTTGCTGTTCGGCATCCCGTATTTATGGGCTCCATGGAAACGACAGCAGAGACGGTTCACCCGGCGATTGGTCCGAAGACGTTGAAGCGGAAGGAAAGCACCAAGAAGCAAGTGAAGAGCTCCACAATTATCATGTCAACCTCTCTGCTCTGGGAGAAACCAGTTGAGAAAACGGCTCCTACCGCAAATAGTTTGTGGTCCTCCAAGCCCATGACCAAGACGACATCTAACTTCGAAGCCGGGATCAATAAGATGCGTCACGGTCCGCGCAAATCCAATAAGATTACTCAGAGGTCTGCGTTCGATACCGAGCCTAGCTTCAGCGGGCAAGGTATGTGGAGACGTAACAACAATAACAACCAAGGAAGAGATTGGTTAGAGGATTCGATGAAGAAGCGCTTCACGCGCGTCGAGCTACGATACTAAGGAAGAGTCTCGGGAGGGTTTTTTGTCAAGGAACGTTACGTAGGAACCAATAATATACCCCTTCATACTGTACAACATCTAATAGCGGAGAGCCGCACCATATCATATCATATCATACCATACCATTCTTTTATCCTCTTTTACAGTCTTTATACTGCATTTTTAGCGTCTGGAAGCATGTATGTATCTAACGCAGCGTCACGCTTGACGAAGCCTATATGGCAAGTTCGGAAAAGTTTTTGTGTTCAATACAGTCTTCGTGAATAGATGCTATGTTACCTTGCGTCTCCAAACCTAGTACTTTTTGATTCGAGTGTCGGATCCCTATGCGTCGAGAGTGGAGATAAATTATGGACTATCGGTATAATTACCAACGAGAGGAAATGATTGTTTTACTAACTCGACGTAGTGGTTCATCAGCGGGGGATAATCCGTTTACTTGGCTCATCTCGGTAACTTTCACCCACCAATAAGAAGGGGTGAGTATAACTATGTGTATTCCGTGCAAACTCTCTACTCCTATCTCTAGACTTTTCTTAGGATACGAAAAACGGCCAAATTCGTGCCTGCGAATAATGAACTCTTCAGGAGCAGTGGTGTAGTCCAGTTAGGATTATAGGAACTAGTTATAGGAAAGTAATTAGATATTCAGATGTATTCATACTCTTAAGATAACAACCACTGGAGTTGAGAAGTGTAGAATTTACACCACTGCCCACTGGGATTCGGAGATTGTTCTCCCGTTAGTCAAGGAGGTCCATGAATCGACATTCAATACGACTATAGCAACCAGGGATGTGTGTATAGTCGAGATATAAGTTACAATGCCATACCGAGTAATTCTTTGGGGACCTTCTAGTTATATGCTACCTATGCGTTGAGGTGTCTTGTTGAATACCGACCAACTAGCTAATATGCGACCTGCCATCTCTCTCTGCCTTGCCTCCTTGACAGCAGTTGCGTTGGCTATCGCCAATAATGGAAGCACGCTGCCCTACAAGGATCCGTCGGCCACAGTCGAGGATAGGGTGGCCGATTTACTGTCGCGGATGACTATTGAGGACAAGACAGCTCAGTTAGTCCAGGGGGACCTGAGGAACTGGATCAACACCGGAGACGGTAGTGTAAACCAGACTGGTCTCGAATGGAGTATGAAATCGAGAGCTGGTTCATTCTACGTTGGTATTGCCATACCATGGAAAATGCTTAGCGATGGCATCAAAACCGGCCAGGACTATCTCGTGCGGAATACGACACTTGGTATTCCTGCGTGGGTTCAATCTGAAGGCATTCATGGCTTCTTGATTCCGGATGCTACTATCTTCAACTCACCTATCGCCCATGCATGTTCCTTCAACCCATCTCTGGTCGAGAAGATGGCAGGGGCTATTGCTCAAGAAGCTCGCGCCTTAGGGGTTAATCAGATCTTCGGGCCTCTCGCCGACTTGGCTCGTGAACTACGGTTTGGCCGTGTGGAAGAGACGTTCGGAGAGGATGGTTACTTGTAAGTGCGTGTATTAGTGCTATTGGACATATTAATATTAAAACATTCGTTAGAACTGGCGAACTAGCCCATGCCTACGTAAAGGGTCTCCAGTCCGGCAACGTCTCGGCTATGGTTAAACATTTCGTAAGAACCCCTATCTTGAATTTGGAAGTAGCAAAACCTAATATAACCAGGCGGCATTCGCAACGCCGGAGCAAGGCATTAACTGTGGCCCTGTACATGGGGGCGAAAGAGAATTACGCACTACATACCTTCCTCCCTTCAAGCGATCGATTATCGACGCTGGTGCTCTGTCCGTCATGTCAGCTTACCATAGCTATGATGGAATTCCGGCCGTTGCCGATAGACATATCCTTACCGATATCCTAAGGGGTGAATGGGGTTACAGGTATTTCGTGAGCAACTTCTAGAGGCTGTCTGTGAGATATATTCTAATATAGCTAGGTCATGAGCGATGCAGGAGCCACAGACCGCCTTTGTAAAGATTTCAAGATGTGTAAATCTGATCCCATTGACTCCGAGGCTATAGTGAAATATGTAAGTTTTCTAACCACACCCTTTGACCCTGACCTGACCTGGAAACTATTCTTAACATCTCCCAGGCACTTCCTTCTGGTAATGATGTTGAAATGGGCGGCGGATCTTTCAACTTCGAGAAAATCCCTGAAATGGTAAAGTCGGGAAAGCTGTCCACCGAAGTAGTAGACGAGGCCGTGTCTAGACAACTGCGCGCGAAATTTGAAGCCGGCTTATTCGAGAATCCTTTCCCCGGTGTCTCAGATGAAGACCAACCAAAATACATCAATACCCCTGAGATAGTCGAGCTTGCAAGAGAGCTCGATGCAGAATCTATTGTCCTGCTGGAAAATCATGGTAATGTTCTTCCTCTCAAGAAAGATGCAAATATTGCTGTTATCGGACCGATGGCCCACGGTTTCATGAATGTTAGTGAGACCAACTTCTAAAAGATGATGACGATGAAAATACTAATGTTTCTCATAAGTACGGCGACTATGTCCCCTATAAGGCCCAGTATAGGGGAGTTACGCCGCTGGACGGTATTAAGGCAGCGAGCACGGGAAAAGTCACGTACGCGCAGGGTTGTGAGCGCTGGTCCAACGACCAATCTGGCTTTGCCGAAGCCGTGGACGCAGCGGAAGAGGCCGACGTAGCTGTTGTGGTCGTAGGCACATGGTCGCGCGACCAGGATGAGCTTTGGGGCGGACTAAACGCCACCACTGGCGAACACGTCGACGTCCATAGTCTGAACCTCGTCGGCGCTATGCCACACTTAGTCAAAGCTATCATTGACACGGGGAAGCCTACTATCGTCGTCTTCAGTTCAGGAAAGCCCATCACCGAGCCTTGGATATCGGATGCAGCTTCGGCCTTGTTGCAGCAGTTCTACCCATCTGAGCAAGGAGGGCACGCTTTAGCGGACGTGCTCTTCGGCGACGTAAACCCGTCTGGGAAGCTGTCTGTATCATTCCCTTATGATATCGGAACCACGCCAATCTATTACGACTATCTGAACTCTGCGCGGGCATATCCCGACCCCGGTTTCGTCTCCGAAAACGGTTCCATGAAGTTTGGCCACAACTACGTGCTCCAGAGCCCTCTACCGCTTTATGAGGTATTATATAAATCCCCGTTTTTAACTTCGTTCGTCGAATGAAATTATATAGTCCTTTGTATTCTGATCTTTATCGCTAACCCGTTAAAAACAAATTTAGTTCGGCTACGGCAAGTCCTACAGTACCTTCACATACTCCCACATGACGGTCTCACAGTCCACCGTGTCCTCGACGGACACTATCACGGTGTCCATCGACATCACCAACAACTCAACGCGCGACGGCGCTGAGGTAGTTCAACTATACGTTCAAGACTTAGTGGCAAGCGTTGTGGTACCTAATAAACAGCTTCGAGGCTTCTCTAAGGTCTTCGTACCGGCTGGCGCTACCGAGACGGTGAAAATTGACATTGCTGTTGCCGACTTGGGACTCTGGGATATAGGTATGAAGTACGTCGTTGAGCCGGGTGAGTTTACTATTCATGCTGGTAGTTCGAGTAACGACCTCAGGACTGAGGCTATGTTTACTGTTGTTTAGGTGGGTAAATAGAGCGGTAGGACCATTAGCTTGAATCTCATCTATACATAAACACACTACCTCAGCGAGCTATTGCCCCTTGACAATATATGAGATCGTGATCCTACGAGTAATAACTGCTTCGACCACAACCAAGAGAGGCCAGGTTGGGTATCGACTCAGTCATATGCTGTAGTATCAACAATGATAATTACATTACCAACCCTTTAAACAACATCCAGTTATCATCACGTAAGTGTAAAAGTATTGCTCGTCCCATCAAAAGCCGTGATAGCCCCACCAACCAAAGCCTTGCTATCACCGTAATACTTTATTCTATACGTCCCCGCTTCAGCATCCGGTTCCGTCTCCCAGCTGACAGTAACTTCGCTGTACCCTAGCACGGTGTCGGTCCGCTTCCACGTATATACCAGAGACCAGTCCGAGTCGTCTCGAACCTGTGTCCAAGAGTCTCCATCCTGCTTCTCCACAGCCGTAAACGTGCCATCGAGCCGTAAGTTATTGCGCGGATTCGCGCCGACAAAGGTCGCGTTAACGACGGCGCCGCGCGCATATTTATCTGCGGGCTGCGAAACGACATCGCCGAAGGACTTACCCAGCGGCGCGTTGTCCTGCACGACGCCCGTGATGAAACTAAGGCTACTGTTACGGTTATCCGGTGGCGTCGGCCCGGGGTCTGGCAAGCTCGACGAGTCAGGGGCTAGGTACCGGATGTTGCTAACGGTAAGATTTATATACGCGGGAAGCTCCCACTGGCCGAAGAGCGTGCTCGCTCCCTCGTAGCGCTGGATGCCGTACTCCTCCGGCGTAGCTATGTAATGCGCATAGGTGTTAGCAGGTCCACCTAGTATGACCTTCGGCTCAGTATCTACGATATCGGCGGCGGCGGCCTTGACAGCGGCGCGCCATCTGCGCCCAGACATGGTGGTCGCTTCACCGGGGCTTACGATTATGATGAATTGGCCGACTCGGAGCAGCTGGACGTCGATGATGTTGGGACTCCATGGATACGGCTCGGACAACTCGCCTACGTCGAGGAGGACAGGCTTGGGATTCTGACAAGCTTGCTGCTCAGGTGATGGCGCGCGGAGTAGACTCTTGATCACCTCCCAGACGGGGCTGGCGCTCGGCTCACCCGAATCGTTCTGCGTAAAGTCAAAAGCGCCAGGGCCGTCCGTCGTGCCGGCGGCAAAGGAATAACCTAGCGCGGCCGGACACGTCTGGACTTCAGTTCCGTTCTCCAACTGAAATTTCCAAAAGCTCATATCGTGGTAGAAGTGGAAAGCTTTAACCGTCGATCCAACAACAGAGGTGCCGGATGAGCCGAACGAATCCTAACACAAGATGAGCTGTAAACCGATATCGACGGGGAGGATATTTGTCTTACGTAGACCGACCTAGCACCATCGTATTGGCGTTTCCCGATCTCGTAGCAACTTGCAATACCAAGATCGAGCTGATCAAAGAGGGGCCCTCGGCCGTGGCAGTGCTGTGATTTACCGTCCGCGCAAGTACTGTTCTCTAAGCTACACTGTTGACCGGATCCATCATCGCACCTAATACGCAAGTTATTACTTCGCATTACTTCGTTACGGGATGAAGTAGGCTTACCATGCGCCAAGTGTGTTAGGAGTCGTGTCTCCGACGTTCGCTTGAGAGAAGCCAGCAACAAAACCGCTAGCCGCTGAATCTTCGCCTTCCATAGCTTTCTCGAACATAACTTCTGCTACTCCTTTGTTATCGCCAGCCACGTGGGTGCTATTTTGGTAAATCGATGTTCCGTGGACGGGATACCACGTCAGAATACCAATGTTTTTGCCGTCGGACGCCCGCTGGAACTTAAGGACGGTCATTTCTTTATCAACATCGTCCTCATATTGAGCCCGTTCCTCGGCAGGGTTAGCCAAGTAAGCGTATAGACTCCGACTAAGGTTGCCATCTGTAATATTAACCGCCCCTATTGATATTATTAGAAGGGATCCTACGTAGTAAGTATTTTATCCATACCGAAGTCGAGGTATCCCTAAGCATAAAAATATTAGTATTAGATTTTATTTAGTCTTGCTTATTTCTCTACCTACCTCGGTCAAAGATTCGTGGGCTCTCTTGATTGACAAGACAGCACCGTCAACGATGGCTTGATAACTCTGCTCATCGAAGCCCAAACTGGTTACCTGCGGTAGTAGGTAGTTAAACCAGGCCCCAGGTCCGGAATGGGCGTGTGTCCCTGTTACCGCGACGTTGCCCTTCCCATACACGGCGAAATCGTCACCAAGCGCAGCGAGACCATCTAGAATACCGAAGCGTATAGCCGTATCGCCAGATTGCGTATCAAGAACCAAGTACGCGAATCGATCATCCGGATTATTAACGTCTCCGATTATAAACGCCCGCGAATAGATACGCTGTCGGAGCCCGGTACCGGTCTGGGAGAGGTCGGCGTAACCTGCGAAGTTGATTTCCACCACAGGCCCAGTTATGTCGGCTTTCCCAACTCCAATCAGATATTTGTCTCCCTTCCCGTCTGCTCTAGTCTTGGATTCCCACCGAGAGCTCGTACCGGCCTCATGTGAGCTTGTCGCATGTCGAAACTCGAAACTGTGCTGCCGTGGTGCAGAGCCAAACTTTGTTGCGAGGAATGTCCCCAGGATAAAAATGGAAAATATGGACAGGAATGCCAGTACTGGTCTTCCTGACGTTCGGCGGCTAGAGACATATGTTGGAGCCATGGTTATGAATTTTAGTACTTGGCTGCTTCTATGGCCAACCGCGCCTATTTCCGAGCAACAAAATTCCAACTCGTAACTCTCTTCCTATCTCGCTGTTGCCGACCCCGTTCCTTTTATTCCTCGGCCAAGGAGGAAAGAGACACGAGATAGCTTTCAGAGCATGCCTAGCCTCGGTTCCTTTCCCCGTCTAGGATGCAACGTCAACAGAGATAGCTACGTAGGTAGATATGCGTACAAACAAGAAGACAGACCTAGAAACAGACCAACCATGTTGTACAGCGTCCCAACGGAAACCTTGAAATGGGCCCTGCATCTGCATCCGGCTACCGTATATGCCGAGTAGGTGAGGGCCATATGCTGTACTAGTTATCGGGTATGCATGTATAACCAAGCGCGTTGTGTGACATCATGAGCTGAAATCGAGGGCGATGGGACATATAACAGGGACACACAACATCACATGCGTCCCAGGCTCCCAGGTAGTAGTTAGGTATGGCAAGGCACGCGATTGGATCGGGGTTAATTTCAATAGCGGTCCCTAGGTCTCCTAGCCAAGCGAATATCTTCTGCATATAGTAGATGCATACATAGGTGGGAGGATATAAGGCAGGTCATAGAGAAATGCGGGGGGTTAAACCAGGTATCAGTATAATGAGTTAGACGACGATATTTCCCGTATGCATCTGCTAGTACTATTTCGAGTACTATTTCGAGATTCCCCTCGTTTGTTTCCTTGGCCAATGATGATCTAATCCCAGAAGGTATCTGGAAGCAAATAAATTGCATCTGCAGGTCCCCTTCGTCCCGGTGGCCACTTATTGGATATCCGGACGGAGGCTATGTTAGCTCTCATTCATCTAAATCTTAACCATGTTAAAAGTAATCTTATATTTTCCAATTTTTCAATAAATCAATATAATATCAAACGCAACTTTACATAAGGCTTCGCTGAAGGATTTCTTATTGGATGATTCATAGCGAAGATGACCTACCATTGACGGTCTCGAAATAGGAAGCTCTAGTTGTATACGTCTCCCACCACACCAGCACACCCATGGACAAGGTATAGGTAGATAAGCTTTGCGGGGATTCGGAATTTCGAACTACCCACCCCAACATGGACATGTTCGTGTGGCGGGGCTACGGGAGATCTACCGGCCCCTTTTGTTTGATGTGACGAGTCGCGCAACCTGTCAATTCGTCTGGTGACTCGTCGTTAATGACATTGTGAGACATAAAATACCTGTCTATACACCATCATCAATGGCTTCAACTAGGCCGCTGATGTGAAGGTGTGTAAGTGTTGCGGGTAAACCACAGCGACTGACATTTTAAAAGTACCTATACCTACCTACCAGGTAAGTAATGTAAAACCAAGAAACAGAAAGATATTGATGAATATTTCCGGAAACCAACACACAATAATATATATCTTTATTTGGGTATCTAACGTCTCTAATAACGTATGCTATACATACATATATATATATATACATATCTGAGTTTTACGCCGTAAAATAACTACCGTAGAGGCAAGTATAGAAGCGCCGCCTTAACAGGTAGAATAAAACTCAATCTACTTGACTATATCTGGTAAATGGTCTGGCCTCTTTTACGTCGCATTTGTTGTTAATTCTCTAGCGTAACTCCTCGGTTTATCCCAGCCTAATGACCCAATTTTTGCGAAAAAGACCATTCATTTAAGTCCAAGTACTACAGTGCAATACCTTTACTCGCCTACCGTTCTACTTACAAGACATCAACTTATGCCCCGACGCTAGCTACTCGTTGCTGGTGCTCGGGTTGGGGTGTTAATCTTCTCGAAATATCGGGTATTCCGACACGATCCGCCATTCGGTCCGGCACGAGATCCGGAGACACTGATCGGATAGGGTACTCGGCAGCCGGCGTTGCAAGCAGGAGACGAGACGTCATGGGTTGAGGTGCCAGAATTGTGGGAGACTGGACCTCTTCGATCACAGTCTTGGGAACTGGTCCCGGCCCTGTTCGAATGCTCGAGGGTAAGATTTGCTCGAATCCTTGTTGTCTTGCAACTTGCTCGATACTCTTGAAATACTGCGGCAGTGCTTAGCTGACGGGTTATATATTGCATCTCTCGGGTATGCTTACCTTAACAGTCTTAACTTGTAGTTCTAATGTGGCATCCTCATCACAAACTATCATGGGGTGAGGATGTAACTGGAGACTCGAAAGAGTCCACATGTGGTTGACACCCTGCTCGATGCATTTTTGCAGAGCGAGAGCTTTGCGAGCGCCGAGGATAATTACGACAACCTCGCGGGCCTCGAGAACAGTCTGAACACCAACTGTTAAGGCCATCTTAGGGACCTTGGCGATGTCGTTGCCAAAGAAACGGGAATTGGCAAGAATCGTGTCGTAGGCTAGTGTCTTGACGCGGGTTCTCGAGGCTAAACTAGAGCCCGGTTCGTTAAAGGCGATGTGCCCATCTTCCCCGATTCCGCCCAAGAATAAGTCGATGCCTCCGACACGCTTGATCTTGGCCTCATACTCAACGCATTCTGCCTCGAGATTCGGCGCGTTGCCGTTGAGGATGTTGACGTTATTTGGGTTCACGTTGACGTGAGAGAAGAAGTGTTTCCACATGAATGAGTGGTAACTCTCAGGATGGTCTCGAGGAATACCGACGTACTCGTCCTATTTCGAGGACATTTAGCACATTAGATATTTAGAGAATAGATGAGGTTATTTCGTACCATGTTGAAGGTAACCACATTTTCAAAAGAGATCTAATACCTTCTAGTCAGCCCCCGCTCAGATATCCCAAGCTAGAGATTACCTACGTTTCCGGCCTTGTACTGCTCGACTAATATCTTGTATACACCAAGAGGACTCGAACCGGTAGGAAGGCCAAGCACGAAAGGATGTGAAGGTGTGGGATTGAAGTGTCGGATTCTGTTCATGATGTAATTGGCTACATAGGAGCTAGCAGTCTCCGAGTCGTCGCGGATGATGAGCCTCATTTTGCTAGATATTGAAAACGAAAAATTATATTATAGATGATGTGATGGCCAGTAAGAGCTGAGACTGGAGTGGTAAGATGCAGTCGTAGTTTTTGCAAACCTTTCTAAGGAAATAGAAAGAGATGAAAGCTTTGAGTAGTACAGGTTTTAACATTCATTATGAGCAACAGCAATAGCCTCATAGTGGCAAAGGCCCACGATGGGAAAAGCCTCAGCAGGATAGCATCGGACCCTACGGTCGGTGATGGAACGTTGGCCCGGATTGGCCCGTTCTCCACCGTCACGATAGCGAGCTTGCGTTTGTGACTAGGGAGGCTCGTTGAACGTTGTAGTAACCTGTCCATCAACTGTTTTAGGTCATGTGGTGCTCCGGACAATCTGGTTGGTTGCTTCGGACACTGTGAATTGCAAGTCCTGACCAACCATTACGTTCGGTATCTACCTGTTTGATAGACAAGACATTACCTACATGATGGTACTCCATCCCCGGAGATCTTGGCTTCGCATAGTGATCGCGAAGGAGGGGTATTGTAGGAAAGCATGATAATGCTGATAAGTAGAATAGCTACCAAAGAGGATGTCTTTTTTTGACGAGCCTCTGACATCTGAGCTAATGCAATTTCGACATCATATTCCCGGGTAGTGGGGGGCCACAAAGCCAAGCCAGGAGGGAGGGACTGGTCTCTATTCGTTCTCTTCAGCCTTAGGTCAACACCATCGAGCGACAAATATGTATAGCATTTATCTCGGTTTAAATTGGGGGGGTTTTTTTTTCCTATGAGAGCCGCAGAGCTGAACTAGGAAAAATTAAAATATATAGCCTGGCCAAGCAGAGCACTACCGGAAACACAATCAATCTCTTCCCAGGGCATTGTCGGCTAAGTTTGAAGGAATTGAAAAATAGATGAATCCAGGAGACGAATCCACGTGATTTGCTCGAGGAAGATGGGAAACCCCTGTAAAGGTAATAAGGGTAGACCCCTCTCAGCCACACACACTCTTGGGTTTACAGGTAGTGTAAGTACTAATCTACCATGTAAGTGCCTAGTATAATAGGGATAATAGGGTGAATGTTGTGTAAGTCGTCTTTACTAAGGACGGCTCGGTATCATGCTGTCATGCAAAGCGCCATGTGGCTCGTGCATGGGAGAGAGCGATCCTTGCTCCTTTTAAATATGGATCACTAATTCACTAATTCACTAATTGGGAACTTGGACCTGGAAGGTTAGGAAAAGTTCACAACAGAATTCTAGAGCCTACAACGTTACATCTAGAAACATTAACCCAGAATGGCAGATATGCACAACCACCACCACCACCACCAAGGTGAGACAATGTGTGCCGTTATGGTTCCTCCTCCTCTTCCTCTGTATCGTCTCCTTCCTGTCTTTCCTGATCTCGTCAGCCCATTGGTTGCGCTGTTCGAGCCTAGACCCTAGTCATATTCCGTTTTGCGCTGAAGCATCCTACCTACCTACTTATTCTCTTATTATCGTTGTTCGTTGTTCGTTGTTACCTATCACGGGAAAACCCACACCAGCCCAGCCCAGCCCAGCACCAGCACCAGCCATTCCTATATATCTATGTACTACTTAGTATGGTATGTATGTAGTATGTTATGTGCGTGCGCGCTCGTTGCTTCGACTAGTAGTGTATTATAGCTGCTACGTGAGTACCACCAAGGAAGTAACCCGCAATATCACCAAGATAGGTCCCCAAATATCACACCAGCACCTCAAAGTCACCTGCCCAGTCTAGGACACAGTGGCGCTGGATCTACCTGCGGTCCACTTTCTTAGCATCCCGTTCCGCCCTATCCCATATCGCCGGGGCGTCTACTGCTACTAGTGTATTATCGTCCTTAGCTATTGTCCATGTTTATGTTGTTCTTGTTGTTGTTGTATCATTCTTCCCTTTCGTTTTGGGTGGTAGCAGGACCCTGGGACTTTCTTTACAGGCATACCTAGAGCTACGTTCAATCAGGGGTGGGTGTATGTGTGTGTTTTAAGGTTGAGCCCCTCTTAGCTCACTTCATGTGTCTATCTCGACATACTACATACTCCCGTCTCGAGCGTAACCATTGTTTCCTCGTATCAGCCTCTGTTAAGGTTTAGCTGCCATTCGCTACTATTGTACCCGTTCGTTCGTGCTGTAACCCCCCCGTACTCTCAAACCCGGCCTCTTGGCTCTTTATTCTTTACTTTCTCCTGGGATCGTACATTAGTAGATCCAACCAACGGGGTCACCTCGTCAACTTCGAATTTGACCGGCAGGTTTCATTTCTGCCGCTCTAGCCCTTTTCCCGCCTATACGAGCTCTGACGCGGCCCTAAGGAAACATTTCACTCTCTTGTCTCTAATTGCCAGTTTCTACTGGAACATGACGAATGCTGTTTGAAGGCGAGACCGACATCTCGTCTTTGGATATCAGCTGCCTTTTTTTTTTTTTTTCTCTTCACCGCGTCTGCCCATGTTACCTTCATGACTTATATTTATCCCCTACTAGATCCGCAAACCCGTACGTTGTCATGCAGCCACTCACTTCTGCAATGACTACGTTGAAAAAATCGCTATTAGCGGCTCTGAAGTCGTTTCTGCGCGGGAGGTCCTTCTTACAGGCCCTCCTTGCGTTTTGGATCAGCCCAAGGGCTTTGAAGGAACACAATGTCGACGGAAAGATATACCCGTCGAGGACTCTCGAGCAATTCTTAGAGGAGGCGGAGAAGCTCTTTTTAGGTCCTATTGATGGGGACGGACTGAGCAGGTATTCGTCAAACCTCAAGCGTCAGTTTCGGGAGCGGTTGCATACTCATGCGGAATGCATGCTTCCGTCGTTCAACCACCTGCTCCCGACTGGAAAAGAACGAGGCCAATATCTTGCTCTCGATGTCGGAGGTTCAACGCTAAGGGTTGCGCTGGTGGAACTAAGGGGCCGTGAAACAACTGGGAGGGAGAGCGAGATTATTCGGATGGTTAGCTTCAAGATTACACCAGAAGTTAAGAAGCTCGAGGGGATGAGTTTCTTCGACTGGATGGCAGCTCGGATCTACGAGGTCATCCAAAAAGACATCTCACGCGATCAGGACATAATACCAATGGGCCTCGCCTGGAGCTTCCCTGTAGAGTACGTATACCTTTCTCGGTCTCGTTATATACTAATGCTAACAATTCGCTATAAGACAAGTATCAATGGGTGGTGGCCTTCTGCTTGGCATGGGTAAGGGTTTCTTGGCTACTAGTGGCCTGCTCGGCCAGGACTTGGGCGAAATCATCAAATTCGCCTGCAAGAAGCAAGGCCTTAATGTTCAACTCGAAGCGATCGTAAATGACAGCACAGCAACGTTGTTATCTCAGGCCTACGTCTACTCCTCGACGCGGTTCGGCTTGATCCTAGGAACCGGCACTAACATCGCAGTCCACCTGCCCGTGTCGGCGTTCAGCCGGTCTAAATACGGCAAACGCCCAGACAGTTGGTTCGAGTCGGCAAGCCACGTTATCGTGAACACGGAACTAGGAATGTTCGGGAAGGATATCCTACCCTTAACACGGTGGGACAAACTCCTGAGCGCTGCCCACCCGCGACCCGAATTTCAGCCACTCGAGCACTTGCTCAGCGGCTACTACCTTGGAGAGATCTGTCGACTCGCCATAGTCGAAGCCGTCGAGACCGTCGGGCTACTAGGTGGCCAGTTACCACCATCTCTAGAGAAGCCGTACTCGCTGGACACAGAATTACTGTCAAAGATCGAAGAGTACGTCCCACGTGACAGACCTGGTTAATATGTGAAGCCAAACTAACACATACACTTAGGGATACGTCACCCACTCTTGAAAAGGCCATATCACAATTCATAACACATCATCCCTCGACCATATCACCTACCCTCTCCGACATAACCGCAATCCGCACCCTCGCAACATATATATCACGACGATCCGCCGCCCTCCTAGCTGCATCCGTGTTCTCTCTCTGGGAGCTACGACACGAGACGGAAGCCGAACTCGCCGCGGCATCTCCTAAACTTACACCCTCGAACGATAGCGCTGTAGCCCTACCGTCGCCTTCCGTCGATGAGGAGTTGAAGGAGGTCGAGGTCAGCACAAAAGTGGCCTTCAACGGCTCCGTCATCGAGCACTACCCTCAGTACCGCGCCACATGCCAACGGTACATAGACGATCTAGTCTCGCACAGCAAGCACGCCGGGTCCGTGGACCTGGTTCCGACAGTTGAGAGTTCCATCATTGGCGCCGCAGTTGCACTTGCGTGCGCCACGGCCGTCGAGGCGTAATAGTTGGAAACCCCAACGATAATACGAAAGCCATCTATACTGTAAATATTGCATCTATATGTTTTTATTTTCATGTCCTGTTTTCTCCGAAAACCCCTGTCCATGCATTCTACCCGTGGAAGAAACGAGAGGGGTGAGCACAGAGTGATTGGACTGCCTAGCCATCACTGGGAGGGCATGTGGTGTTTGGGTCGGTCAAGCGAACGATTGAGTAAATAAGCAAATGAGTTTTGAGGCGGGTATACTAGAAGGCGTTTACGGCTACATAGCATAATTGGAAGATGTCATCGCCCGCAAACGAATCATGATGTGTATTGACCAGACATATATTAGTTGATATGATATGTGGTTAAAAACTTAGTAGTGTATCCAAACAATAAGTCATAACGGGTGTAGATATTCCAAAAAGAGCTTTCTATAAAATACTCAAGAACTAAATCTTTATTCCTCTAGTATAGTCTAGACCAATTAGGTATAGCAACTGATATCTCTTTATCTTATAAATACCCACACGAGCCTACGAACGAGGTAAGCGTATGATGAATATATCATCAAATGGGTATATTGTTGAAGCTGATGTTGTATGCTCGGCTGGTATCCCTTAGAGAGCCAAAGAGGGCAGTAAATAAAACACGATGACTCCGATAGTCCCCGCTACACTATATACACGTATTGAAAGCATGGTATTTTGGAACGAATATACGCTCATAGTACAGATAAGGTAATCCCTCAAAACAAAAAACGCCCAGATGCGTCATGCCGTAATCGTCAGAGCGCTTCGCTTGGTTACCCCGATTAGAATGCCGTCACTCACTCCAAACTATTGTTCACTGAATAAATATTTTAGTTATCCGTCTACATTCTTGCTCAAAGAGGGAGCAAATATTCTTTTGGTTATTCTGCCGAGAAATATCTCTTGGACTTATTCCTGATCTGCTGCGCCTTGATTTCTTGTGGCACTGCGATATGGTGAACTATATGAGGCCGGTATACGGTGTCCACTAGCGGTGTCCTATATAAAACTGTTAGCGCCGCTTGTTGGTGAAAAAGGGGAACGTAGTTGGGCTATGGTATTTACCAATCATCTACGCTTAGTGGGAAATATTCGTATAATTCTTCTTCCTCTTCTATCGGGCTACCGGCGGCGCCATGGCTTGTAGACGTCCGGTGTAGCTTCGGGCTGGTGAGTGAGTCCGAGGTAGAACGATTATTTGGGCTTCGTTCGTCCTCGGACAGAGATAGATTGATCGGTACAGATGGGGCCGGTGGGTTGTTTTTCGTATGGCTACCTAGCGCATGCATCTTACCCAATTCCTTGCCCCAAGACGGAACGGGAGGCCGGTTTATGTTTGGAGAGAGTGCTATCTTCTTGGCTGGATGTGACTGGGAATTTGCTTGTCCACCGTATGCAGGCGTTGAAGGGGTCCCCCAGGACGGTGTAGGCGTCGTATTACCCAGAGATGACGACGAATAGTTAGGTAATCCGTGTGCGGAATCCGTCCGCTCTATCTTTAAGTTCGATGCCGTACTTGCATCGCTATGAGTTCGGGCTCGATCTCCATTACTAGGAGGAGCCTTTTTGTCGCCGGTGAGAGGTACGTCCTTTCTACTATCAAAATTTCGCGGACTGCGCCCTCGCACAATGACCGGGCCGCTTTGGATTTCTGCAATTTTCATAAGCTCTCCACCTGTCTTCATCTTTCCCAAGAGACTGATCTGCACTACGTAATGCTGCTGTAATCCTTTTCGTCGGCCGTTGTTTGCCGTTGCGCTCTTGAATTGTAAGCGCTTCCAGGAGACCGGTATGCTGACCCGGTGACCGTCGACTTCCTGGCCGCCGGTCAGGTCGAGAGCAATTTTGGGCGGAGCGCTGGCCACTTTGGTTTCTTGCCCTTCGCCCAACGCTGGATTGCTGCTTTTCCACGGGATAGAAATAATCTCGGTGGACTTGCCCTCGATGCTCTCCTTGGCGGATATCGAAGCGAAGAATTCTATAATAGGTATAGCACGGCCTTGCTCATTTACGACCTGCGTGCAGTGGCGCGGCATGGTTATTTGTCCCGAACACTGCCATAAGTTCCGTCGGTAACACGTCAGCTCTAGAGGCCGACCGCTCGAGTCGCCGCCGAACACATCTTCGGCAACGAAGAACATGCCATATAGCTCCGCCGACATGGACACTTCGGAATATGCGCCTAACGCATCATCTAGGGGCGTAGCTTTCGCGGCCGTCGCGGAGAAGCTAAGGAGCTTGTCATCCGGCTGCTGCGGAGATGACCCTTCATCGTGGAAGTCTTCGGTATGCGGCGCGGCCTCGTATGGTTTCGAGTAGTTGAAGGGGTCTTCGAACGTTGTGGAAAAGGTTTCGAAGTCATAAGAGGGAGTAAAAGGTAAAGGAGGTAAATTACCATTGACGTTTTCGCTACTTGGATCTTAGCATTGCTACTTACACGAGCTACTTATATCCCGAATTTACAAGGACCATCACCCACACGGACATATCATCATGGCAGAGGTGAGATGTATCACCAGGTTTGACTTACAGCATCGACTCATCAAAGTTGAGATCAGGTTCGAAAGGCTCGATGCCTAGGCCGGACCCTGACATAGCATTTAATCCCATGGCGGCGTCTCCTGGACTGGCGCCTGACTGCAGCGCCGGCATGGAGTTGAAAGTTGCCATCGCATCGTAAAGGGCTAATACCCTTTGCGGCCGGAGGTTGTGCTTACGCTCGTGCTTATGCTGAGGCTGACGTAGACCTGGTTACGGAATCGGACGGTGTTAAAAAGTCAAAAAGTAGGAGGACGCGAGGATTAACATTCACCGTCGCCGGAGCAAGTGGAGTGGTCGCAATGTCGAGGTGTAAAGTTATTAGCGACCTGACAGATGCTGGAGTTGGGATGTTAGGATGTTAGGACGTTAGAATAAGTGTAGTACTTGTGATCTACCACGGAGAGAGCGCAGCGGAGGTGGAGGCGCGAAACATTCAATTAGATGATAGCCTTGAGCCAAGAACCAAGGGGGTGGAGGTGGCTGGTCTGTTCACGACCAGGTTCAAGAACCGATGGGACTACGGACCCGAACCTCAAGTAAAAGCTATCCCGCTAGGTATAACAGGTTATAGTCCAGGTACAAGCACAAGCGTAAGCACGATGCCTACGCTACAGCGAGCGGTTTGGTGCTTGGTGCTTGGTGCTTGGTGCCTGGTGCCCTTGGTGTAGTACTGTACTGGGCAAAGCTCTGGGGTAATAGACCGGATGATACTTAAATGGGGCTCGATAGGGGTTTTCGGGATCTCTAATATTGGGAATGGAATAGTGCTAGGTAGGTAAACGTGCTAGACCGTTAAAGGGTTATCGGTGTTTCTCCTCAGTCTTGGAGAGTGGAGCGTCACGGACATAGATTCTGCAGATATGGATTCTACCTTCTGGAACGAGTTAAAAAGAATATTTGGGTGGGGTGACAAGATTGGCCCCCCCCCTGGCTTCTGGGGAGATATATCATCACATTGCCGAAAGACTTTATCATCTGTCATTAATTAGTCGCCTCCAATCCAAACCCTCGGTGCTTTTTCTTGCATGTTCGTCCGTTCTTACATATTGGAGCTAGATCGCGTTGTAGTGCAAAGACTTTGTTATCAGTCTTGTTATCGTTTCTCGTCTATTCGTCGTGAAGATCAAAGCTCAATTGGGGGGGGGGGGGGAAATCCGGAGGGCGGTGTCTGTATCTGTATGTACATAGTTACGCCGCGGTTCTATTTTTAAACAGGGACGGCCGCAACGGAGACGGGGGCTCAAATTCAATCGATCAAATGTGTTTTAAGATTCAAAAAAGCTTCAAGGAACAATTCGTGATTGGATAAAAGGTACTCCGTAGGCCCCCAAACTCCGGCTCGCTCGCCTTGAATATAAAATCACAGGAGAGAAGCATGTTTCGCAGCTCTTATTAGAACAAAGCGCATTACACACACCGGATCCCCACCTACTTCTGCTTCCCTACATAGGTGGACAGGGGTACCACGAGTGTTAGTTAGATTCGGTGAAGGGTTATTCGTTTATTTAATCGGTAGCCTTATACACCGGTTCCGAAAGAGTAATAGTTCAACTTAAGTCGGACCACTGTATAAAATCCTCCAGATCAGCAAGTGTAGTTTAGGATTCAAGCGGGATGGATACTCACGTTTTCTGGCGAATTTGTAATCTCATCGAACGTCTGTTGGACTTCAAAGCCCATGGCCGCAAGTGGCTCGTATGCTTCGTCAAGAACCTAGACATTTTAGCTGTAATGGTCATACCTAATACAAGATTCAAAATTGCTTACCCAACTGAGAACACTCTTTGCAGACTTGTGCGCCTTATTCTGTCTTACGCCCATGAATACTAGCCCTTGCAGGATTAACCTTGACTGGGCTGTAGAAGGCACTATTGGGGCGATAATACCACCAATATCTTCACCGCTAGCCGAGTGAAGTGGAGGGATATATGTCGACAGGCGACTTCCTGCTGTGCAGATGATGACCGTCCCTAACAGGTTATCCATCGAGTTCTTGGCTCGGACTACTCCGCTTGTATTCGTTTCATGTAGTGCAAATCGATAAAGCTCCACGACCTCGGGTCCTGCGTGTGTCGCTACATGGTTTAACACCGACTCGGCGTTATCGAGTCCGTGGATTAAGTCAAAGCTAAGACTCGCTCGCTGGATGCTTTGTAGAAGGCCTTCCGGTGCCGTCCAAGCTCCGAGGTCTTCGATGGCCATGTTCGTCAGTCGTTTCGGGAACTGTGTATCCCAACCGACGTTGTTAAACCAGCTCTTGTTACTCCCGCTTTCATCGACAGGTACTCCTGGAAACACTCCCGGGAATGTAAGCCCAAGTTGGAGTGTCTTGACACCTGGCTTCTGAAGTAACGCTCGCAACGCACGACGGTGTAGTGACCTGCCAATCGATACATTTCGTTTCGCCGGATCGACAAAGAGAGCGCCAATAGCACCAACCCCTTTCACGTAATACGTAGCCACGAAACCGTACAATGTTTTTGTGCTGCTGTTCCGCACGACAAAGTGTGCCTCTTCAATGTGCGAGTTAGACAATTCGAACGAATGAGCTCCTGCCGTGAGATACGGAAGACTCGGTGTACTAGAGCGAGCCAGAGTTCTTAGCAGCTCCTCCAGGGCAGCAGCATCCCGCTCGCGGTCGTAATTCTCAACAAGCCATTGTTGTCTTGTCTTGGAGACTTTCTTACTCTTCCTCATAGTTCCCGGCATCGACCCCTGAGGAGTTATCTCTCCGTACAAGGCGCGAACGAGGGAAGCCATGGCCGTTTCTGTAAAATCAAAAGTGCAGACGTACGTCCCGATGGATTTGTCCATTGCGAAATCATATGGAGAACTGACTGCAACCACTATGAGCGACTTCTTTTGGCCGGTCCCACGAAGCATATGGCACATCATTGCTACATGCTTTGTGAATCCAGTTTGATACATATTCCGGTTAGCATCAGCCGTAACTATAATTATCGCCGATGCTCTGTTAATCAGATTCTCGTGCACTGTGGATTTATTAGCTTAGTACCAACGTCGAGACGAAGATTCCTCTAACCTGGCCTGAGTCCATTTGCCGTATATGATGTGTGAAGAAGTTTGCCATTGCGTATACGAGCTATTGATCTGCCCAACTCTCGAAAGACACCTTCTCCGCTCATGATTGCTCCACGTTCCTGGTGAATCCATTTCTCGTGCAGGGAGGGAGCTTTGTTACCCTTTTCCAACATATTTTTAGTAGCTGCCGAAGCTGGTAGGGGCTTAACTAATGGCGTCAGGAGTAAAAGTTCTTCCTCCTGGAGTAAGCTCTGTGAAAGGGGAAGTAGATTGTCCTTGTCCCGGACGACTGCGATTGATTGATCGTACGCCTTTCGAGAGAGTGCAAGATGTGTAGGATGTATCTTAGACAGTAACGATAATCCGGGAGGATTTAGTGCCTTCTGCCAGGACGTGCATACACTCTTCATCCGCAACACTCGCTTGAGGGAAGTATAGATCCGGTCTTTCGATATAATACCGTTCTCAACGCCTAATTTTAGCCCCGAAATGGCCTCTAGTTGTACGTCGTGTGCCCTACATAAAAGCACTAGATCATTGCCCGCCTCGACGGCCATTACAGTACCCCCTTTTACTCCGTACTCTTGTATAAGCGACTGCATTTCGAGGCATTCTGAGATGGCGACGCCTTTGAATCCCAGTTCGTTTCTCAGGAGGTCGTCCACAACCTGGTCTGATAGGCAAGCATGCATGACATTCATTCCAGCACTCTGAATTCCGCATCCACCGACAAACATGGCGTCTAGACGTCCAGCACTTATGGCATTCCGGAACGGTATAAGAGCACTGAGGTTAAGTTCCTCCAGTGTTTGAGTGATGATAGGCATGTCTAAGCTAGAACCGAGGAAATCAATATTCCCGTAGGACGGGAAATGCTTTCCGCAGGTAGCTACACCAGCATCCTTAAACCCGTTGATGGCAGCAATGCAAAACTGAGATGCCTCTTGAGGATCGTCACCAGTAGCTCGAACGCCGAGGGGTTGGTGTCGAGCATTAGTCAAGACATCTAAAACAGGACCGAGAATAAGATTGACTCCAACGGCAGAAACTTCGGTTGCTGTAGCTCTTGCTACGCTGTAGGCCAGCTCTGTGCTCCCCGTAGCAGCGACGCCCATCGCACTGGGGAACTGACAGATATAGTCTTCATCAAATAGACTATTGACGCCTCCATTTTCTTGGTCAACAGCAATTAATAAAGGTTGAAGGTGTCCTGCTTGGTGTGCTATCGTCTGAAGTTCTTGAACCAGAGAAGCAGTCTGTTCAGCAGCTATATAGTATATATAAGTCAGTATCCTCTTTATATAATTAATACTCTATAGCTCTTAAAGATGAAAGTACATTTGAGATTCTTAGCTGTCAATATGATTGAACCTAAATGGTGATTCTCAATGAGATTTCGGATTTGAGGCGTTACTTCTGTGCCATCCCATCCCATGATCAACATCTGACCAATGGCCCTATAGGAGAGAATTAGCGAAGTGTTCTAGCCATGCGGCCGGATCGCCCCGGCCGAAGCTTAGCCATGAGGCTCTTAGTGAAGAGGGAGTGTACCAATCGAGATTCTGCCATAGTGGGTCGAGTTCGCTTTCCGACTTAGTCATTTTGCGGTCGTATTGTTACAACTTGATGCTATACTAGTCAAAGACACCCTGAATCCAAAAAGATGTAAGCACAGATGATAAGCACGGGGTTATCTCCAGTTGGTGAAATTGGGGTGTAGAGCGTGTGTAGAGCCTCGGGCAAAACACCCGATGTGGTGCAGCCCTCCTCGCGCGGTACGGCCGGTTTGGCGAGAATAAGAAAGGGAGAGAAAAGAATTGACGATGGTAGACTACAGATTGCAGATTGCCTACAGACCCATAAGATGCGCCATAATGAGAATGTGGTGTGTTACTGACAGCTTACAGTGGTGGTAGTATAGAATTGAGATACAGAATTAAGGCGGTAGCATGCATAAGCCGCGGATTTGGGGGCCTATTCTCGATAAAACCCCTGGAGCTGCTTGAAACACATAAACAGTACGGAACACATGGTACCTATTGTACAAATGTAACTAAATCTGGGGAGGGCTGGAAGGGCTATGTATTTTTGGGGGGAAACAGCGCTATTCCGCTTTTAATTTTATGTAGTTGTTACCTATTCTCACCTGTACGGATCCGTACATATGGTACCTAATATACAATAAATACATAATTTCTTCATCCGTGACATTGATCTTATCGGGGCTTCTCGCCTCTAGGTTAGAAACCTTCCAACCACTTCGCAACGTTACCTTACACTAGGTACTACGGGAATCCTATGTAGGAATTCCACGATCCATTTTTTTCTTGTATCTTGCCTCTTTGCAATGGATGGTCACAGAGAGATTGATCTACTGTAACAGTTGTAAGCTCAACCAAAGGACCCGACGATAGACGATGGCCGTCCGCAAATGGTAACAGTGTAATCGAGCATCTCACACAAGAATCTCTTGTCAATTAGGTTGCCACACCCTCTTAGCAACCAACCCCTCGGCCTAGAAACGCCTAGAGGTTGCTGACCAGTCTCTTTAGTCACATGTTCCTACCATTGGCCTGTAAATTGGCATCAGTCCATTCACAAAACTGGGCTTGACTGTCGCAACCTCAAGACTGACGTCCGACTGGCTCCACTGGTCTAGGTACTGTGTATGTGAAAGTAGGGGACCTCACCTGTCTTCGGCCCTGTCAGTGACACTGTTCTGGCCTTCCAGTTGGTATCCCACACGCCGAGTTTTCGGACCCAACATCGGCAACCCTTCGGCGTAGACGGATATGCGTTGTGATATCATGAGTAAATAAATACATATGTATGAGCTATTTCCCGTCTTCTGGCTTGTCTCGTTCATGGAGACAATGATACTTGCTCGAGGGGCAATAGTCCTACTACTCGATAAGACATAACACAGAATATATCGAAGTGATATATATACAATTTCTTCGCTTATCTCCCAACACTCATCATGCCTCACTCTCTACCCTCGTCGCCTAAATCGACACCAAGGGATGGCCGGAATGGCATTACCAAATTCACCAACTGCCGCATCTTGAAAGGCGACAAACTGCTAGATGAAGACCTATGGGTTAATTCCGTCACCGGAAAAATCATTAGAAGCCAGGCTGCTTTTTACGATGATTTTATCGTCCCAGATGAGGTTATCAACCTCCGCGGTCGTATCCTATCTCCTGGTATTATCGAGTGCCAGCTCAATGGAGCCTTCGGTTTCAACTTCTCGACCCTTCTCGAACCCGCCGTATACGCTAAGAAGGTCAAGGAGTTGAATAAACAGATGGTCAAAACGGGTGTCACATCATATGTACCTACAATCACAAGTCAACGGAGCGAACTATACCAGCGAGTTCTACCGTATCTTGGTCCGTCGGGATATCGACAGGTCGCAGAGGATGGAGCAGAATCTCTCGGTGCCCATTGCGAAGGCCCGTTCTTAAGTCCAACTAAGAACGGAGTTCACAATGTGGATGTAATACGAGAAGCCGAGACCTTTGCGGATCTGGAGGAATGTTATGGAGCAGAGAACCTTGATCACGAAGATGCGTTCCGTCCCACGCCGATAAAGATGGTTACCGCTGCACCGGAGCGGGGACAGATGACAAAACTCATTCCCGAACTCACAAAACGGGGCATCATCTACTCGATCGGACACTCAGAAGCCACATACGAACAGGCGTCGGCAGCAGTTGCTGCTGGCGCGACAATGATCACTCATCTTTTCAACGCTATGCGACCCCTACACCACCGAAATCCCGGCATCTTCGGCGTCCTAGGCTTAGCAGAAAGCTTACCTCGCCCCTATTTTGGCATCATTGCTGATGGGGAGCACTTACATCCCACAACAATTAAGATTGCCTTCAACGCTCATCCCGACGGGTTCATCCTCGTCACCGACTCCATGCACCTGGTCGGCCTGCCAGATGGTGCTTACCAGTGGACCAACGGCGAGAGCGCAAGCCACATCGTGAAGAAGGGTAATAAATTGATACTAGAGGGCACCGACAGAATTGCTGGAAGGTAAGGGCTAACTTCTATACCCCCAGATAAATGATGGCATGGCTAACTAATTTATTAGTTCGATAACACTGATCGAATGTGTTTCTAACTTCCTCAGCTGGTCTGGTGCAACCATACCCCAAGCCCTAAAGGCTGTCACATCGACGCCGGCCGCTATGTTAGGCCTGCAGGGTATCAAGGGGTGTCTTGACGATGGCGCGGATGCAGACTTGGTAGTGTTGTCCGAGAAGCGGACAGAGAACCGCACTGACCTCATTGTCGACGAGGTATGGAAGTTTGGTACGAAGGTATTTAGTCGCTCATAGTTAGAAACCGGAGAAAGCATGACAGACAGGTATACTTGAAGAGATAAAATTGTTGTATCTGAAGGTCACGGAGTCAGGCGGTATATTTATATCGGCATAGAACGTTGTTATAACTGGGTTTACATGTCTGGTAGACACGACTTGATATTAAGATCTCTGTTAGACGGGAGCCCTTCATTGCGATACCCAGTCACCTTAGTATATTGAGAAAGTTAAATATTTTTGCTAATTTGCTATGCTGGCTGTTCCTCTGTACTCTAAGGATGTTTATATCTACGTTACGTTAGGTCGCTTGACGGTCAACTTGAAGGGCTTCTTCAAACGATCCATAGGGGTAATGCCATTTCGTCCCAGAGGTGCTGGTTTCTGAATACCACCACCTCTCCAACCAACGCTCGGCCCGTAGTTGACTGTCGTGGCGTGAAAGCTCTTTGCGGGACGTGTCTGCTCCTCCGCTGGCACCTCATTCTCCTTCTCGGCGGTTTCTGGCTCGTCTGCCGGCTGTGGTTTGGTCGGCGAGCTTGAGAAACAAGTATATTGTTTTGGCTTTGGCGGTGGCTCTTCCTTTATTATTTGGTTATTCGTGGGTGGTCTGCTTGACAATTTCGCGGAGCCTAGCTTATGAATTGGCGGACTGGGCTCCGCGGTGGTATTTTGTTGTATCTGACGCGGTCCCACGGTCGACGGGGCTACCTGAGATCCTGTACGTTGCCTACTACCTCGAGAAAGCTGGTAAGGGCCAGGGGGGTACCTCACCTGTTGGTTTGAATTATGAGGCACAGCCGTTATGGTATTATCGGGTTGTTTGGACTTATCATGGTTCGTCACACCGTATCCGTAACCTATTAGACTCCTTTGGGAAGGGGCTCGGTTTGTTGGGGGTCTTTTTGTTGCTGGCCCTTGAAGGGCCTTTCCGGAAACTTTGGTTGTCTCAGCTTCACTAACGCTCGCATAGTGAGCCCCAGCCGTCGTAAAACCTGGTTGCGGTGCCGCAGCCGGCACTGTAAATGAAGCAGACCTTTGCATCGTCGTCGCATACGGAGCAGCCCAGCCATCGATTGATTCCTCGGCGATCTGAACACTTGGGTGATTCAGTTTCTGCCGTTTACGCTGGGCGTATCCGCGCCCGTCTGTAGAGGCATTAGAGGGTTCCTGCGCCTGGCTCGGATCGACTGGGTAGAGATTGTCTTCTATAGCTGTCATCATTGGCATGCCCTTGTAGATGGCACTTTCTGAGGGCAGTTCCCTTCTTAATATCCTGGCCATTTCCGACATAATTGGACGATCAAGAGATGGTCCTTTTTTGAGGAAAGTCGAGGAGGGGAGATTTTCAATGAAAGGAGAGACCTGAAGGGCTTCTTTGCTTCCGCTGGAAGAATATAAAGGGCAGCTAAGATAGAGTAAAGCCTGGGCTCGGGTCATTGCTACATATAAGAGACGTCGCTCCTCCTTGTCGTCATCAGACCGCATATGCGGTATAGATCCCTTATAGACTGCCGGGATGAAGACAACAGGCCACTCTAGGCCTTTTGCAGCATGTATTGTAGAGACTGTGACTTGGGGCTTCCCACCCTTATCTTTATCATCAGTCTGTTTGTCGGAGGCTAGCGAAACATTCGCTAAGAATCGTGCTAGTGCGTCGTCGTCTGACGCCTGCTGGGTATCTTCAAGAACTGGAAGCATTTCTTCTTCTGGCCTATCCTGATTCATGAACTCTGCAGCGAGACTCACAAATTCTTGGACGTTTGCCCATCGCAACTCATACTCGGGTCCATACATCTCCTCTAGGTGCTTCTCAAATTGTAGGTCTTTGAGTAATTGGTTGATAATCTCAACTAAATTAACGGGAGTTCCTTCGCCCGGCTGCAACTTACTTCGTAAGTTGTTAATTAATTTAATAAGGCTACCGCCGATCTTCTGCTCTGCTTGTTTCCTAATGGTCGTCTTTGCTGTTCGCTCACCTCGACAATGTTTTCGCAGTAGCTCCCAAAGGCTCATAGAGTTGCGCTCAGCTTCTTCCAGAAGTGACCTGGCTGTTACATCGCCAATGCCTCGCTTTGGTACGTTCATAATCCGCGCAAGAGCATCGTTGTTATCGGGCTGATAGATCACTCGTAAGTAATCCAATATAGCTTTAATTTCAGCCCGTTCATAGAACTTGAAACCTCCTATAAAACTCGACATTAGCATGAGGAATAATGTGAATGAGCACACGGGATTATTATAATACGTACCGACCATCTTGTAAGCTATGCCTTCTCTACCCAGAGCAGATTCTATGTGCCTGGATAACGAGGCAGACCGGAGCAAGATCGCGATGTCATTAGAATTTATCATATTCCCAGACATGAGCTTAATCCGCTTAATTTCCGAGACAATCCAATCTGCCTCTGCCGTAGAACTATTTAGCATGCGAAGAACTGGCCGGGTACCTTTGGCATGAATTGGTAATAAGGCTTTCTTATATCTTTCTTCATCTTGCTGAATGACACTCAAGGACACGTCGAGAATGGAGCTTGATGACCTGTAATTTTCCTCGAGAGATATCTCATCGGTACCGGGAAAGTCACGAAGTAGGCGATGGAGATTTCTTATTTCTGCCGATCGCCAACCATAGATACTCTGATCCGGATCGCCAACTATTGTTATACATCGATTCTTCTGAGCGAAAAGCTTCATTAGATCATACTGCACCCCGTTCGTATCTTGATATTCGTCAATCAAGACTGTCTCGATATTACGGACGCAATCGGGGCATTTGCGAAGGAGCTCGACGCAACGGGTAAGAAGATCGTCATAATCAAGCATATTCGACCGTTCGAGGTAGGCCTGATATTCTTGATAGCATTGCTCTAAGGTCTTAGATTCTATACCATCGCTTTTTTTGGTCTTGCCGGCTTGCTCATCGGAGACTCCTTTGGCTTTGCGTTTGCTGATCCAACCGCGAGCCATAGCAGGATCGATTTGAACGTCGAACCTCTTGCAGATGCGCTTGATAATGGCCCTCGAGTCTGAGTCATCTGCAATGCCAAACTTGGGATCCAGCCCAATACGTTGGCCATAAGTAGCTAAATATCTACGAGCAATACTGTGGAAGGTGCCCAGTACAATCTTCTTTTCGCGACCATTTCCCAGCGCCTGACCGATGCGCATTCTCATCTCGTTAGAGGCCTTGACGGTAAAGGTTGCGACGATGACATCGCATGGTCGGATTCCGACATGGTCGATGAGCCAAACGACACGAGAGGTAAGGGTATGAGTCTTGCCGCTACCTGGACCAGCCAATATAGCGACTGTCGGTGCGCGGGAGCTAACAGCACGGGACTGTGCCTTATTCAGCGATTTGAATAAATCACTGCCCTCGGTACCCGGCATGGCTGGAGATACTTGCTCATCAGGATAATAAATTTGAAGTGCCAAACATTTGATTAGTATATGGATTATATACTTAGGTCGTAGTGTTGTGTTCTTAAGTCATAGCTCACATCAACGTT
Organism: Daldinia vernicosa; assembly: GCF_022497035.1. Taxonomy (NCBI): domain Eukaryota; kingdom Fungi; phylum Ascomycota; class Sordariomycetes; order Xylariales; family Hypoxylaceae; genus Daldinia; species Daldinia vernicosa. The sequence continues at coordinate 277,131 of NW_025953951.1, read as the reverse complement.
AAGGCTGCGTCGAGGTTAGCCAGGATATATTGGGTATACGAACGAACGCGTCTAAAGAGACGCAGACGCGACGGGCTGTTTTCGGTTGGGAATTGAAGCTAATGTTCTAGTTAAGGATTGACCCTATTATCTGCAGATCGCCAAGTCAGGTGATATTAGCTTGATTGTGTGCTGACCGTATTATGTTAGGTAATTATACAATTATGCATGAGTTATGCTGGTGCATATAATGCACTTCATAAGATTAGAAGCTTAGACCAAGTTCCCGATTTGAAGTTGTCCCGCTCTGCCCGCTGCTACATTGTATTCTTCCCTTGCTGCCCTCCATCCATCAACAACCGCATCACCAACTAATATCAGGGGGAAGGCAATTCCGTTTCTCACTATCAGCCAATCATATCAAGGACCCCAAGAAACATGTTTCGCCAAACAATTCCGCCTTGTAGCTGCACATCGCTTCATTGTGATCTATGCCAGTCACTTCACGGGACTATACCGAAATCATGATAAAAGACGATTCCATTTAAAGACTTAATAATGTCACATATGTGACGAGATTGAAAGAGGATGGCTCTCACCTTTTATTACCATCTTTTAAGACCAGGTTGAGGCATACGGTCGCCATTTTATTCGTTCGTGTTGATGTGCGTAGCATAGTCGGAGTTCAAATTTCGCAAACTTATCGGTACAGATGAGCCTAGTCTAGCCAATCGGCGGGAACAGAGGCAGAGTGACCTGCAGAAGCGCAAGGGGAAGGGTTGAAGGGTGGGGTTGGGTGATGTTGCTTGAATCCGCACCCAATCAGCCGTGACGCTTAACTCGTCGGCGCTTAAGTCCCCTGTCGTTATGATGTTGTCCTCCAACCAGAATTGGAAGAACGGGATCAACCACTGCCTTCTACAAATATGAATATGGCAATCTGTCACCCTCACTGGGCGCTCTCGCTGGGGGCTATTATGCATGGAGCCAAGTGCTTGGAGGGGGGCTGACGAGTGAGAGGCCAGTTCACATCCAAAGCGCCTGTCTGCTCCTGTTAGCATCGTACATTTCGGCCCACTTCGACACACTGCCGAACATCACCAACCGCTATATACCCTTTGTCCTCCCGACTTTGCGTCTTACCTTGTCGGATTTCCATCAGAATGTGTTTCGATAGATCCGCCAGGAGGTTTGACTAAGGAGTCGGGATATAGTATATCTCATGAAGATCTGGGTCACACACAATGCAACTAGGGCTTTATAGCACGCTGTCCTCGCTTCAGTTTGTCTTGCTTCTTCTTTTCCCGACGTTCGCTCCTTTTTGTTCTGCCTCTGTAATACAAGACCTCCAAAGCAACTATTTTGATCCAGCTCCAACGCCCGAGGACGGCCCTCCCCTCTCGGCTGGAGCCCTTCGAGATACATCTTACCTTCCCGCCCAAATTGGTGGCATAGTCGGATCATATGCCTTTTCGCTCGTTGTAGTCGCTGTCATTATACTTCTCTTGGCAAAGAAACGCCGTGAGCATCTTACAGCAGGAGAGGAAGACCTAGAAGGCCAGTTCCCATATCAATTCGCTTTTTTACCACCTGGGCAAGCTGGCGGCCAGCCTCAGTACGGTCTCGACCCACCCAAATCGCCTGTCAAGAACTTTTCTTACCCAACACCACCAACACCGATAAGTGTAAGGAGCCCGACAAGCCCGACGAGCCCTTACATTGTACCCTCACTTCATTCCACAAGCACACTTGGTGTAAATCCTTTAGTCGATCCGCGAGTCGTTGCAGCAGATCGCGAGATGGCGCAACAGCAGCTGGAAGAAATGTACAAGCTTGTACTAGAGCAAGAGGCTGCGAAGGAAGCAGGCGTTACCTTGGACCAGCTGCCGGTACCGCTCTCCCAACAGCAGACCCCAAAGCAGGGTATCTTGAAGAGGAGCAAGAACAAGCCCGCGAGCCTTGATCTTGCACAGTCTGGAGCGGAAAAGCCTCAGTCCCGAGCGTCTTCTATCCTATCCGCTTTCAAATCGCCTCGAAAGAAGAATGTTAAAGGCATCAGTATCTCGTCTCCGATTATGACGCCTATGTCAGGCACCTTTCCACGCCAGGAAGAGGAGGAGTTAAGAGTAATTCCTCCCCGCCACTACGCACCGGCATCTCCACCCCCAGTTCCGACAGACCAGGCCCCATATGCACGGGCAAGCAGGCAGCACGGACCAGTAGCGCCTATCACTCCGCCGGATATCTCTCCGGAGAGTACGCAGAGCATTGACGAACGATTAGGTCATCTGCGGAGCAACTCGCAATACACCGAACCCGACCCGGTGTCAGCAATTTCAGAACGGTCTACTGCGCCTCTCGTTGGTTTGCCTTCATCACCGAAGCCAGGCGTTAATCGCTTCCCTTCTCTTCCAGCATCTCCGAAACCCGGGGCGACGTTCCCGACTTCGCCCGGACCGGAACAGCGATCCTTCTCGCGACCCAATGCTCCCTCAGCCATCCGAACTGGTGGTACTCTTCCGCTACGGGCCTACGAGCCTTCTCTCAGTTCGCCTTCGGCACAGACAACCAAGCAAACAACGTTCGAAAGAACTCTCCCTTTATCGCCTTCGGGACTTAGGACACCGTGGACCGGCGCGCCAGTGCCCTACTCACCATACCAACCATTCTCGCCCGTGGTTCCTATCACGCCGTCGTTGGTTACTAAGGCGGACCGAAAGAGGATGAAGCAGTTGCAGCCCAAGACACCAACAATGGAAATGGTTAAGGCTGATGATGAAGTGTGGTAGATGCGTGCTTATGTGGGGGTTTAACGAAAGGTCTGGATGGGTTGATAAGGATCTGAGTCTATCACCCTGGCGTCTTGGATGTATTCTTGTGTTTCAAAATCTAATGAGTGATGTAGAGGGACTTTACTTTCTGGTTTAAAGCAATTGCTTATAGTTTTATATACCACTTTTTGAAATCGGAGGAGTTAATTCACATTGGGGTTCCAGTTGTGCATTTCTCATGGCCATATTAGGTATGAGTTATGCAACCCTGACTACCTGACGCCTCCTTTACTTTATGATAGTGTATGTGCGTATAGATTCGCACAAGTACAAGTATTCAACCCATTTTGGGAACTCAAGAAGTCAACATGCATAGATGCATAGATGCATAGGGGAAGAGAAGATAAGCTACTTTCGCAGTGGGTCACGTTAGGACTTAGACTGACTTGGACTACCTATTGTGAACTGTGAACCGAAAAGATATTACATATGTTCGTACTCATTACTGCATTGGCTTCTGTTGTGGTTATGATTGGCTAGAAAGAACCTCGGGTAGGAGTCGAACCTGGCCATTGATTGACGGACCCAAGCGGTTCCTAAGCGGTTCATTATCTATGACGACTTGCCTTATTTTGCTAAGAACCTGATTCTGAAGTTGTACTAAAGACTCGGACTATTAATCAATGCAATTAATATGATATAACATCGTGAGCAGCCACCCGTTGACAACAAGGTTAGGCTACCTTAAATACAGGTACCTTACAGGCGATTAGTACATGCGGGTAGTGTAGTACAATCAGTACAATATCACAAAGGGCTGAAAAGGATAAGGTTAGGTACCTACCTAGGTTAGGATCTTAGGTAGATTAGGATGTAGGTACGGGCGTAATCCGTTACACAATATGTATGTGTAGTGCAGATAGCCGCTATACTTAAATAAGAGAAAGAACCTAGAGAAAGTGGCTGAACCACTATGTACTTGGAGACTTATGAAGTGGCTGGTGGTACATGGCCCATAAATACCCATAGTTCCCTACCAATAATGAGGCCTAGACGGGTAAGCCGAAGATCTTCCAAAGCGGGTTCAGCCAGGTTCAGCCAGGTTCTAGGAAGGTAGGGCTCGTTAAGAGGTCTGAGCGTGACGATTGAGTTTACTTACATAGCTACATAGGTAGACTTATTCCATCAATCCGCCGGTCCATCGTATGATTCTTCCAAGCCTCCATCAAGAATTCCCCCGTTTTTACATTCTCGCAATTGGGTTTTTCGCGCTTTATCGACATTCCCGCCCTATCGGATTCTAAGATCTCGGAAAAAGCAAATCTCTAATCTCTCTGTGTGCGTGCAACAGGAGTTGCCCATCAACACTTATTCGAATCCAAGGTAATAAGATAATTTAATAACGCCTTTACAAGTTACGGCAGAAGGGCAACGAAGGGCGTTAGTTTAGCAAAAACCGACGTCCACCTCTAGACCTTACCAGGCCTCGCGTACACTACCTAATAGCATTGGGTAGATTATCCCCTCTCCGCCCTCTTAAAGTGCTGTTCTCTCTTTTTTTTTTTTTTTTTTTTTTTTAAACGGGGAGAGAGACTTGGCGTCGCAAAGCAAGCTTTTCCCGTCTTTTCCCATTCTGCATTCCCGCATTCTGCTTATCCCGTTTCAACCCCGAACAACAATCTTAGTCGAAGAAATCCTGTGCCTACAACATTTTGTTGCCTTCCCAATCTAAGCTTATATACCCTCAGATCAATTGCGTGAGCCAACCAACCGATCCATTTTCATATTCATCCATCGGTGCCCATACGCGCACTATACTATTCCAGGCCGTACGATCAGGTCATCCCAACGACAATACCCCTGGTCGTTCCCGCCATATGCAAACCCCCTCCTTTCGCTTGTCTTGACCTGGACAAGAGCGGCTGAAGGACTTGCTGTGGTGCCTGCTGATGTCGAACCACACCTGCATCTCATGATCGTACCAGCACCAGTGCCACCATGACGGACCAGCAAGAGCCATCCGACATCTTTGGTCTCGACGATCCAAACGGCCCGTATTACCAAGATGGCAATAATCCAAGTAATGGGGACGCGGCCCTGACCGACTCCAGCACCGGCAACCAACAGTTCTACGGTGAACCTAATTGGACCTTTCAAGACACTCCTCCTTACGACACTTACGACACTAATGCATTTTACCAAGACGAATGGAATCTAGGTCAGCAGCCCGAACTAGACAATGGCCTCGCTCCGCAGCCACCGCCGCCGCAGCAGCCCGCTGCAGTGGCCCCGTCTTCCATGGCACCCGGTCCGTCGAATCCACTGCCGACCGTAGGCCCGGTAGTGACCACTACGCTACAGATTCGACCGAACGGCGCGGGTCCGAGAGGTCTTACTGAAGAACAACGCCAAAAACTACAGAATATCGCTATGCCAACCCAACTTCACTATCGCTCCCCTAAGAGCGAAGCGAGTCCCGATTCAGCCGGTCCGATTTATAAGTCTTCTTCCATATCGTCGCCCGAGGATCAGAGTCTCTGCTCCAAGTCGAATAGTCGTAAGCGAAAGTCGTCGGTGGAACTCGACGACGATGACGATGACGATCTTGATAGCCACCAGCCAGTGAAAAAGACGGCCCACAACATGATCGAGAAGAGATATCGCACTAATCTCAATGATAAGATAGCAGCTCTGCGAGATAGTGTACCAAGTCTACGCATCATGTCTAAGAGCGCGAGGGGCGAGGACACGACTGAGGACAGAGAAGAGTTGCACGGCTTAACACCTGCGCACAAGCTTAATAAGGCTACGGTTTGTCTATACCAATCTTTTACACACTGGATATCGTAACTAAACTTGACGCGCAGGTGCTAAGTAAAGCTACCGAGTATATTAGGCATTTAGAAAAAAGAAATCTTCGGCTCGTCGATGAGAACTCGGCCATGCAGCAACGAATAGCTGCCTTCGAGAAACTCTTCATGGCGGGTGCGATGAATGGCGCAGTTAGTCCCTTGCAGCAAACGACGCCTTCCACGCCCATACAATACTCGCAAGAGCCTAACGGTTACGGAAACTCAGCTATAGGCACATCGGGCCAGACCGATCCCCAGGGTATGATACAAGTACCTGAAGATATGAAGCGTATAATTGCCGCCCAGTTGGCGACGGGTCAGCCGTATCCAGTACCGCCAAGGCCGTTTGGTGGTAATCACAATCCCAATTTGATACGTCAACAGCAAATCCAACAGCAACAACACCACATCCAAGCAAGAGGCTGGCAGAATGCTAGCCCTTATTTTGGAAAGTTGATGGTTGGCTCCCTAGCCGGGTTAATGCTTCTGGAGGCCGTTCGGGAGAACGAGCAAAACAACGAAACGCCAGAGGGCCGTGGTCTCTTCGCCGTCCCCATACACCTTCTCAGTTTACTTACATCCTCGTTGAATATCAACTTTATGGGTTATCATTTGCAAGGTGCGCAGGTGTTATATTATATCAGGGTTTCATTGCTGCTCTGTAGTATTTGGTGGGCTGTCTTCCCCTCGCTCATGGAACGTAGGCCACCAAGTGTGCAGGGTTCCAAACAGCAGAAACAAGCTTCCCTGAAAGCAGTACCGTCTCTGGCATCTCCTATACACGTACGTCGTCAAGCATGGCTTACAGCCATCCAGACAGTCTGGGTCCCACGACACAATTTCTTCCTCGAGGCTGCCGCGCTTGGTCTCAAGACAATGAAGCTGAGCCTGAGGAATCTTATTGGAATCCATGGTTATCAGATGCTGACGGGTCTCACGGAGGACGAAGAGCTTGCCCGTGTCAAGGCATGGGCAATCGCCCTAGACGCTCAACTAGCCGGAGGAGATGTCGAGATTAGCAAGAGCCGACTGACTCTAACCTTGCTCGCTTCGGGAACTCTGCCCACTACACCACTTCGATTGATGCTTAAGGCGCTCCATATTCGAGTTCTATTGTGGGAGGTTGGCCTCTCTGGTATCCAGCTTGGCATATTCAACACATTTGCGTCTAAATTGGCTCGAACAAAATGGAATGAGGCAAAGCAACTACACAGACTCCTCACGCAGCTTCGCCGTGGCGGCCAGGAACAATCTGATGACGAGCTACCTGATCACCTAGCTGCCTTGCTTGAGCAAGATTGTGATATGGTCCTAAATCCAAATATCGTTCAAAGGGCACATAATCTCGCCTGGAACCGCCCAACCGACTACGACGCCATTGGAATCGTTGATGGTATGGATACTGTAGTAGATGATTTAGCAGTCCGCTCGCCAATGGACGCTGTTGCAGCCTGGTGGTCAAACATGACGCTACAAGGTGCACTTACGAATAGTCTTCTAGCGCAAGAGGATGATGCGGACACAGTCCAACAAGTCGAGGATGATGTGTCGCTAGCCATTAGAACCGCCCCGATTGGGTCCATCGCCCAAAATCGTGCTTTAGTTGCACGTGCGCTACTCTTTGAGGAGAAACGAAACATCAATATCATGGCTGCATTGCAAGCTATTGGGCCCGTAACCCCGGTTCTCTCATCGAATAGTCCCTCGGGCAGCCCTACCCGTACTGCGCCATCATCTCCCGCTCCTATCAAGGTGCTCCCGCCTTCGCTAGTCATGACCACCGAGATGCGCACTGCTCTCCTATGTGCCATGGCCATTGCCCATCTTCAAAAATTCTCTCCCCCTGAAGAGCCTGTGGATATCTATGGTGTAATCGATCAAATTCACCCCATCAGCGAAATGGGATTGCTCGGTTACACCGCTACTTTTAAATTAATGGACCGGCTTGCCAGTCATGAATTCGCTGCAGAAGCTTGCGCTGATACGCTAGAGCGTCTCTCGGGCACACTGCGGATATGGACTGGGAAAGACTGCGGACTTGAGCCAGAAGTTCGGCACCAGATGATTGAACGATGTTTAACCGTAACCCGTGGTGTTGTTGGAATGGGCATCGACACAGATACCGGCTATGGCAGCAGTGAGTATTTTGTCCCCCCTTGGTCGCTATTCAGTCAGTCATGGTTTGGACTATGCAAAACGTCTCCGATCTAAGCCCAATCAACTGGATGCTAAGCGGCAATCCAACTTATACGTTTACCTCGATCTAAAACAACGACTAACTCGGGTTGCAGTGAGCGAAAGCGAGGACGACCATGACGTATTAGCCGACTTATCAACCGTCACGGATGTTGTAGCCAAGCAAAAGCCCCCCGCTATCGACTTGGATTTTGCGTAGAGTCTTGCGCCAACCCATTCCATATTTATATTCTAGCGATGGTCTCAAGAAAGCTTATCCATAGGAAAGTCTATCTTAGTTCGAGCAGCCGAAGTTATGCATTTATGATGTTAATGATTATTGACCAGAAGTGGCCATTGTCACTTATATACTATACTAACATCACTACTTCATTATATATATAATTGGGTTATTTTGTCGTCACATGTGGGATCGGTGCAATTCATGAGGGACATGGTTTGGCCTCAAAAGTTTAGGGGCGTTCTGGGAAAAGCGGAAATATGCTTACGGTCTTTAATGGTAGAATGGACAGACTAGGGACGAATACCGGCGCTCTTTGAAGATGGTTGAGGAAGGACAGAAAAGGCTTAACAGCTTTTACTTATGCGTCTAAGACGCCTTTTGAAAGCACAACAAATACCAAAATAGTATATAATTCATGTGAGAGCTGTTAACTGTATTATATGTGTATATCTCTATTCCTAGCGAATCCAGTATTCTCAGGCTTCGTCTATAGCCTAAGCTAGACACTTTAGATCCTCACTTAGCATATGTTAAGGCAGATAGTCCATCATAAGAGCAAAAACTTCATGACATAATATACTTGTGCTATGCATATCCTGTTGGGGGAAAAGGCTGATCTCTGCCTGTTGAGTCGTTAGTGACAGAGGAGGTTACGTAGGTAACTAGCTACCTCCTATGTAGTAATATGCCTCATGTATATAGAGGCGACCCATCGACTTTGGAGATAAATTGGTGTTTTCTGGTATATTTTACCATTTACTTCGGCATGTGATTATAATAATCGCTCCGGGTATACGAGCCGCTCCTTGTTTGATCGGCGGCCACGAAGGAAACCCCTCTCATAGCCTCGGGGGCCAGACGGGCAGGCATATATCCGCTTCACTACTACCAAGGTACGTTAGCGTCCTACTCATCCCTTTTCATACCCGGACCGCGGTACATACCTAGATAGGTTTGTACAGGGCCAAGACTATGTCGCCCTAAGTAGCTATCCATATGCAGAGGCCGGGGTCTGCGGCCAGAACTGTCCGGGAAACATTCTTAATTTATGTATGTAGGTATTGCTGACATCCCGGTGATCCGGAACGTGGAATCAGCTGTATTCGAGCCCCGTGCGCTGCTGCGGACAACCGTGAAAAGGCTACTCGGAACCCCTTTCCGATATTCGAGTGATACCTGCGCGCCTCGTAACCGTCTGGATGCCTTAGGTATGTATGAGAAATGGCATAATAAATACCCAGGTATATAGATCGCCTCGACCTGCCTACCTATGGCCTGGGATAGTTCATATGTTTTTATGCTCTTTCGGCGTAAACCCCCCTCTCGCGAAACCCACGAATACACTCACCTGACGAGGCGAAGGGGGTTGCATACATACCTGGTATGTACATGCTAATGTATACAAATACATATGCGTGGGGGACACGAGGTTTCTCGTGGTCTTACTCAGCACCTTCTGTATCGACTTGGAACATGGATTGGGGGGTTGAACCATGGACGAGATAGGTTTGAGGAAAAAGCAGATCTATCTTATCTAATACTGTACTTCACGCGTAAGCCGGACCCAGGGAGCTGGCCCGCCCAATTCCAAAGCTGACAGAGCCAGTTCCAGGTGAGAGTGTTGCAAGGGTTGGGTACCTTTTACTCCTAACCCCCTTAGTGATAGCCTCTTCTCTTTTCCCTTTTCCCTTATCACCCCCTTTTTCTTCACCTGCTTGACCACGTCAATGTTGGTTAGATAGACGCGGCCTCGGCCCCGACTCTATGAGTATCGACGAAATACTGTTATAAGTGAGTAGGCGGTATGTACCGTACGTATATTCTACGTCCACTCTCTCCGCTCGTAGCATGCATGACCGGAAGGAGCATGCCGAAGGTTCGAGACCTCGCATTCGCCAGCCACTTACGGGAATATACGTACACATTCTCCAACGGCGGTGGAAAACGACTTGGAGGTTAGGGGGATATGCCTCGAATAGTGCACTCGGTATTGATACTTGGCTTGTAGACGAACCTCCTGACCCCAGCAGAACAGCCCACAGCTCAGTTGTCACTTTCCATGTGGATTTGGCACGGTAAGAACCTTAGCTGTGTACCCTTGGTGCAGGTAGGTATGCATGTAGATGTGCGTGTGTGGCAACCCGTGTGGACCAGGCTTTGCTCACTTTGAGCAAGCTTCCGTTCCTGGTCAGCCCAACAGTCTGCACCTAACGTTGGGTATCTGCCGGAGACGGCGCCGCCCCAGCTATTTTGGCATAGCATTACCACCTGGACCCGTAGACTATACTAGATGTTAGTAGGCGCCTAGTTGCGGCGTGATAATAAGGTGGATAGAATAGAGACGCCGGGAATAGGGATAAGCTCAACGGAACAGCTACCAGAGACACCATCAACAGAAATTGGGAGGTCGACAAGGGAATATCAACCCTACTGACGGTCATATGACGATTCTCCAGACGCAAGACATGCATTTCAACTGTTCCCCAAGTCGCCGGTTCTAATATGTCGTGTCACAGCAGCAGTGCTAAAGAATTATATACCAACGGCCTGGGCGTCGAGTTTATACGGTCGTCGCCACTCCCAGCGGACCCTGCCGCCGGGCGCGCACATTATCTTCATGCGGACACCTGCAGGATCTAGACTGAGAAGAGCTTTCCCTACCGAAAATGATGGAGTTCAAGCGTAGGGCTCAGGATATCCCGACTTTCTCCTAAGATCCGCGGACTATTTGGGGTCATATAAAATCGAAGGCGTCCTTTTATCAATTATGTAGCAGTAGCTAGCGTACCAGGGGAGCACGTCAGACACTCGACGAATCAGCGGGATCGAAAAGGTCCGCAAGACCGCTGACCAAGTATGCTGAATATATCCGTAAGGCAATAAACCCCACACTATCCTGACTGCCGAAAAGGTAGGGAATTTCACAGCTATAGCTGTTCCAAGTATATGCCGTTAATATCCGTATCCACGGGACGGGGACTCGACACCGTTCTTCCAAGGATAGCAAAAAATGTCAGTGGGCCACACTCGCTCGTGGTTTGGATTGGCGGGATTTCGTTTTCGACTGGTCGTTTATGACTAAGTATGGTCTGAGGAATGGATCTTCTAGACTGGAAAATCATTCCAAGACGAAGGCGAACAATGATCGGGCTTATTGTGCGCCTGGATCTAGCCTAGACCAGCGCCTTAACCATCGTGAAGGACTCGAAAAATGATGCTCACTGGGGTCCTAGAGATGTACCTAACTATTGGGATATATGTTTCATATTAGTAATGCTCAAGGAACAGTTCCACGTCAACAAAGACCGACTCATGATATTCCTTAGGTCAATCAGCACGCATCGCTATTTTATCTCGAGATCTATCTAGACCCCTTGAGGTGAGCAGTACACTAAATCAACCTTTCGACTGGCAGGCTTCGCTCTTCGCTCTCACAGTAATTCAAATTCCAAAATAAAGGATAATGCTTTAATTCTACTCCGGGCTTGCCTCGGCTCTAATAGCTGCGATATAGTTGAGATCAAGCCTGAAGGGACCCTCCTGTTCGCCAAAGAAACTGCCGTTGGAAAATTTAGCGATGCGAGATAAGGAGAAAAAAAAAGGGTGTATGGACATGGCACAAACCTTCGCATCATGATGCTTATCCGTTTGATATGATCCAAGCGCAAAGGGGCAGCATCCGGTTTCGGCTGCCCTCGATACGTGGGCTTGAAGTCGTCCCAGGAGGCCATCACTTCCGACTCGTCACCAGGCACGAAGTCGTATTCCCAGCTGACAGTGCTCTTCTCCCTGCCATCCTCGCGATGAGTCGGGACATCGTCCTTAAGAACAAGCGTGTACCTCCTCCCGTCGCTCTTGGCTACACCAACGCTCAGCCCCTGGTAGTCGAGCAGGTCCCAAGACTGGGGGTCGACAGTCCGCTGCGAGGCAAACCCGGCGCCTCCGAGGGCGGTGATATCCAATTCTCCGCTGAAGGTGGCCACGGTCGAATCAGCAGAGCATACGAAGAGGCTATGGCTCTTGCCGCCGCGGGCCCGGTCGTCGGATGGGCACCAGGCGTGCTCGTTCCATAGCCTTTGATGAGTGTCAGTACGATATAAGAAGGGGTAAAGGATATATGGTATTTATGGCTTCAAAGGGCCGTAACTTACTTATACCCGCCAAAGAGGTAAAATTTAGGCTCGCCCATAGCTATCAGATTTTTCCTTCTTCCTCCCTTTTCTTAGCGTCTATATATTATACCTCAGGTATATATATCAGATTAAGTATATATCTAAGTCCCGAGCGATACTCCCTTACTTAGCCCAGCAGTCAAGACTTAGTTTGCTTTCAACGTTGTTAGACCGAACCCAGAGCTTTCAACGGTCAAGTCGCAACGGCAGCAATCTTGGAATGGAGACGTGAAGTCAAAAGAAGATATGTCATTGTATTGAGGCTCAAGAACGAGGTCAGTGCACACAGGTAGCCTTGAGCTTAGGGGAACTTGTCTCGTAACCTAATCTGGATCTGGGTAGTGGTTATACCAATGCGGCAAGGTTAGCACTTCACGTAGCGTATATAGCGTATGTAGCAATCCTTTCCTTTTTTTTTCCTTGATTTTCTTCGGTGGTGGAGAAGCCGTTTGCGGTGTGTTTGCATGTCAATGCTGGAATGAGTGCGGATGTGAATGAAAATACTATAACGCAAACTCTATATACATACTCAAGTAATAACCGGTACTTAATATAATGTTTGCGAATACCCACCTTATAGAGTTAGTTAATGGCGTAAGATTACATAACCATGTTAGGTCAATATGCTAATGTTTTTCAACTTCTATCAATATCAAGCTTTTCAACGAGTAGACAACAAAGGAATCAACACGTGATGGAATTCGGGCCCGAACAAAAACACGGACGTAGCAATACGCGAGAACTCGAAACTCGCGTAAAGCTCTCGGAGCTAACTCCTTGCTCGGCTCAGAGCTGTACGATTACGTCGCACGACCGATGGGGGGGATGGGGGAATGAAGGATGGTGGTAGCCAAGTGGTAATTGTGCCGCGCATTTATCTGGGCGGATGCGACGTGAGAAAAAGGATCGGCCAGATTCGCCGCGTCTATTCGATAACTCGGTACCACTCTCCCATACCATACCATTGTTAGTCTCATCCATTTGGTCGTCTCACGAGGCTTCTTGTTTACAGTCTGTCGCAAGTAGAATTGAGAGGTAAAATTAACTTCCATGTTTGCTAGTATTCTGAGCGCGAAGCTAGAAGTTCCATTTGCTAAGTAATGGAGGCATTGAAATGCCATAAGGAGGATGAAATATTTGCATTCCCTACACAGTAAACTGGACACATTCGTGCCAATCCTTGTTCCATTCGCCAATATCCTCGCTTAAGCTCGGGAGAGCCCTTTGTATGTATCATCTAAGCTCATGTCAAAATCCCGTCAAATAACACCACGCTGCACCTGGATATCCCTAAAACAATAATATGCACCACGGCGACGAGCCCTTCGTCTTCCATGTAAGATATCTCGCCCCGCCATGTCCGAGATAAAACATAATCCGTCCGTCCAAAGCCCCTATCCTCAGCCGTGCATTCGTGTCCCATCGTACCTCAACACACTAGCTAGCTATGAGCGGTGTTGCCCGAGGCCGGGAGACCCAGGCATTGAAAGAGGTGTTGTCGGGTAGTCATAACCGGACTCTGAACAGTTCGCCGAGTGTTCGTACGAGTGTGAAAGCGGTGGAGTCTAGCAACACCGATCAGCTACGAGGTTCTCGGCGGGAGTAAGCGCGCACATGACTCACATGAGGGTTGGAGTGGTCGTACGAATTTTGGCCGTGGACATCCATTCCTGGTACGAAGCCGTAGTTCATGTACGGGGACATAGTTTCTTCTGGATACGTCGCCTCCCTCTTGATAGCATCGTTGAAGTGGGTCATGGGAGGAAGCGTGCAGGGGACATTCGAAGCTATGTAGCTGGGATAGCCTTCGCCGGTTGTAATCGGGTGATGGTAAGGTTGAGCCGAGTTGTACGGGGGTAGAACCATCTCGTCAGGAGGAGGATATGCTGAGTAGGGCATAAACGGTGGCGTGTGAGACCGTTCTCGGTCGTCATACGATTGGCTGAATATTATTTCGTCGTCGTGGTTCATCGGAGGTGTGAATTGAGGCTGTACGGTCTTATGCGGAGCTCCAGTGGGCTTCTGCGCCTTAGAGGAATTCGTCTTCTTGGTATTCCGCGTGCTGCCGGACTGCGACTGCTTGTCACTTCCCGTGGGAGAAGAAGCATCGTCCGAGGTACCGGCGCGCCTCTCGAGGTCTTCCAGACGCCTCTTAAGCTTCTTGCCTAGAGAAACTGTTAGGTTACTCGGTCACTGGTAAGAAGAGTAAAACTGGTCGCAACCTACGGTAGTTGCGCTGGGCAATTCGGTTCTGTATCCTCCTGCGTTCGGCAAGGTCCGATATCTTGGTCCAATCCTCATCAGGGTTGGCCGAACTGGAGAAAGCACTGCTGGTCCCGTGTGCCGAGTACTGTCTCGGCGCCGGCGCGGGCGGGTATGAATATTGATGTTGCGACATAGCGTACATAGACATTGCTGGAGAGTCTATCTATCCGTAGTCGACCTGATATTGGTATGATGATATCGAGCAAGTGATAGATATATAGTGAGATAAGACGGTTAGACGTCGACGGTAGTTCGTTGTGATTACTTCAGAACTAAGTTGCTGTCGAACCGAGATGGTGGGACATATGAACTTTCTGAAGCGGGAGGAAGGAATCAAATATATAGAAGTAGCCCTTTCAGCCATGGTCCATGGAAACCGCCTTCGAGATGGAGGATTGCAGCCCCCCATGCTTCTTCTATGACAAGGCCTCAGCAACCTGAGTACCTGAGTACCTGAGTTACCTGAGAGCCCAGATACAGTTACATGCGTCTGGGTACGTAGATACGTATATTTGTATATACGTAGCATGTACGTATTTCCCATAAACATGGGTCCCAGCTTAGACAGGCATCTGATTGCGAATGCACCTGATTGTGCGTCCGCCCTTTCAATACAACCTTGACTAGAAGTTGGGGGGGTGTTGTAGTTTGCATCTGGGGCCAGTGCGAGAAGGGCAGAGCAGCGCCTCAATCTGAAGGAAGAAGTAGCGGGCGATCCACGGGCTGGAGTACAATACGGTAAAGACAATACGTACCTGCTCGCACGAGTGAACAAGGGTTCAGGTCAGGTCAGGTCAGGGGAGGGGTTTGGAGGGGTTTGAATATAAAAAAATACATAGATAAATACTTTGGTACCTCTATGATTATATATATAAAATGGAAGTAGTGACTGTATATACTTAGTAGTTGGCAGTAACCCTACCTGCATGGTCGCAGGGGGGTTTTTTCGCAACGCTCCTGGGCTTTACGATATGCATATATACAGTATTTCCATGCAAGTAAAAGCATGGCGGAGTTCCCTAAATTTGCCCGAATTTCAACACAAGTACTATGTATCTCTCGTTCCGCGCGCTTGAGTAAAAGCAGCGATGGCTTTTAATTCTCCACACCCACCGTAACCCGACGACTCGTAGGGCTGGCTCCTTAAGATATCGGCGCTATTAGGCTATATTCAGCACTCAACTATGGATCTTACGAGTAAAACTAGCTGTTGTGGAGAAAGACACTTCTTAAACCCTTAAACTTCTCAGTTTGAGCTCCGAAGTAATACGGCGGATATGGTCACTTCTATAGATTGAATTCAATGGATTATAAATCCCGATCCGGAGAGCGGAATGAAAGGTTACTCGCAAGGTTATTTTCTTATCACCTTTTAACTAAAGGGAAACGGGAAGCTAGCTTTTGGGGAAGTGAGCAGGGCAAGACGGGGCTCAACAGGGCAGGGCAAGGCAGGGTCCTTTTTTCTGGATCATGTACCAACCCAGCACGTTTTTGGAGTTTCGTTGCGTTACTTACAAGGCTATGGGGTCTAACCCTATTGCGTACCTTGACCACTCATAGGGGAGATTTACATGAAATAAGTCCTAAACCCGTGGCTATCGCTCAACACTCGCCCTTGCTGCTTCGGTATGGTATCGGAATATGTGTCATCTAATAGCCGCACGCAAGGCGACGGCACTGGGCAACAACACAAATTCGAAAAATTACCCGACATCTTCGATAGATATATGGTGCGTAGAATTTCCGGTCACAGAAACGATAAGCGAAGGCATTGCCAGAACACATGACTTAGAATCCATGCATAGAGACTCTGACACCACCACTACCGCCGTTTTTACTAGGGAACAAACTACAAGGAACCTGTAAGGCTGGGTACTTTAGTTTAAAAGCTGAGCGTCAGGAAGTCGGCAGAAAGGATGGGCTAAACCCCGTAGTTATCAAATCGTGCACGCGGGAATAGGTAAGAGAAGTCCTAGATAAGGATACGAAGCATCCGTAAAATTCTCCAACCAAGGGAACGCACCAAGGATATGCAATCCAATACAGTGGCTAGTGATTTCAAAGTACCAATGACACGTACATGCAATGCCCAGCCCTTCGAGTCCTTCGAGAAGGATGCATGGAAAGGGGGCTTAGACAGCACGGAAGCCTCCTCGGCAAGTCTCTCGCCTCTTCAGACGCCAAGCGATTAGATCTGTGAATGCCAGAAGAAACATGCGTAAGACATCTTTACGTAAAGCGGTAAAGTAATATGCGGTAAAGGGGTTGGATTTTAGTCTTCTGTCTTGGCCTCCCCTTGCTGTCCGACTTGTCAACATAAAAAAAAAGGTGGACAAGGGAAAAAAAAAAGATCGCCATCTGATTCGCATGCGCTTTATAAAGCTTCTATTTTTAGCCCCCGACCCATTACAAAGCCTTTTCTCGACTTTTTATTGGTTACCAATTGCCGCCTCTTAGGGCTGCTGGTCAACCTTCTCGAAATGTTCTACGTTACCAGGACTGTTTAAAATAATTTCGCGTGCGTCCAGTCATTATCTAGAAGCAAGCTGATAAAAAGGTAAGGCCGATATACCGTAACTTCGTGGGAGAAAAGACTTTGTTCGGCCTTGATTCAGCAGTCAATTCGCCCCCCTTAAGAATGCATATAACTAGGACCTTTTATTTGAGAACTATTTAATCATTAAAAAAGCTTATATCGTTTTCTCCTGTAGGATTTTTCGGTAGGTCGATCGCGTGCCCCACAAACCTCATGTTGGCAAATCATTTATAATCCATGACCTAGGCAGACCAGGTAAAGAGGTTAAAATAAGGAGCTATCTATTCGTGACTCAAAATTAATGCCATCGGTGTGTATTGTTTGAGAGTTGTTTCTGCTCTGCCACGCACGGTGCTCTCTATATGTACTTTAGGTACATAGCAACCGGAGAGACCGGGCGACCCGAAAGGGTGGTGAGCAAAAATGCCACAGACGCAATGGCGAAGGAGTCTTAAGAGGTTTGATCCAATACTTCAGTAGTTACATATCTTTAGCACATATTCGATTTTTTTCTCTGCGGCAGGTATGGGAATAAGTCCACCAATGAAAATATCTTATTCCTGTTGCTTTCTCAGCCTCGTCCACCCATTGACCCATAGACGATGCATGCATGTGCCACATGGCTTAGACGCCTTTTTTTTCCTACCGATTTTTAAAAGCGTCGCCAATCTTCGAACACACATACGCAAGACTACATTATACATACCGATCCCAACAGCTAACGTCTTTTCCTTTTCAGCTTCTATTGTGCCCCTTAAACTCATCCCACGCGCCCTTTGGAATCATTTAGCATAGAATTCGGCGAAGATCAAATAGGCCCGATGTATTTCTGTAGCCAGCCACAACGCTGGCGCCAGCCAATGCTCAGCCTTTACTCGTGAATAGTAGACATTTTATTCCGCTATCATATCACCACGAGGGCTACTGGTTTTTCCATGCATCTAAAAATATAAACGTACGTTTTATTCGAGCCATACTCGTCGATAGAACTAGATATACGCGTGATCGGTTATTACTCACCTACTCTTCTCTGTCCCGGAAATTTTGTGATTTTATTTTTTTCCTTCTAGTTCTTGTACCTACATATATTACAATATTGGATGATATTGACTCAGCGTTAGGTCTTCTATAAAGATTACAATTCGAATTGTACCACCAACGGCGTCGAATTCGCAATAGCAGGGGGGTGTATGACTTGTACCCTCCGGGAGTTTCTCGCTTGCTATTTCTCCCCCTAATCATGTTGGGTGCTGACGCGAGAAGCTTGGAGTTCCATGGAGCCGGCAAATTGGCGTGGGTATTGCTTACCCTAGGTAGGTACCCTTCCCATGGGCAGCGGCACAACATAAGCCACCCACTATCTCGGGCTCGTCAACGTGCTAAGGTGTTTTAAGGTTCTCACTTGCCAAGAACTCTTTCCTCTGCGGAGGGTTCTTTACAGCGGCGACACGTACATGTACAATGTGCGTCCCGCATACATCTAATAGCAACGTTCACAGTAGGACAAATCAGGAGCCGGCGTCAGGTCACAGCCGTTACCAAGGATCTCAACGAACAACGCCATGTGAGATCCAATCTAGACTATTTCCACCCGTTTTGGGACCAGTTGAATTCTCCCTAATTCAGGGGTTGCATATTATCTTAAGTGGACATGGCTACCTAACCAAAGGTTATTTCCGCATCGCTGTCGTCAAGAAATAGCAGTTAGGCTACTGGAGTTCTAGATCTCGGCCGTGAGAGATAATTGTCATCTAGACGGCGATCCTACTAATGTAGCTGAACTCCTTATCTCAATGGCCGAACAAAAACACCCCCTTTAATATTCGGGATCGTAGTTACAGATAGAGGAGTGTTTTATGCGACTGGCTGGCAGTTTTAGTACGTATGGTCACCGGCTATCGTAGGACAGGCGGCTTAACCGAATAAGGAAATATGTTAGACAGCCCTATGTGCCTACATACTACATATGTAACTTCGTGCTTCACATGTAAAGTCCTAAGGGATCGATACCGCCAACTCGCGCGATTAGACCATCCAAGCGCCCGAAATCTCCGGGAATAAGTCTATTCCCCCGCTTTTGAACCCACATCTCAGGATCGACACCACGCGTCTCCCCCAGAGCTAAGGAGCTGTTCATCAGTAGGGTGGCGGAATGCGAAATGAGCACCTATATAGCGCGATAGGGGTGGCCCACGTTGATTATTGGGAAAGGCCAATTGAAGCTAGTAAGTGGATAATAAGTCCGGCACGTATGATATATTAGCAATATATTAGCACGAAGGGCGTGGTCAAGCTTCATTATCTTTGATTCCTATCTTTGATAGTTACATGGCGCGAACAACCTCATTGGAGCTCTCGTTAAGACGGTCGACGCGGTCGAGACTCTAGTCTACGCTATGTCGAATTCTTCCGAGGCGACATACGTTAGAGGTAGTTCGCAGATTATGGACAAAGTCCCGTTTGAGATGATCCCATGGCTCGAGAGTTGATAGGATCTCAACAAAACGGCCCCCATGTTTATTCCCCCCAAGGTACATACGTAGTAGATGTGCTGATGCACGCACGTTAGTGGCTTAGAGGGCAAATCCTAAAGCAGGCAGCACACATACAATCCATGTCCCGTCGCGTGGCATGAAATTCAAGTATCATAGTGAGAGAATTAAAAGGCTCACATATGCATAAACCCCTGTGTTTTCCATCTGCCTACCTTACCATCATAGAAGAATTTACAAATTAGATGGTCTATGGGCTGGATTCCAAAACACCTAAGTCCTAGGACCATTGCAGTTATGTATCTCGTTAGTGGGCCGCAATTATACGGCAATGTTAATCAGAAATACGGACAGAACCCTGATTCCCGGCAAGCTAGGACGACGTTGATAGGCAGGATCGCATTTTTTGTAGCATATGAATCCGTACACTATGGAATGCGGACTTAAACCAAGCGAGAAGCCCTACGTCCGGCCAAGACTGTCGTTTATGCTGTGTAAGTGTTATATATCCGTCGCATGGTTTACCTAGAACATTATCGCACGGTTTTATAAACAATAATATACTATGTACATTGTCCAAGTAACTACCTACCTTAGGTACAATAGTTCAATACATTAGTGTATATGAGGCGGCAACAAGTTGGGCTAAATACGCTGTTTTAAGCAATCCCACCCCGCAAGCTGAAATAAGAATAAAACGTCCAATGGTGCCTAATTTGGCAATTTTTAGCTTTTATTCCCGTGATCCCTACCCTAGTAACCCGCTACCTAATTTAGTGAATTCATCCTAATGTACTGTACTTTTTTCATCTTCTTATCTCTTATCCAACCAAACTAAACTAAAGACATAAAGAATACGACTATGAGATCCTTTAAAGGTCTTGATGATGATGCTATGGCGTAGCATGCCATGGCTGGCCATGCGGTGCGTATGCTTTTACCATGGTGTAATTCTTGCGGGATACGAAGCAAGGACAAGCTGATAGTTGACCGAAGTTAGTCACGCGGCCTACTGCATTTACTGCATTTCGAAGCTGCGTTACTCTCGGCACCGGCCTTAACACCAGCGGATCGCGCGGCGTCCGTGTTGTACGAATGATATTGTTTTATTACCCCGTCGTCCTAACAACCCTCCGCTTTCTTGTAAAGAAGGATCGCTAAATTAATAATTGCATCTAACGGCATCGAATATCTAACAGTCTGGCACGAATTTGGATGGATGCTGACTGAACCCGTGCCTATGGACTTGGGTCGCGCCAAGAACGCATCTCGCCAAAGAAACACCCTGGTTATCACACCACCACCAATACTACCAATATACGGGCTACCGGTTACGGGTTTGGCAATACATACATACATACATATGTAAAGGTGGTTTAGGTACATAATGTAGCCAAATTTCCCATGCCCCGATCCATCAACTATGTAGGTACATATGTATATACGATATACACCCCCCTGTGTCTCTAGTGTATTTGATGATACGCTGCTACATATCCTACATACATCATACCTATCTCTAGGTACATACTTGCGTAGGTACTTCCCATAATTAGGTACACCTACATACTGTCCTATGTATGAAGCTTCCCAATCCCCAAACTTCTCCAGCCAGTTCATAGGGCTGAAATGACATCCGCACTTTATTGCCGTCCCCTACTGTATATGTATGTAAGTAAGCAGGTGCCAGGCACTTCGCTTCTTTCATATGTAGAACTGGCGAGTTACATTATACGCCGAGGAGTTCCAAAAGGGATACCGGCCTTAGATATTCAAACCCCGAATATAGATCTAGACAACATATGGAGAGCCGCAATCACCAGCAGCTATCAGTCGACTCAAGCAAAAAGGCCGTATCTGTATCGCAAGAAGTTACCTACGATGGCATCAACCCCCGTATTTCCATATATTCCTTTGCTATACCCCCCCTGCGGTAGTAGCACTAAATAGTAATGGCGGCGATAGCAGCCGAAAAGGAACAGCACTAGAACGTTGTAGCGGTCTGACGATAGATTAACTGACGCACGAAATACACTGAGCATACCCCTTGCGGTACTATTGTGTGTATATCTTTTTATTACATAGCGTCTTTAGGGAGAGAAATGGTCAGAAGAATGGGCTAGGTGAATTCGCCATTAACGATATGCTCGCACGGCATCTTTGTGGGGGATTACTGATCAGTAATCACCCAGCCAGCCTAGATATTTTCTCTTTACATACCTACTTACATAGCAGCGGGTCTCGGTGTTGCCGCTGGCTCGCATGGCTGGTGCTGTCGTAGGGCTGAAGACTAGTTTCTTGTTACGCTTTTATGCTCCTATGAGATCGCAGCGTTTACTTCCCCTCTCTCTGACCTGACGGGTAAGGTAATAATACCCCGAATTAATCGAGATAGCCTATGAGGCTGATGACAATATGTAGTCTTTCGACCTGGCATTTTCATATGTAGTGGTTTCAGTTTTTTTACCCCTTGCTTGGTCATCTCGCTGTCGCCGTCTTCTATTTGTGGATATGCGCAACTTGAAAATATCAGCTGCAAATACATCCCCATTCTATCTAGGTAACCTAGATATTTTACCTAAACGGATACAACATAATAGAATAAACGGTGGATTCCGGGCACGGGATATTGCGACTATCACAATCGCATGTTTCGCATGTTACTCCGAGCTTTGTCCAGAACTCCAGCTATACGCATAGCAATTATCCGCGTGTTATTGCCAGTCGAGGCTCTTGAGTAGTACTGGAGTAGTACTGGGGTACTGTTAATAAGCCCCCGTGTGACACAAGATGGCTCACGCCCTTCTAATCGGACTTGACCTGTCCGCCATTCAGCTGTTAGGGTCTACCAGCAGGCCAATGAGAAATTGCCAAAGCCCTTAGGTTGCAACCGTAGGTGTTAATTCGCTTTTTGAACTCGCTCGCGTACATGACAAATCCCGAAATATTAACAGATTCAGAAGCCGTCGACCGACATTCGTACGATTTTTTATGACTTCATAGGGTCTATTGTTTCAAATCCGACAATCTGTAAAAAGATTGATAAGGTCTTAAAAGCCCCTCGCAAAGTCTTGCCTTATGATCAGCCTTAGTCCCGAGAATAGTTAGTGATACACGGGTACGGGCGCGCTAAGACAACTAAAATCGATGCACCGGCGTATCACCACATGCCCCATAACCTACACTAGTAAATATTAAGGCAGGGGACGGCAATGAGCGGGTTTTCTCACTTCCCCCGCTAAAGCCCCGCTGCGGCAAGCGGACTTGCGCTTTAAGAATTAACCTGGCTACTGCTTATGTTATACCTCCGATCTACCGCGGAGGTGGTAATAAATGTCATACTTGGCGAAATAGAAGGTGCTTACGTTGGTTTTGTATGGATATCAATATAGCTATGACGCCTTGAAGCCTATAAACACTATATATTAGGTTAAGTGTTAAGAAAAAAAAATATAGCTATAGTTAATTATCTGTTTTGCGAGCTTATCTTTTTGCACGCACTTGCTAATGTACATACCTTTAAATACATAACTAGTTGATTAATGATATTACTAGGGGCTATGCAAATACTTTCCAAACATAAGAATAAGGGCTAATTAACCCGGTAACAGAGAGATTTCGGTCTCCGTCACGGATGCCGCTGTAGTATACTACGGAAAGGACCTTCGCAATGCAACTTCCATAGTCCATACGAAGCTATGTACTTTGGATGGTTCCACGAACCAATAGCGTCCAAAGTATGGATGGGCAATCCAAAATGTATCATTGCTTGGGAAAGTGGGGTGCCTGGGGAGAAAGAAAGAGGTACATGTAAATGTTACCTGGGTTACGTGGGTAGTTCTGGTAGTGTGGGTAGGCGGGGGGTTGCTAGTGGGCGGCGAAGCACAGATTGCACTGCATGAGACCCCGAGTCCACCGCTCATTACAGGGGTGTTTCCCTCTTTCTGCGAGCACTTGTATGGGAGACTGGCGGTCGGCCGATACAGCTCGCATGGTTGCCAGATGGTGCCTTCCAACACTAAAACACTAAACGAGGGTCTACGCAGCCATTCGCTGCCAAATCTGCAGCCCAGAAAGGCCGTATCGAGTTTAAGTCAAATCCCGAATCTGCAACGCAACCACGTTGTCTAATGTTCGTCTAACTCATTTTCTTTCTTTTCTTCTTTCAATTAACTAATTGACCCTATCAAAACTCATTAAACTACCCACATATAGTTGTCAACCTCACATTAAGACAAATCACACACAAGATCGAGACCGCATCTAAATACTGCATCCCTAATCTTCATACGTGACGCGCTTTAGCCTCAGGCGCAACGCGAGGCGCAATTTGTCACCCTGTTTTATGTATCTCTTCTCTTGGTTCTAATTGTTAATACACATCCCTGCTTCTATTTATTTTTTGAGCCTCCTTCGGCTGACTTTGCCAACTCCCCGATCTCATCGAATGAATCCCTTAGGTACCTTTACTATACTACAGTACCTCTACTACCTTACGACCTCCATCCTCTCGCATCACCAACCCGAGACAAGGCCAAGGCCCAACACCAACGCCTAGAATTTTTGACTGGCGTAG
The DNA here is from genome assembly GCF_022497035.1 of Daldinia vernicosa. NCBI lineage: Eukaryota > Fungi > Ascomycota > Sordariomycetes > Xylariales > Hypoxylaceae > Daldinia > Daldinia vernicosa. Next base: position 253,069 of record NW_025953951.1, on the reverse strand, counting down.
TTGCGCATATCACCCTACATTTACAGCTCAGCAAGACACAATACTTACCGCCATCTCAGCTGTCTAGCCATCCACCATCCACTATTTGTTGTCTCCCGTGACTCTGTACTCTTGCCCTATTTCACGCTTCGACGAATACTATTCTTTTATTTTGACCGGTAGTCTTGTCCACCGCTAGAGCTAACCTTTGTGGAGCTAGGGGCTTTTATCGCTTCCGCTCTTTCGTATCTTCATGCACCCCTCAACGTCATCGTCATGTTCCCTTTGGATGATCGCAGAACGTGGCGGGTGGACTACTTAAGCTATTACGAATATGTATATCCTTGCTATAGTGCAGCGCTTGGCTATCCACTATTATATTCTAGTTGTCGGTTAGAATAAATGCTAACCAATACAGCGTATACGATATCGCCTACCCCGGTTTCACTAGATCGTCGCACAGGCGTACATCGTACTCGGCCATACTGAGTGAACGACTAACGAAGCCGCATTTCGCACAAAGATTCGCCAAGGCTTGGTAGCCGGCACATCATGTTTGTTTTATGCGAGTCTACACATTCAAGGTGATTGATTTGACAAAGTATACGACTATTCTCTTGTGCCGGTTTACAAGTAGTGCAGCTATTACCAGGTGCCCGTTACACGAACCCATTAGTTCACAAGAGACATCTGATATCTCGTCTGGATAGAGCTGAAGGGGCTCGAGTCTTGAGTCTTGAGTCTTGAGTCTTGAGTCTTGGGTCACGTAAGGCGCCTGCAGGTGAATAGATGTAGACGTCAGCTAGCAGTTCTACATGGTCGATCGCGGGGTTCTAGACCTCTTCTTATCTACGAGAACTACAGTGTATCAGATATATGATTTTACATTATTATTCTTTACCTCGACCACCCGGGCCCGATAGTCATATCTGCCTATACTAGCAATGCATACATAGTCGGCGACTATAACATGACTGTAGAGTGACTGTAGAATGACGGCTCTATCCCATCGGGATCGCACATTGTCGGTGTCTTTACATATTAGCACGGCGTTTGAAAGCCACATTTGAGATTGAACGTATCGGAGACGATCTCGGCTCCCGATGTAAGTGTATATTGCATCAGATAGTTTACACAACTCTCATCTGGTTGGCTCGCAGTATACAGCTGCGACGGCAGGACGGGCGCGTTATTATTCGCCCCGTCGGTGTCACGATGAACATACTATGTATTGAAATGCAATCTCCCGTCAGCTCGGACCGTACAGCATATCCGGAGGCGTCGGAACTCCGCCGGATATGCAAACGGAGGAAATAGCTAAACGATAGCGAACCCTGTTACCTGGCTGTTGTATTTCAAAGAGGGAACGCCATCCTTGACTCTCTACCAATCCGTACAGTAACATTCCAATAACTTAACGACGGCTACGATGACCATACCAACGCGCCAACAAACGTTGGTTGGTCGTAAAAGACTACCTTATTCGGTCGACGAGACTAGTAGGCGGATTCCGCCGCGGCCTTCGTAATGTCTCCGGAACCCGTTCGGGGCTTGGGGGCTTGATACTAAGAACTCGGACAACTTCTTTAATAGGGTCTTCCTACTGACGATCACCATCTAGAAAGCGGAACGCAGGCTTCCCAGCTATCTCCTGAACGGTACTAGACCAGAGATGTACCAATTGGTTGGTCGACCAATTTGTCCCTGTCGTATCTTATACCCAATAGCGGTAGAATATTCCGCGGTATTATTCTTCAGCTACCGATTGTGCATATTCAAATGTCAGTTCGCATCTTTGGGGCCGTTGTCAGAACTCTCTTACATGGTATGTATGTACAATGAGGTGTAACCAGGGTACCTATGTATGTATGTATGCATGGTATTTAGTAAGTGTCGTCGGCGTGGATTTGCGGACCGTACCCCTAGTTAATCGCTAGCCCTAGCCATCGACAAGGTTGGCTACCTACTTCATGTCGAGGATTATTGCCATGCTAGGACCATTAACCAATCTCCAAGTCTAACCGATCAGATCAACAACGTGGCATAGGAGCATACGAAACTAGCCTGGGTTGTCAGGCGGTTGCCGGGATAATTCCATTCTTTGAAATACACTACCTACCTACTTCACCCCCAGGACCTCTCCTTTCCCCTGGCCATCGTGGGAGAAATCGTAAATTGCGCGTGCGGCACAGCACCGAAACCGACACCCCAAATTTAGCGTCGCAGCATCGAGTCCGTTCGAGGCCACGATCTTCGTCTCCATCTCTTCGGAGGCTGCATGTTGTGTAACGAGGCCGTATTTCCTAAATCAAGAGGAGCTGAAACCTTTGGCTGCAGCCACAGCAGACTATGGTTCCTAATACATATGATCCCTAGCCCAGGTTCCTAGTCATTTCTAGTTCAGGCCATAGAAGACGCTTCGCGACGTCACCTTTACCCCGGACTTGCCCTATTGTACATACCTACGGCATACGTACGACGACGGAAATGTTCCGTGGGATTAGTTAGCAGACATCGCTTCAACTGAATGTGCTACGCCGCGATAGACGGCAAGGATGTTTCTTGCCCAATGCACGCCCGATGGTTTTAAAACCACGGGTCCGAGAAGGGGTAGGTAAACGAAAACGAGCCCGATCTCTTCGTGGCTGGAACCCGAGACCTTTAGCTCCTCACGAGGACACTTCGGACTTAGCAGAGTTCGGTGACGATTCCTTCAGAAAGGTGTCTAGACAGGGAAGGATGAGCTCGTGGGGTCAGGCTGTGCCCATAGGACGCGTGCGCGCTCTCTTTCGGCACAATCACGGTGCGCCTCTTACGGAATATCTACGATATCTCGTCGGCAGGCGAGCGAGGCTCCAGGTTTACCCGGTCAACTCCCACCCGGTGTTTGGAGGAGCCTCCTTGATCCTACCAGACTGGGTGATCTGTCTGAGCATAGGATAGGATGGATCTGAAACATGAGACAATGAGGGTTGATGTAGCCGCATTAACTCGGATTTTCTTTATGAAGGATAAGACAATAGCACATTCTACGTAACGTCATCGAAGATCTAAGGAATATTCCTCGTCTTCTGTACGGCGTATGCATTCAACCCCAGTACGCATAGTAAGCCTAACTACCGCGTCCTCAAAAACTATTAGACCATATAAAGGCTGTAATCCTCCCGCCTTCCTCTTCCTCTTCCTTCTAGGTAGACAGGCAGACAATAGTTCCAGGCAGTAGTCTGCCAAGTACATATATACCTACCTAGGTAGGTATGTAAGTGGTATACTGGGTAGTGTACATAATTTGTGTACACAAGTAGCTCGAGTAAATAGTTAATAACAATGAACAAATTGGAGGCCTCCCCGAAAGGCGGCATAATCCTTAAATTTACTAATAAATCTTTTATTTTATTACGTTAATATTATATGGCTTACTCTTTAAATTATATATAATCCGTTCCGTTTTTTAACTTAATTATAATTTATTTATTACATACTATTATTAAAACATTATTAACCTTTAATATATTAATTATTTTATTATATTAAAATTTTATTTTTATTTTACGATTACATCATTAATATAAAACTTAAAAACTTTTTTAATTACATTTAATTTTTTAATATTTTATTAAAAAATAAATTTTAATTATTAATTAAAATTTATTATTTTAATTATAATTTATTAGTTTTATTTATTATTTTTTAAGTATTTAATAATGGATAATTTTTATATAATATAATTTATATTATTTATTATATAATTTTTAAAAATATATAAATTAATGATAAAAATTATAATATTTTAAATATAATTAAACCGTTTTTATTTTTATTAATTAAAAGAAATTTACGTTTTATTTTATAAAATTTTATAATTTTAATTAAGATTTATTATTTTTATTATTTAAATTATAAAAAAAATAAAAATATATTTATTTTTTTTTTATTTATATTTAATCTTAATATTTGTTTATAAAAAAGTTATATTTTATCGTTTTTTATTTTAATTATTAAGAATTTCTTAAAAAACTCCCGAAATCGTAAAAAACATTACGTTTTTATGTTATTAATTACAAATTTATTAATGGTTTAAAATTTTATATCTTTTTTACGTATGATTTTAAACGTATATTATATCTTTTTATAAGTTAAATTAATATTTTTAAACGTAATTATATCTTTTTTAATATAATTAAAATCTTTATTAAATATAATAATATATTAAAATTCCTTTATTTACGTAAAAATGTATTTATATACCTTTACTTTTATAACAATATTTATTTTCGTAAAAATTACTATACTTTTTAAAATTTAAATATTATTATTTTTATTTTTAAACCCGATTTAAATAAAAACAATTATTTACGTTTAATTTATTATGTTTTAAATTTTTTAAAAAAATTTATTAATTTTAATATAAAAATTTATTTATTATATTATAATATACTTATTTTATTTATTTATTATTTTATTAAATTTCTTTTTATACGGTTTAATTAATTTTTATTTATTTATTATATTATTATATTTTTTATAAATAATAATAATAAGTTTAAATATTTTATTTTTATTTACGATATAAATAAAAATAAAATTATAAATAAAATATATATTTATACGTTATTTTTTTAATTAATTATTAAAATAATAAGTATATAAGTTAAATAAATTACTAGTAAAAAACATAACTATAATAATTTTAAATTTATTAAAGTTAAAAAATCCGAAATTATTATTATTAAAGATTTAAATTTAAATAATATTATTAATAATATTAATAAAAATAATAATAATATTTTTAATATTAATAAGTTTAATTTTAATAATGTTAACATTAACGTTAATAATTATTTTTATTTAATTTAAATAAGTTAAATAAAACATTTTAATAATAACGTTAAGTTTAAAAATTATAATCTTAATTTATATTTTTTATATAACCTTTTTAATAATTTTTTAAATAATTTAAAATCCTTTTATAAAAAATTTTAATTTTTATTAATAAATAAAAATATTAATAAAAAACTTTATTATTTACATTTACGGTTAAAATTTAAATAATCCGTTTTTATCGAAAATATTACTTTTTTATAAAATCCCGCTTTTACTTTAAAACAATTATTATTTAAATAAAACGGTTAATTTAAAAATAAACTTAAAGTTAAAATTATTTATAATTATATTTTAAATTTAAAAAAAGGTAATATTCTTTTTAATTAATTATTAAAACGTAAATTTAAATAATTTTATATTATTATTATATTATAAGTTGAAATATATTTAAAATATATTTAATATATATATTAAAGATTAAGGTTTATATTAAATAATTATTTTTTTTATTATAAAAATTATATATTATAAATTAATTTTATCTTTTATATTTAATATATTAAATTTTTATTTTTATTAAACATCTTTAAATTAATTTACTTTATTTAAATTATCCTTTTTTATTTTTATATTTTTATTATACTTTATAAATTTACATAATAAAAAGTTATTAATTAAATTATTAACATTTTTTTAATAATATATTTAATAAAAAAAATAAAAAAACGTTATTATTTTTATTATTTTTACCATTTTTTATTTTAACCAATTTATTAACGTTATTTTAAAAAACCTTTAAAACTTAAAAAATTTTCGAAGTTTAAAAAACCTGTAAAGTTTAAAAAACCTTTAAAATTTAAGAAGTTTATAAGATTTAAAAAATTTATAAAACTTAAAAAACTTTCGAAACTTAAAAAACTTATACAACGGTTTAAACCTTTACGTTTTACTTTACGCGTTTAATTTATTTATATAAACTCTTTTTAAAGTTTAAAATAAAAAATAATTAAAAAATACTAATAATTCTTCTTTATATGTTTTATCCGTTAAAAATCGGTTAAATGGTTTATATAAAAATAATAATTAAAATAAAAAAATCTTTTTTTTTTATATTAAATTTATATTTAACATAAATAATAAAATAATCTTAAAATTTATTAATAATTTATTTCGTATAATAAATATATTAATTATCCTTTAATTTTACTTTACCGTTTTTATATACTTACATATAACATTTTATAATAAATTTATTAAATATTAAAAAAATATAAAATAAATAAACTTTTTTTTTTAAAATATTTTTAACGTAATAAATTAAGTTAAAATTAAAATAAAATTAAAATTTAATAAATTTACCATATTTAAAAAACAGTATAATTATATTTAAATTTAAAATAAATAAAGTTTAATTTAATACTTTATAAATTTATTTTAAAAAAATGTAATTAATTATTTACGTTTAAATTAAAAGTAAAAAATTATAATTAAATAATAAATCTTTAAATTTATATATTAATTTTTAATATATATTTAATAAATATTATATTATTTTCCATATAAATAATTTATTTTTAAATATTTTTTATTAAACTTATAAATAAAATATTACGGTTTTTTTCTTTTAAATTTTATTTAACGTTTATATAAATAAAATAAAATTATAAATCTATTATAATTATAATAAAGTTTCTTTAAATAACCTTAAAATTCTTTAAATAAAATATATATATAAATATTAAAAGTAATATTAATTTAAAATAATTAAAAATATTAATATTTATATTTAAATTTTATATTATAATAAATGTTATAATAATAATTTAATAAAAATCAAACTTAATTAATTTAATACCATTTTTACGTTTTTTAATACACTTTACTTTTATCGTAAATATAATATTAAATTTAAATTTTATAAATCTTTAAAATATTTTTTTAACATAAATCGAAATAAATGACTTTATAAGTAAAAATATAATAAAAAATAAGATTTATAAAAGTGGTTAACGCTTATAAAAAAGAAAGGAATATAAAATTTTTAATAAATATTAAATAAGTAAAAATTTTAAATTTATTTTATTTTAAAATTACGTATTATTTATATACTTATATGGTAAATAAAATAATTCCTTTTTTAAAAAAAAGTAGTTTTTTCTTTAAAAAAAAATAATTCTTTTTTTAAAAAAACGTTTTTTAATGTAAAAATCCCCATTATTATTATTTTATTATATTTAAAATAATTGTTTAAATATAATTATTTAAATAAATAACATTTATTTTATTATATATTTTATTAATATTATTTTATTATTATAAATATAATTATTTAAATAAATAACCTTTATTTTATTTTTCTTAATTACATATATATAATTCATTTTTATATAAAATTAAATAAGTTTTTTAATTAATATTTATTAATAAATAAATTATATTAATATATCTCATTTTTATAAATATTATTTTAATATAATTATATATAATATTATAATTATTATTATAACTTTATTTAATATTTTTTTATAAAATATTCTTTTATTTAATATTTCACCGATTATTTTAAAGTAAAATCCTTTTAAATTAATTGCATTTAATCTTTTTTAATATTATTTAATACCTTTTAAACTTATTTTTTATAAAATAATTAAATTATTAAAATTTAATCCTTTTTATTACTTAAATAAATTAACTTTTTTAAATAAAATAAAGTTAACATTTTCTTTTTTTCTTTAATATTTATTAATATTTCTTAAACTTATTCTTTATAAAATAATTAAATTATTAAAATTTAATCTTTTTTATTATTTAAATAAATTAATTTTTTTAAATAAAATAAAACTACCATTTTCTTCTCCTTTTTAATATTTATTAATATTTAATAAACTTATTACTTATAAAACAACCGGATTATTAAAATTTAATTTTTTTCGCCATTTAAATAAACCGATTTTTTTAAAAAAAATAAAGTTAATAATTCCTTTTTTTTTTTAATATCTGTTAATATTTAATAAATTTATTACTTATAAAACAAATAAATTAATAAGTTTTAATTTTTTTTATTACTTAAATAAACTTACCTTTTTAATAATAATTTAATTAACATTTTATACTACTTTTAAATTTATATTAATACGTTTTAAACTTATTCCTTTAATAATAAAATTAAATTTTTTTAATTTAAATATTTTTAAACATTCGCTTTTATAAAAAGTTAATAATTTACCTTTTTTTAATTTTTTTATTAATAAACTTATTCGTTTTTATAATAATAACTTTATACTTATTTTTAAAAAACTTAAAAAATAATATTATAAAGTTATAATTAATCCCATTTATTAAAAAAGATTTATTTAAACTTTAATAAATAATATAAATGTTAAATTTAATAAAAAGGTTTTTAAATCCAACGTTAAATTATTCCTTAAATTTATTAATAACCGTTATAAAACTTAATATATTTTTAATTTTTAAAAAAAACCCGGATATTAAATAATTTTTTATTAAAATAATATTAATTATATTTAATTTAATATATAACGAATAAATTAAACTTTTTATTTTAAAAGTTTTTTTTAAATCGTTTAATAAATAAGTTATAAACTTTATTTCGTAAAATTTCACTATTATATTTATTTATTAAAGAAAATTTAATATATTGGTTTTTTTATTTTAATTGTTTTCCTTATAATAGTAAGTTTATGAAGATTTATAAGAAATGCTTAAAAGTTATTAAAAATAAAAAAGTTTTAAAAATTTATAAGTTAAATATATTATTAATATTATATATTTATTTATATCTTTTTAAATTAAAAAATTTATGTTTATTAAAGAAAAGGTTTATATTTTTAAAATATATATTTAATATTATTATAAAAATCATTTTAAACTTATTATTTAATTAATTTATTAATTAAGATTATTAAAAAGTAATTAATTATATTATTATTATTATAAATAACTTTTTTTTTATTATAAAAATTTTATTTTAAAAAATAAAAAATGTCGTTAATAATATTTATATTATTTAATATAACTTTAATAAGTTTAATAAAAATGTTTTAAAACTTTTTTTAAATCTTTGTAAATTTATTATAATGAAAGTTTTATTATAATTAAAAAATAATAATTATTTTTATTATAATATTTTTTTAAATAATAACCTTTAAAAAATATAAAGTAATAAAAACAAATACATATTATTAAATTTAATTAAAAGATTAACTTATATTTAAAATGTTAATTTAAAAATTATTAAATAGTTTTTATATATTTTATATAAAAATGTTATAAATTTCACGTATAATAAAATTATATTTTTTAATATTAATTTAAAATTTAATAATGTTAATTTTAATAATAATTTAAATTTAACATTTAATTTTAAAAAGATAATTTTATAAAAATTAATTAAAATATATAATGGTATAAAAAAAGTAATATTATTATACATAAATGAGTTATTAAATACTTTTATTATTACTTTTATTAAATATAAAAACCGTAACTTTTTTCGTATATTAATAATTATATTAACTTTATTAATAATCTTTTTCGTGGTAAAAAAAAAGTTAAATAATATTAAAACGGTAAATTTTATTTAATAATTTTTTTAACGTTAATTATTTAAAAAAAAAATAATAAAAATGTTAAAAATATAATAAAAGAAATAACTTTTAATAAATAAGTATATATTTATATTTTATTAAATTAATAATTCTTAAATATTTATAACTTAAAATATTTCTTTTTTATATTTATTATTATTTTATTTTATAAATAAAGTAAATTAATATTAATTAACGAAAAAAAAAAACGGATTTTAAAAAGTATAATAAAAGAAATTTCTTTTATAAAATATATAATATTTCTTTATTATTATATAGGTTTATTTATTAATTAATAGTATTTTATAAGTAAACTTTTATTAAATTACGTTAATATAAAGTTATTATTATTATATATTTAATTTTTTTATTTTTAATATTTAACCGCATTATAAAAGATAATAACGTTAAAATTAATTAAATATAATTAAAAAATTTTAAGTTTAATAAAATTATAAAACTTTTTAAAAATATTATTATATTAAAATTTATTATTATAAGAGAAAAATTAAAAAAATATTAACCCGTTAATAATTTTTATATAAAAAAAATTATAAAAGAAATATTAACTTATAAATAATAATAATTATTATTAAATAAAAAAAAGTATAATTAATAAAATTAATTATAAAACTTAATTATTAAAAACGGTTTTTTAACCATTTAATTTATAATAAACTTTAATAATTTAAAAAGTTTAATTTATGTTAAAATAAGTAAAAAGTTCCGTAATAATTAATATATTAAGTATATTAAAAAAAGATTAAAGAAATATTTAATAAAGAATTATTAAATTTTTATTAAAAAAGCGAATTAAGATTTTATTATTATAATTAAATGGTTTTATAATTATATAAAAGTTTTTTTTAATAAAATTATTCGGACGGTAATTAAAAATAAAGTATTAAAGTTTATTAATATATATTTTAAAATTATTAAAATAAATAATTATAATTTCTTTTATTTTTACAATTTTTTTTAATATTTTAATAATATCGGATTAAAAAATAATATTAATTAATTATTATTTATTAAATAATATAATTTAAATATTTTTAAATATATTTAATAAATTAATAAATATTTTTAAAAAAGTTATAATAAAAAAATATTTAAATTTAAAGTTTATAATAAAAACCGTTTTTCTTTTTTTAAAAAATTATAAATTAATTTAATTAAGTTAAAAAATAAATGGGAAATTAAAACGTAGTTTATTATTACGGTAATATAAATTTATTAATATATTACCATTTATTTTAAATATAAAAATAGTAAATAAAAATAAAGATAAAAAAAAGTAATTAAAAGAAAATGTTATTTTAATTAATTATAAAATTTAATTAAAAAAACGTTTTTAAATATTAATAATATTTTTAAAATTAAACGTAATTTTAAAAATTACGTTTATTAAAATATAATTATAATTATAACGTTAAAATATAATTATAATATTATTTTAATTTTTATTTAAAATTAAATTAATTTTTTAATTACATACGTTATTAATTATGTTATAAAAGTTAAGTAATTTTTTTAATAATAAGTAATTTTTATTTAAGTTATTTTAAAAGTAAAAAATAATATCCTTTTTTTTATTAACTTTAATAATTTAAAAGAAATAATTTATAATTTAATGTTAAAAGTATTAAATTAAATTTTCTTTAATTAAAAGTTATTATTTTTTAATGTTTATAATTACATTTTTAATTATAATATAAAATATTTATTAATTAATAATTAAAGTTAAATATATATAAATATTATATATTAAGTAATTTACCGGAAATGGTTATATTTATAATAATTAACTTATAAAAATTTTAATAATAATAAAAAATTTAATTATAAATAAACGACGTTTTTATATTTTATAAATATATAATTAATTATATATAATATTTATATTTATTAAAAACCTTTTTTTTAATATATTTATTTTTATAATTATTATTTAATAGTTAAGATTAAATCGAAATTAAAAAAGAAATAAATAAATTAATATATTAAATTTAAAAATATTTTAAAAAAGTTTAAGTTTTATTAATATATTTTATTAAAAAAAAACTTATACACGTTTATTTTAATTAAATCGTATTTATAATCCTTTAAAAATAAAATAAAATATTATTAAAATTTTATTATTTGTTTAAAATTATTTATTCTTTAAAAAGATTTTATTTTCTTAAAATCGGATTTTTATAAAAATATTTAAAAACGTTTATTTTTTAATATTTCTTAATAAATTATATTTTATAATAATAATTTTAATTTATTAAAGAAAAATAAAAAAAATGCTATAAAAGATAGGAAAATTTAAAAGGTTAAATTTAAAAACTATAATAATATTAATAAATTAAATTTAAAGTTTTAAAACAATAATAAATTTTTAAAAAATAATAAAAATGTTAATTTATAAACGCGTAAACTTAAACAATTTAAATCTTTTATTTTATCCGTTATTAATTATTTTAATATTTTTATTAAACAAAAAAATAATTTATTTAAAAATAGTATAAATAACTTAATAAAATTTATTATAATTAATAAATTTACAAAAATTTTTTTTTTACTTTTAACCTTAAAATTAAATATTTTTAAAAATTTAATTTAAGATTTTAATATTAATAATATTATATTATCCTTATAAAATAAATAATATATTTAATATATAATTAATAAATGTATAAAAAAATAAAAGATTAAATTAAAAAATATAAATAATTTTAAACTTTAAAAATTAATAAGTTAAATAAATAATAAAAAACTTATTAATAATAATAATTTAAATTTTATATTACTTTAATTTATAAATAAAAACCTTATAAAAATAAACTATAATATAAACATATATAATTTTTTACGTTTAAATTAAAAAAATATATTTAATAAATTAATAATATTAAATATAAAGTATAATTTTAAGCAATCTTAAATTAATATTATATTTATATTATATAAAAAAAAACATTTAAATAAAAAATAATTTATTTTATTAAATATTATTTTATACCATTTTAATAATGTTAATTTATATAAGTTAATTAAAATTTTATATAAAAATAATAAATATTAATTATTATATTATTTAAAAGGTAAAAACGGGATTAAAAAAAGTGTTATTATTAAAATTTTAATTAAAACGTTAAAAAAAAAAAATGTAAAAAAAAAAATTATAATTACGGTAATGTTTAAATATATTAATATATATTTTAATAATATTACTATTTATTTTATTATAAGTATATTCGGTATAAGTAAATTTTAAAAAATAAATCTTAAAAAAGTTATTAATTTAAAAAAAATTAATATTTTAATAATTAATAAATATAATATAATATTAAATTTAAATTTATTAAAAATTTATTAATAATTTTAAAAAGTTTACAATTAATTTAATAAAGATTTTAATGGTATTTCCATTATTATTTTATATAATAATTTTTATTAATTTAAGTTTATTTTAAGATTATTATTATTATATTTAAGTAAATTTATATTTTAAATAAAATTAAAATTATTAAATAAATTTTTTAAATATAAAATAAAAAATAACCTACATTATTTTAAACATTAATTATAATTAAAATTTACATTTATTATCTTTTTTAATTAATAAATAAAAACGGTAAATTTAATTTTTAATCTTTTATTAAAACGTTTAAAAAATAAAATATAAATAAAAGAAAATATTTAAATCTTTAATTTAAAAATGGTAATTAAAAAAGATATTATGTTAAAAAATAATATTAAAATTATTATTTCGATTAATAAAGTTTATTATAATATAAATTTTTAAACCATAATTATTTTTATAAAAATAAATAAATAAAAAACGTATATTTTTTTATTATAATATAATTTAAAACCGTTTAATTAAATTATAATTATTAAAATGGTTTATTAAATAATAAATAATTTTTTATTAAAAATTTTAACTTATTTATCTTTTATTAAAAATATGTTAATTAATGTTATTAAAAATATTTTTTAAAAATTAAAAATTATAAATAAAATATAATATATTATAAAAGGTTTTATATTTAATATAAATTTAATAATATATATAATTAATTTAATTACTTTAATTTATATAAAATTCTTTAATATAATATTATTATTATTTTTAATTATATAAAACTTAAATTTTAACGGTTTTTACGTTAAACTTTTTTTTATTATATTTAAAAAAATTACTATTATTAAATTTTTTAATATTTTATTTAAACTATTTAATAAAATTAAATTTATGTTAACTTTAAGATTTACAATTATTAATTATAAATTTTAAAATTAAACGTATTAATAAAAATTTATAAGTTTAATATTACGTTTTAAAAATTAAAAAAGTTTAAATTTTATAATTACATATATTTAATTATTTTAAGTTATAAGTTTTTAAAGACTTTTTTTATTATTAACTATTAATATTAATTATTATATATTATTATAATTATTTTATATAATAATATTTAATATTAATAAATTAAAAAAACTTATAAAAAATATTATTATCACGTATTAATTTATAAATTAAATAATTATTATTAATAAAATAATATAACGTTATAATATTATAATATACATTTATATATTTATTTTTAATTTTTAAAAGTAAAATTTTATTTTAAAATACTTTTTATAATAATAATTAAATAAAGTAAAGTTAAATTAAAATTAAAAATAATTATAATAACATTAAACAATTAAAATAAAGTTAATAAAATTAATAAACTTAATTAATTAACGTTTAACTTTAATTAATTAACATTTAACTTTAATTAATTAATGTAAAGTTTAACGTAAAACTTTAATTAATTAACGTTTAATTAAAATATAAAGTTAATTAATTAACGTAAAACTTTAATTAATTAACGTTTAATTAAAAAATAAAATTAATTAATTAACGTAAAACTTTAATTAATTAACATTTAATTAAAAAGTAAGGTTAACGAAGTTAAATTAAGCATTATTTAAGCTTTATTTATATATTAAAATCTTTTAATATAAATCTTTAAGTAAACTTAAGGCATAGCAAGCTATCTATTTATTTGTTAAACGATAGGTGCATTATTTGTTTCAACCTTCTCTTCTAGTTTCAATTCTAAAACCATGGGGAGGCTTGGTATAAGTGGCAATTTTAACATATTCTCTGTCTACTTATACACTATATATTAGCTGCATATTGGCTGATTGGTTCATACATTAGGTAGACAGATTACTATGAATAGCCACGTGTGTTTAGCGTGCTGTGCTGAGAACAAACAGGTTAGTTAGAGATGGCGTTCGGATGGATTGGCAAATCACCTGTTTGGATTTACAGGCATCTCAACTTTGTTCATGCGCACGCGCACGAGCACATATGTAATAATAATTCAAGGCGCACAGGCGAACGCAAGGGAGAGAGTCCAATTCGATCCTCGGGAAGCACAAGGTCGGCGAATAAGATGGGTCGAGTTTTCGCTAGTCTGAACCTCGGGCGCCCGTGCCTCTTCGTACGGGAAAGCTGGGGTTTTAAATAGCTACAGTACTAACTAACTAACGGCTAACGACTAACAACTAACGATAGAATACCTAGGTAGGTAGGTAGTTAATGGATACCTAATATCTTTGAAGAAGGCTTTCGGAAGGCTCGGTGACGACAAGGCCTATCACACAAAATGACTGGACCGCGTTATGATATGATGTGGTCCCCCTTTCTCCTTCTATCATGACCTTTTCTTTCCCCTGGACCCCCAAATCCAGCAGGATTCGCCCCGTTGTGCTCGCTAGGCGGTATTGTACTTACAGGAACTGCTGTTAGTGGAAGACGCGCCGGGTTAGTTAGTGTGATTTAACTGATCTCCACCATATGGGCGGCGGGCTGGACTCGGACTCGGACTCGCAACAGGAACGGAACAATTGGCTTGGCTACCTGTTACTATGTAGTGTATGGATCTAACTTAACCAACATGTCATAATAGAAATAAGGGGTGAGGCTAGATATACACCACGGTCCATACACGTATGCAAATACGCCGTAGAGCAGAGGATGGAAAGATAACAGTCTGTCTATCTGACTTAGGTAATTAACCAGATGAAGTAAAAAACTAACCGAAGGACAATGATGTCACTGACTCACTCTCGATGGGGGCTGATTCGAGCATCGCCATCGTGTCATTACTATATTTACATAATATCCGCAGCCCAGCCTGGTCTACATAGTCCCCGAGCGCTGCGGACGGGACCTCATGCGCACCGCACGCACATCCGTGACAAGTCTTCTTTCCTAAGCACGGGCAGTCCCGCAGCTTAGTCAATCGCGTCTCGCGACGATCCGACCGCTCAGTAGGCAAGCGGTAAGAAGAAAAAAAAAGGGGGAGGGAAGAAGCAAGTAAACGCCACGTTTCCACGATCCTGGGTCGGTCAGGTCAGCAAGAGACGTAAGAACTCTAACCCCGCTAAGGCATACATAGTGCATACATAGGGCATGAGCGTTTTGGATCCGGCGGATGGGATAGGGCTGACGATGCTGACAATACGGTCGATCGGTCGGGTCACGGCTGAAGACTGTCAGACGGGATACCGCTCTTCTAGAATTTATTATTTCTCACCTATTGGAATATTCTATTTCGCGTGTAAAGCGTTCATATATCAATATATGTTATTCATCACTATAACTTACTATGTGAAACAAATATAAAGCTTGTTAAATATACTCAGACCAGTTCAGCTGATAGTAAATAGTATGTCGAGTTATTAGATACAGGCAACATGCAGACAGTGACTCGGTAAGCTTATTGATGCGGTATATAAAATATAAGATATCATGTCATTAACACAATCCCACCTCTCGATATAACTACCTAACCTTGGATTGTCTTATATCCGTCTCATGACTAAAATTGCATATATGAGTAATAGTTCGATCACAAGTCCTATTCCCGACCCAGTTTCTCCAGACGCCTATAACGACCAAATATAATCCCTACGCAAGTCCTGAACCCGTGGCTTGGATGACAATCACGCTAGCCTTAACGTCGTCACTCATAGCCATGGTCTGACCGAAGACACCTATCGTTTTCTGCATATCATACTCCGTGCTGCGATCCAGTGTGCGTACAGCAGCAGGGAGCCTAGGGTGTCTTCGCCCAACGACAACGATATCACCGGCATTACGTGGGTTCTTTCCGACAGTATCTTTGGCCAGCTCGGTCGCCCCTTTAACAGCGGTGCCGACAGTGACAGAGATTTCGGCGAATGTCACACGACTAGCCAATTCAGGCGGAATATTAGATTGCAATGTAGCCAATAGAGCAGCGTCTTGCGCTGTTATTTCAGTGTCGATAACATTCTTGGATGTAGACGTCGGCGAACTGGGCTCTAGGCTTCCTTCCGAAATAAGTACACTTTCATCGTCACCTTGGGCGCAGTTTAGATGAGCGATCGTAACCGAGATGAGCGGGTTCTTAGCAAGGTGGAGGACGAAGCGTAGCGCGCATCGGTCATCGACGCCCCCAAGGAAGGGCAAGAAGATGTTGAGCGATTTATCTGCGATAGGAAGAAGGGCACGTTCCGCATGACTTCGCATCGAAATATTGCTAACAGTTCGAGGAAGAGCTGGCTTATCGACGGATGCAAACCCGCTAGCATCCTTGCTAATAAGGATTCCTGTACTGCAGACAGCATTTCCAAATGTCGCCTGAACGAATTCCAGGTGGGATTTCTCGGAAAATCGGTCCTCTGAGGAAACTCTGAGTGGAATCGACTGGTCTTCCCTATTACTTCCAGTTTCGCCCCAAGGAATCAGGACAAAGTCGGACTCTCGGTCCGAAGCCTGCGCAACGACTGTCTGGGCAAAAGAGTCTTCGGGGGCGATAAGCACGTTACCTGATACTGCCACATCGTGCAGTCGAGAGAATGTTCGGAATGCATTCACCACTGGATCGCGTCGAGAATACTCGTCACTCTCAGAAACCTTCATGACGGACGACGTACGCTCAGTAAGCTCAAGCAACCGTAGAGCGTGAACTTCGAGGGGCCGTTTCCGAATAACTGGGATCGGAGTATTAGCGGCATCATCGCCGGGTTCGGATTTTGGTACTTCCTCCGGACTTGGTGTGACTTTCTCGACGCCTAGAAGAGATATGAATGTGAAGAGACTCGGAAGACTATCTAGGCGAAGATAGATCAGGAGGCGACGCATTCTAAATTCTCGTAAGTGAGAAACAGAATCAGGTTGACTTGAGCCTTTGGATTCGAGCGGGTTGCCGTCCCAATCAATCTCGCCACGTTTCCACTGCTCGAGCTTCTTCTGGTACCATGGAGGATACAGCCATTTCGTAAGAGGGGTTGTAGAGACGGTAGTGACCAGAGCCATTACAACAAATATGGTGAATGTCCTCTGCGACAAGATCCTTGCCTGAAGACCAATATTCTATGTTCCCGTCAGTATCAGCGCCGGATAATTATATTGATAGATGTTGCTTACTAGCACAATAAGCTCCACCAAACCCTTGCAGCTCATCAAGACGCCTATTGAGAAACTTTCTCTCCAGACGAGCTTCATCGCCTTAGCTGCGAGTGTACCACCAATAATCTTACCGGAGAAAGCAACTGCAATGACACCAACTACGTAGGCCCAGGTTATACCGTCGTTCAAGAGGCCGAGATCCGTGCTTAACCCAGACAAGGCAAAGTAAAGGGGTAAAAGGAGAACCGTGACCAAATCTTCAATCTTCTCGGTCACATGAATAGCAAAACCACCATCGTGAGGGCAAATTAATCCAACCAAAAAGGCGCCAAAGATGGCATGTACACCAATAATACCTAGAAAAGTTAGACATATATACTGCTTAAGCATTAGGGTCCGAGAAGGCTACTTACTTGTGAACCATGCCGAGGTTAGGACTAGCAAGATAGTAACAGAGATCATGCCTTGTGTCGGCCCATTCTGTATACTACCCGTTTTTTTCAATGCCAAGTGGAAAAGCGGCTTAACAGCAAAGACTAAGAACAGAACCCAACCGACAGCAACGAGAAGGACATAAAGCGCGGTTATACCAGAGCTATTATTAACCAATGCGACACAGAGCGCAAGCAAAATCCAACCAACAACATCGTTACCAACACCAGCAGCAAGGACTGTGACGCCTACCGGGGTACCGAGCATGTTGAGTTCGGATAGGATACGGCACAAAACTGGGAAAGCGGTGATAGCCAAAGCAGTACCAATAAAGAGGGCGTAGACGCCAAAGCTGATGTCTATGGTATCGCCTTCATTATGAAACTGGTTATACAAGCCCCAAGCGATGGCGCAGCCTAGGCCAAAGGGTAAAAGCATACTAGCTAGACCGACACTTAAAGCAACGCGCCAATTAGAAGTGAACATGCGGACATCGACCTCGAGACCGATGAGGAAGAGAAACAAGACGAGGCCGAGGTTAGCGACATTGTTCAGAACTGGCATAGAATCGGCAGGAAATAGAGCACTCTTGAAGCCAGGAATGCGAGCCAGGACGGAGGGACCGAGGATGATACCACCAATAACCTCGGCGATGACACGAGGTTGACGGAGAAAAGACAGCGGGTAATGAAGAAGACGACATAGTATGATGATGATACCGGCCTGAATTATAAACAACTGAATAGGATTCGAAGGGATATACGTATTCGGTAAGACGCCTTCTAAGATGCCGCCTTGGGGAGCAGGACCGGTCGCGGTGTCAGAAGCCATGGCCCCTAATCGCGATAATTGGTGGTTCGGTCCACGCGCGACTGAGATGCGGAATCGGAATGGGTAAGGTTAGCAAGCTGCCGAAGCAGCAAGCGGTCAGTCACAAGCAGCCCAAGCCAATAATTCCGGTGGGAGGAGGCGGAAGGACTCCGCAAAGAAAGTATAAGATAAATATTTACCAATGTAATACGATAAAGGAGTTGAGGATAGAATCGACTCAAAACAAAGAAGAAGTTGGAGAAAAAAGTCGGAAGGATGATGGTTTATAGATTAGGATGATAGATAATGTACATAGTAATGTTACCTAGGATGAGGTGATCATCAAGGTCTTTTACAAGGGCTTAACAAGGGAAGGACCCAAGGACCCTTGGCAGCATGCACTACCCCTGCTCTGGTCTAGCGTAGTTCCCTGTCGAACGGTGTCTAGCGTGCAGATAGATGGCCCTAGATTACCTAACAGAGCTCACTTAGCTGCTGGCGGGGGAGATGGCGCTAGCACAGCAATGTTTGGGGGAATTAATATATGTAGACCCTAGAATAGCAGCTGAAGATGCGGGGATAATAAAATCACCTTAGATACGCCTAACTCGGAGATATCTACTTATGTATCTACCTAATCAAAGATACATATATATATAGATTCAGTTTAGCAAAGATCATTATTTCATGAATAATTAACATATAAATCCGATTTCTATGATGCATACCTACCTATAATTCATGTTAATATAAAATGCGTAACTACCTTTTATAGTCATATAAGTTACGATTGCATTACACACCGCCTAGACAAAAGCCCACAGCCAAGTACCTCTACGCGGAGCGCTAATAACCAACTACCTAAGAGATCATAAGACAACCAAACAACATCGCCAAGTCCCAAGTCCCAAGTCCCATAGACACGAGTCGAAGAATCAAGAATACGCACGATTTGTACATATCATTTTATCTTGGCATATTTCTTGGCTGATACTTCAGGTCAGTCAACTGGACTCTCGCGAGTCATAATTCATAATCTCGCGTGACGTCTCGCACTATGTATAAGAGGTGTGGCAGCAAGCGGCTACCCGCCTATGTAGAGGGCTGTCAATTAGGTATGCAGCTGTCAATAGGAAGATCCTGGTCCCGGGATTATGGTTACCAATGGCTGGTCGCGTACGGAACGGAGAATATACTAAGCCACGAGTCAAAATTCAGCCCTATTGGAGCAAAGCAGATCGCCTATAAGTGGACAAGTGCGCGCGCCCATTATTTTATTCATATGTACTTCTGGCATATGCAAGTAATTTATATTTACTACCTGCTCTATTCTTTCTAGACCACGATCTGGCAATGACTTTTATACTAATGTCTAGTCTTAAGTGGGAATTCGGGCACACTTCTATCATATATCCTTTACCATACCTATAAATTATAAATACATACCTCTATCGGTTAATCGTAGGGGGCATGCTCTTGCCGTTTTTCAAATATTAATCCCAACCTATGACATCATATCAAAATTCGTTGCGAAATAATCCATATGCCTAAGGTTTACCTTTATACCTTTACTTTTACCTTAGGATGTTGTGTTGTGTTTTTGTGTTTTTTGTGTTTGTTGTGTTTGTTGTGTTGCATGCGAGTAAAAATAAA
This sequence comes from Daldinia vernicosa, assembly GCF_022497035.1. Classification (NCBI taxonomy): domain Eukaryota; kingdom Fungi; phylum Ascomycota; class Sordariomycetes; order Xylariales; family Hypoxylaceae; genus Daldinia; species Daldinia vernicosa. The sequence continues at coordinate 232,315 of NW_025953951.1, read as the reverse complement.
AATTTCCTATTTGGGACACATGCCTTGCTACCTTACAGATGATTTTCATGCCTTGTAGAAAGCAGTAAAAGATGAACAGGTCTGTATATGCATATGTTAAGACTTCTTTATTACTTAGGTCTTTAAGGTATTGAAAGTAGTGTCCAGCCGTGTAATAGCAGTAAATCCGGGCTATCGTAGGGGTACCCTCTAGTTTAATAGGGGGTAGGTCGCTAATATGTACATAATAATAATAAAAAAAGCATAGAAACATGGTGCGGTGTAAACCTTAGGCTTTTGTGTTGCCCGGAGGGTAACCTCGAGTAGTATTTAAGTTAGGTTCTAGATGGGTTTGTTGGTATGCTGACGGGTATTGATATCAACGTCATCGAGATCGTGAGTTCTCGTAGGCCCTTACTTACCCAGCCCCAATACGAACCATCTCATTGGAGGCCTTGTAATGGGTTTACGAAATCGATTCCTTAATATACCATTCCTACGCAACCGATGGGTATACGTATGTTGGCGCGTGGCTTCCTATCGAGATTGTATTGAAACCAAACTATATTTTGCTTCTCCTCGTGATGAATGACTCATCGATATAAACGGCCGTTGTTTTACATTTCCTTGAAAATGTTACTGTCTGTTTCGCGATACGTGTGCTTGCCCAAGCTTAGGTTCAAAGTGGCGAGCGCGGTTTTTGAATAGACCTACATAGCTACGGCCTACCGCATAGGGGGGCGTTAGAGAAATGCTCTCGGGTCTGCTATTCCCCGGCACGTTAAGAGGGTTTAAAAGCGTCTAGAATTTTATTTGTAAACTTTATCTGAGCGTAGTTATACAACTACCGAAATATGACATCAACATATTGCGACCTGTCCGAGAATAAGTAACCTTGAAGTAGCTGGCTTGTCCACGCGTGCATTCAGGAGAACATGAATAGATGCTTTACGATACCTACTCGACCCCAATATAAGATGTCTAAGCGACGGCATACGTGTATATACCCTAGAGAATATTAGGTATAGACCAATGTTACATAGTTAGTTACCTTTAGCTGCTACTTAAAGATCGTAGTTAAAAGTTTATAAGCAAGTATATAAATTAAGTTCCAACAGTGGCACGAACGCGTACCAAAACATTGTTTCCCGGCGTATTGAAACCGCTCTCAGTCAACACTACTTATGCGCCGTTGGATTAACGGCTTAATTGTCAGAGAGAACCCTTGATGAATGTCACACGTAGAGTGAATGTTAGAAGCAGCAGCGAAGCTGCTGTATAGTAGTATGAATCTATTAACGCTTGACCTTCTATCCTCTACAAGGGGCGCTTTGCGCCTCTTATATATCAAGTGAGCGCCGATCTATGCCTAATTCATACTAGCTCCCACTATACGGAAGTACCCATCAAAAGTTTTGTCCATAGGCCAGCCCCTGTCAGCTTCGACCAGCTTTAACAGGGCTTGGCAACAGCTGTAGGCCATCAAGCGCCTGTACTATCCATATTACACTACATTGGCTTATACATAATAACTCGAAATCTTCTCCTTAAATAATAAAGATTATATAGGCGTATAAAGCAGTTTTTGGTCTTACAATAGACTCACTTTTAACATTTTCATTGGCTTATTAAAGTTAAAACTAAATATGTTATAAAAGGCAAATGTTTATATATATTCATAATCTTGGCTGCCGCATGGTGTCAGGTCCTAGACAGTTGAAGTAAAAGCTGTCAGGTGGTACGTATGGACAAAACTTTTGATGGGGACTTCCGTACCCTGACATTAATTTAGCTGGCATCAAAATGAATTTACAGTTCGACGTCTTAAAGAGATTAATGGGACTAGTCCTCACTATACGATTTAAGATTCACTTGAACTCAGTTTTGGGCTTTAGATATTTACCTAGGTATGAGTCAACTCGCGAGTTTCATATTCATGGCCACCTCCAATCGTCTGGCTTATGTGAAGCCATCTTTACTTTGGTGCCGTGGTCCGACAAACGTGATCAGAGGCAATTAGACAAAATGCTCTTTCCGATAAGTTGAGTATACGTAAGGAGGGAGGGTTGGCATGCCGGTGACTCGCCATTCCTCAGATGATCTAACGGTTTCGAGGAGAGCGTCGATGTTAATATTCCCAGACCGTTCCTTAATGTTACTGCGCTAGATGACGATAGCTATTGACCGTTGACCTCTGTACTTGCAGAAACTAGGGGGGGCTCTTGCTATGAACTTAGGTAGGAAGTCATATTCCGGTTTGTTCTCTCCTTATAAAAACCCCTTCATCACCTTTCGAGACAGACATAGACTCACCAGAACAATTTCTTAATTTCTAAACTTTCATCACGAATCAAGCAACCAGGTAAAGACATACAAATTAGCTGGAAAGCAGTTTGTTTCATTCATATATTTAGGTGTGTCTACCACCATTGTTTTTGAATCCAGTAACCTGTCTATCACACCATAGACACCTGCCAACTCTCTAATCATTTCAGCTACTCATTTCATTCTAATCAACAGAAACCACTCCCATTCAAAGATGCTGCCTATCAATGAAGCCGTGCTGGCTGTCCTGGGCCTATCCGCTTCGGTGCTAGGTGCTGTTCTGCCAACCGTCCCAGACGACGCACCTGTTCACACTTTTTTGGCTCCTACTCATACCAGTAAAGAAGGGGACGCACCTGTTTACACCCAGTTGGCTCGTACTCCTACCAGTGGCTACTCTCCCTCTCATATCAACTGTAGGGAGGCTGACTTACGCTGTAACGGGCTCTGGGAGGAGATTTGCGACGGGTTTGGCGTGTGGCAGCAGTGGCGGAAATGCGCTGAGTGCATTGACACAGGTCTCGGTAGAATCGACTGCATCCCTGACACTAGCCTTCCATCGCCTGAGCCGACACCAACGTTTTGTAAGAAGGACCAGCTCCGATGTAATGGAAATTGGGAGGATATATGCGACGATGACGCCGAATGGCATCACTTGATGCAGTGTGAAAACTGCACTGAAGACTCGTCCGGCGCCGTAGATTGTGTGCCCTATGTGGATCTACCACCCGAGCCGAATCCTCAATGCGTAGAAGGTACTCTGCGCTGCGAGGGTGATTGGCTTGCTCTCTGCAATGCGGAACTCAAGTGGCAGCCTATACAGCAGTGCCGTGAATGCGTTAGTGACACCCACGGCGAGCCCTTCTGCAATAACATCCAAATACCCACCACCACCGACGCCGCGCCGACGATTGTACCGACATTTACATCGACGATTCCACCGACACCTACATCGACGATTACACCGACACTTACATCGTCAACACTTACATCGACACTCACGTCGACACTCACGTCGACACTCTCGTCGACACTCTCGTCGACACTCTCGTCGACACTTACATCGACGATTCCACCGACACCTACATCGACGATTACACCGACACTTACATCGTCAACACTTACATCGACACTTACGTCAACACTCACGTCGACACTTACATCGACGATTCCACCGACACCTACATCGACGATTAGACCGACACCTACATCGTCAACACTTACATCGACACTTACGTCGACACTTACATCGACATCTAAATCGATACTTACATCGACATCGACATCGATACTTACATCGACATCGACATCGATACTTACATCGACATCGACATCGATGCTTACATCGACATCGACATCGATGCTTACATCGACACTTACATCGACACTTACATCAACACTTATATCGACTACATCAGCTCCAATAACCTCGTATCCAACGGCGGCAACATCGGGAAGTGTGCTAGACACGACTGCCACGCCGACTCTGACTTCACGTTCACTTGAGGTGCGTACGGCTGATAACAACCCGTGCTGGGGCGGTGAACTGCGCTGCAAGGGAGACCGTGTCGAGGCGTGCAACGCGAAGCACGAGTGGCACTACTTTGGACTCTGTCCTGGCTGCAAGCAGCTTTACAACACCCGCGTAAAGTGCGATGATAACGAAGTTGTGGTGGGCGATTACACCATTGACCCCATTTTCCGAACTGTCGCAACTTAGGACTGCGAGCCAGGTCGGCAGCAGTGTGCCCATGGCAACACAACCGTCGAGGCCTGCACCCACGACGGCAAATGGGCTACTGTTGAAGCATGCTCGGCTGAGGAGATGTGTCTAGGGATGTCTGAGGGGGTCGCGTTCTGTCTCGCGAAGGATGTTGTTGAATTCGTGATAGCCAAGGGTAATTAAGTCCACTCGGTCGGACTGTGGATGGAGGCGCAAGGAGATTGTTGAAAAATTGTTATCCTTCATTTAATAATTAGTAGTAGTAATGGTGGTAGTAGTAGTAGTAGTGGTAGTGGTAGTAGTAGTAGTATCGTATTGTTAATGTACGCTTCACCCCCTCATATCCTTACGTACTAAAATAATCACCGTGGTGAAAGCTTCACATTATCTTGGTGAGCTGTAAGCTCGAGGATAATAGATACATATATATATATCTCAGCCCAGACGCATGCATTAGCGCAGTAACATCAAAGCGCCCATGCCCTCTCTCACCCTAAGATGACTTAAGTGATAGCGTCCTTCTTCGAAGGCATTGATGCCGATTGAGCTTTTTGGCTCCTATTCAGAAAACATCGCACTTTGCTTTAACTACATTCACATATACTAAATATCAACAAGAATTTGCGTTTCCAATACCAAGATTAATAAGTCGACTTGCTTCTCAAGCTCTTGTGGGACCACATTAGCTTCCAAGGAGTTTCGTCTAAAACGGCTTGCCCTTATAATCCTTAGGGGCTAAGATGACGTTGTAGTCTAGCTCGAGCTTCGCTTTGTCGTCGCCTTCTAGGGGCTTGAAGTCGACCACTAGATCGTCTTTCACGGCGAATACGGTGTCGGATGAGAGCCAGGGGTCGTCTTTGGGGTATAATTGCGTTGTGCAGCCTTTGTATTCGGGGTGTGTGACCTATGGTGGATATTTGTTAGAAACTGAGGATAGGAGAACGTTAGTTAGAGAGAACATACCATGATGTGGATGTGTGCCGGACGCATGGGATGGCGATCCATCATCTGAAGTAGCTGGTAGGAGGGACCGTCCGTGGGCAGGGAGTAAGCAGTCGGATAATAGCAGTAAAACCAATACTTGCCGTTCTCATCAGCGCGGAACTTGCCGCGCAGGTTATTCGGAGTCTGGTTCTTGGGGTCCTGAAAGTCGTATTTGCCGTTGGACGAGGCTTGCCAGATATCGAAGACGGCGTTGGGGATCGGCTTGCCCGTGACCAGATCGCTGATGATGCCGTGCATGAGGACAACTTGGCCGTCCGGCGCCGGGTCCTGGATGATGGTCCCGCCGTTCTCGCGGAAGGGCGCGTTGGGCGACCAGAAGGGCCCGAGGATGGCGGAGGATGTTGGGTCTACGTCTGTTTCGGAGATGATCTTGTGGGCGATTTCATCAACCAGCCTAATAAAATTACATATTAGTTCACGGCCATACGCGATTTGGTGCAATTGTCTACGACTCTAATCGGTAAGACATACGTTTCGAGTCCAAGAATATCAGATAAGCGATGGGCCTCGTTTCTCGTCTGTCCCGACTCCGAGTAAACCCGGCCGACGGCGTTGATATAACTGACGCCGGCCAACCATTCGTCAATTGTGAGCTCTGTTTCTCGAGCAAAGTCGTGAATATGTCGGATCAGCGCTGACAGCAGAACCCGGTTCCTCTCAGTGGTCTTAGGGCCCATAGTATCGATGACATGCTGAGTGAAGGTAGGATCGAAACGGGAAGGTTTGGGAGCTTGTGCCGCATTGGACACGCCAGTAGCTTCGGGAGCCATCTTTTGAGCTTTCTTGATTAATGTGACTACAATGGGATGGATAGCAGGGTTAGCTAGCGAAGGTATGATCTCTATGTCTTGATGCGTATGATATTATTGGTAGAAATATATATAGATAGAAAGAGAGGGAGAAGATGTATGTTTGTATATACGAAACTGAAGTCAGAATAAGGCCCAGATATATTTTACACAAGGACACAAGACTAGCATGAGACACCTGGCATCATGGGACGAAAGCCATCGGCAGAACAGTATTTATTTAAGCTTTTGCCATCAGCCATTCCATTGTATGAGCAATGGATTTTCTTTGATAGGTCGGTCCCTGAAGACTCGGAGACCCCGCCGTTCTTCAATAAGGGATCCTATATGTAGATCGGATTGAGTTCGCGGCAGCCATATCAAACCTCCTTGTCCGTCGGGTGATATATTGCCCTTAGTAAGGCAGTATCGAACGTGCTTCTGGAACTCCAGCACCAACTCGAATCGCGTGCGTTCGGGGTTTTATGGGAATGCATATGTAGCGGCATACATAACCGGCCGCTACACGATTTAGGGATAGTAATTCCTCAATACCCCCACTAAGGGTTGCTTTCGCTAGAGGCATCCTTGGTGATGTCATATGTTGGTGCTCGTCTCAATTCGAAGTTAAGACGCCAGCGAGCTTGACTGAGCTGAAGACTCGCGACCTCATTAAGATTCAAGACTTAGCAGCGTAGTGTACGACCTCTCGAGCTGCGACATAGCGGGGAAATCTGGAGATGAGGCGTTTATCCGGCATTGCAGCGTGGCAATTGGAGATTCAGCATGTAGCTATCCACTCGGTAGCTATCGAATTAACCCGCCTGCCGTGGTCATCTACCGCCACTGGTGCCGATTATGTGAATGAAAACGTGGTTTACTGTGTACAAGCTTATAGATTCTTCCCCACATCGAGGTGCCATACCTAGGTGGGCAATAGTGGAAAATGGCGTAAGAGTTCGCATGCGTACGGATCCGTAAAAGCGCAAAGAGGGGCGATATATCGCTAAGTAGATGCGGGGATAAATCCGAGAGTACTTCGACCGAGCTTGCTGGTTGGTCCTAAAGAATTACCTAAGGTATGCTGTGCAACGGCCAGCTTGGGTACTTGTTAGTTTGTATAGTTGGGGGACAACTCTAACCCTATCCGAATCCTCATTGACGAAAAAACTATGCAATTGGGGTAATTGTCTTGTTATCGTGATCCAGGGCTCGAGACTTAAATTCACTTTTCTGTCCGGGGAGTTTGTTAGGTCGTAATTAAGATTGTTTCTACACTCTTTCCACGGTAAGGGCAAGGTTGAATGAAGGATGCCGGTTCATCACTTGATGATAGGAACGTGGACTCCTCCCGGGGCCATATTCACTGTGGCTTTTGACGATGAGAAATTGACATTAGAGCTGGTGAAGAGAACCGAAATCCCTTATGACGAGCCCATCTCTTGGATGACTTTCGATGTAAGTCAAATCGTCTGTGTTTGAACTCTGGACCTAGTTAGTCCAAGTTCAGATTCAAGTTCAGCTGAAATCAACTAATCTCCCCAATGCTCACATGTTGTTGTCTTAGCATGCCAAGAAGAACATATACGGCGCGGCCATGAAGAAATGGTCTAGCTTTTCCGTCAAGAGTCCAACCGAGATCGTTCACGAAGCCTCGCATTCAATGAACCACGACCGTAAGTTTCGCATTGGCCTGTCAGCCAACCTACCCGGTGATTGACCCGTAATCTTGGGCACGTAGCTCAAGCAAGCCTGTCCACGTCCAATACTCGAGCCATCTTTCTGCTCGCCGCAAAACAGCCTCCATACGCCGTTTACTGCAACCCATTCTATTCACATGCTGGCCATGGCTCCGTCTTCTCCGTGTCGTCGAGTGGTGCTCTTGATAAGGATATACAAAACTATCCATACCAACCCGATACGGGTATTCACGGTATGGTATTCGACCCAACAGAAACCTACCTGTACTCGGCCGACTTGAGAGCCAACAAGCTATGGGTACATAAGAAAGCAGCGTCGGGAGAGGTTGACCTTGTGGGAAGTGTTGATGCGCCGAATCCAAAAGACCACCCGCGGTGGGTGGCCATGCACCCGTCGGGCAATTACTTATATGCTCTGATGGAAGCTGGAAATCGACTTTGCGAATACGTTATCGATTCGGCAACGCACATGCCCGTTTATACGCACCATTCGTATCCTTTGATTCCGCCTGGGATACCTAAACATGATACCATGTATCGCAGCGATGTTTGTGTCCTCACTAAGTCGGGTGACTATCTATTCGCGACGAGTCGAGCCAATAGTTTCGACCTGCAGGGCTACATTGCGGCGTTTCGGTTGCGGGATTGTGGATCAATCGAGAGACAGATCTGCTTGAATCCTACACCTACGAGCGGCGGCCATAGCAATGCAGTGGCACCATGCGATTGGAGCGATGAGTGGTTAGCCATTACAGACGATCAAGAGGGATGGATTGAGATCTATAGGTGGAAAGATGAGTTCCTAGGTCGCGTCGCAAGATGTCGGATTCCGGAGCCAGGTTTTGGAATGAACGCTATATGGTATGACTAGGTACGTGGGTAGATAGGCAGTCTGCATCGTTAATGGGTGATCAAATGTGAAAGATAATGTGAAGATTGATAACAGAGATATTTTTGTATTTTTGTAGGTTACCTCCGTAGGTACATAATTTAGGTATTGCACATGTATGTATGGATCAATGTTGCAGTTAAGGCAGCTACTATGTAAGGTCAGTCAAGGGTAGCTACAGCCCACCTTCCCTTCCTACCCAGAACTCCCAGACTCCTTCCCGCGCCAATACGCGTCGTATGTAACAATATTTGTGATCCCATGTTTCTTGTCCCCACATGAGCTTATCAAGTTCTCATCATCCATTGGGCTAAGCTTCGTCAACGGAACTCAATTACAATTTTCTATCCATCTAACACATTTCTTCTCCTTCATTACTTACCTAATTACCTTTTATTGTTGCGAGCCCTCGATGGATGGGATGGTCGTTTGACCATAGTCGTTAAATCTTTGCCCATCCGTTGACCTTTCAAGCCGGGCAAATTTAATTAGTAGTATAATCCTGGTCTTGACTAGGTACTTGGCTAAGGTGGCGCGCTTTGAAGGCTACCGAAACAACGGCTAACTGCCTGTCTCCAAAGGCAACCAACCCTTCTATCCCCTAACAATTTTCTCGTAGCATTTTTCGATTAATTGATAAATTGCCCTGGTCCGAGTCGGGTTCGAGGCTGTCTTAGGCAGTAGTGTACTTCAACGAATCGACTTCACCTCGCGAGGTTAACGGCAAGCATGGGGAACGAAGGCATCCTTCGCGCCCGTACAATCGTTCTTAGTCTATTTAGAGCCCTCTTCCTCTCAGTCGGCCTCACATCCGCGATTCCAACGTCTTATCATGCTCTCGAAAATACTCTCGAAAATACTCCCGAACGAGCCGAAGATGGCGCCCTCTGGGTGCTTTACGTCGTGTCCATAGTCCTCGTGCTCTTAGGAGGTGCCTTTGCCGGTTTGACCATAGCGCTCATGGGCCAGGATGAGATCTACCTTCAAGTAATATCTTCAGATCCTGAGGAACCCCAACGAAAGAACGCAAAGCGTGTCCATGATCTCTTAAATAAAGGCAAACATTGGGTCTTAGTGACGTTGTTGTTGTCCAATGTTATTGTCAATGAAACCCTTCCCGTCGTACTAGATAGGTGCTTTGGCGGTGGCGTTGCAGCAGTTGTTGGAAGTACTGTCTTGATAGGTAGGAATCCTTTAAAGTCGCCTCTGTAGGCCTTGTAATTTTGCTAATATTTATCTACTGTAGTCATCTTCGGCGAGATCTTGCCACAGTCCGTTTGTGTTCGCTACGGTCTTCAGATCGGCGGGTATATGTCGAAGCCCGTGCTTCTGATGATGTACCTATTCGCTCCCGTCGCATGGCCAACTGCAAAGCTCCTCGACTGGTTATTAGGTGAAGACCATGGAACTGTCTACAAGAAAAGCGGGTTGAAGACGCTGGTCACGCTTCATAAATCTCTAGGCGAAGTTGACGAGCGTCTAAACCAAGACGAAGTTACCATCATCAGTGCTGTCCTAGATCTAAAACGCAAGGCTGTCGAGGAGGTTATGACGCCGATGGAGGATGTCTTTACCATGTCGGAGGATACCGTGTTGGATGAAAAGACTATCGATCAAATTCTCGACGCCGGCTATTCTCGCATCCCTATCCATCAAACCGGAAACCCGACGAATTTTGTTGGCATGCTCTTGGTCAAAATCCTCATCACCTATGACCCTGAAGACGGTAAACGAGTCAAAGACTTCGCTCTCGCTGCCCTTCCTGAGACCCGACCTGAAACTAGTTGTCTTGATATAATCAACTTTTTCCAGGAAGGAAAATCCCATATGGTACTTATCTCAGAGTCTCCTGGTGATGATCATGGTGCCCTGGGTGTCGTGACGCTTGAAGATGTGATTGAAGAGCTTATCGGAGAGTAAGTAATTTCCCTATTGTCTTTATTTCTGACCTTCCTCTGACAACCCAAATTTAGGGAAATCATTGACGAGTCGGATGTATATGTCGATGTGCATAAAGCCATCCGTAGATCTCATCCCGCCCCCAAAGCTCGAGCTTTGCGGAGGGAGCTTATGGCCAAGGACCTTGAGAACAGGAATAGCACGCTTATTGACATAGATGAAGATGGACAAGAGCATCAACCTAAACGGGGTGGGTCGATCAGCAGCAAGACGGACGCTTCTGCTCTCGGTTCTAGCCCGAAGATGACGACGTTGCTGATGCGAAGACGTTCGGCCGGTCAAGACGGACTACTGGTGCACACTATGGTCCCAGTCAAAGCCAACTTCGAGGAAATGAGGGATCACTTGAAGCATCTTGGCCCGTCGAACCCTGCATCAAATCCTAAGAGCACACGAGTTTCGGCAGTTAAGCTCAAGCCCGGTTCAACAGCAGTTACTGCCACCCAGCAACGCCCAAGTTCTATTGCGACAGATGATATTACAGAAGATCCAATTACGGATGTCGATGAACGCACAAGTTTATTAGGACCTCAATTTAAAGCAAAAGATGGCACACATGCCCTACAGCAGAGTCACACCGAATCACCTTCTAATCCTCCGCCCGGGATCGTGACCAATTTCGAAAGCGAGGGTTCCGAGCAAGTGACCAAAGGTACACAAACTAAGCTCTGTGTCGTGGTCGAAAGTGATGCCTCCCCGACACAAGATTCCACGAAAGAAATCATGGAGAGTGTCTATGATGCTATCGGGCGGAGAAGAGGCCACGTGCGTAGTGGTAGCATTACCGAAAATATAATCGAATCCGGTGGTATTCGCAAAGTCGTTCTTGAGGCTAACGATACATCGTCAGGCGACGAAGGACAGAAAGCAGTCATGCCTGCACCGTCTGATGAAGAAGGAACGTCTTCCACGGCCACAGTCATTCCCACCGTCACCAAAGACAATAAAGGGAAAAAGAAAAATCGTCGCAAACACAGGAATGGAGGGAGGTAAAAGAAGTATTATGCCAGCGCAAGGGGATACGGCCTGATATTATTTCAGTAGAACAGCGATAATGTAACACTATATGACCGCATAATTGCCCAAGGTAAATTCTCTGTAGAGCATTTACCGGGTTGGTCTCAGGACCTCGAATATCGGTAATCAGGATCCCCATAGTATCCATCTATTAAGCCTAGCCTATGTAAGATCATCTCGGACTGTTGGTTAGCACCAACTATGTAACACCACCTATCACAATAAAATGCTATCCACAGAATCGCCAGAGTTCTAAAAGTGGAAGATATGCCTAATATTGCCGTTTCCTAAATTAAAATTTACAACTTCAAATCGTGCGTTTTGTACACTACCTACCTGACCTGAACTCTACACCCCGTGCTCCGTCAGATGAAGAAAGGGTTAAATCGGATAGTAGCATTTACAACCATCTCAATTATATATACATATTCGACGAGCAGCAAATATAGCTTTAACTACCTAACCTATACCCAAGGTCTTCTCCGAAGTCGGTAGCCGGCGAGCTCCGTGGAAGTCCCCCGCCGATAACACTTGGGTGTAAGCAACCTCTACTGGAGGTTTTGGAGTCAGACTCCTTAAGATTACGGGGTCTTTTCTAGAAATCTCCAGGTTCGACTATATATCGAACTAAAGATACTTGGTCAAATTCAAAGTAGATAACGTTTATATTTTCGGTAAGAGGATATATCGCGACGATGACCACCAATAAACCCAATGTCCAATTTATGATTCCAACGGTCGACATATCTCCATTCCTCGAAGACCCAACCTCAGCAGCATCTGCTGAAGTAGTTGAGAATGTGCGGCAGGCCTGTGTTACAAGCGGTTGTAAGTCACTATTAGTGGTTCTAAGAACGGCTATTGGTATCAGTTTATTTCTATCAACATAGCCTTTGATACGATGAATACACCGGATCTGTCTGTATTTATTAGACTCGTGAGGTTTAAGGCCATAGGAAACAGTTGTTAACTCTGCTTCTTTTAGTCTTCCAGATTGTTAACCATGGCGTACCAAAAGAGCTAAGAGATGCCGTCTTCAAGGCTGCAGAGACCTTTTTCGCCCTTCCGCTAGAAGAGAAGAAAAAGATACGGCCTCCAATTCTAAAGAATAGGGGCTATGACTTAATGGGCGCCCAGGTTAGTTGCTAGAATTAGTACCTTTTCGTTTATTCTACCCCATATCAGAATGCTTTTTCAATATAGTTACTATATAAAACTAACGTCAGACTTCGGATGGAAATAGGTCTTACAAGAAGACGCTCTTCCCGACCTTAAAGAGGTAAGCCACTCGATGAAAGATTTACGTCTGCAACACCTAGTCGGCCTCTATACCATGCTTTACTACAAGGCAGTAACTAAGTACTACTACAATTCGGCGCACAGGGTTTCTTTATCGGGCAACATATAGCTAGCGATGATCCGCGGTCACAAGCGCATCCATACCTAATTGGCCCAAACATCTTCCCAGAAGGACTCCCCGACGAAGCGTTAAAAATCCCTACGGAAACCTACTACTCCGCCGTCTTCGAGTTGTCATGTAGGGTTATGGAAATTCTTGCTCGAGGCCTGCCCTATGGCGATGACATCTTTGTACCGTTCATCTCGAACGATCCAGTTTGCGCCCTCCGGCTGTTACACTACCCGCCGCAGAATTCGACAGATGAGCGTCAGCTCGGAGCTGGAGCGCACACAGACTTTGGTAAGTCCTCCCTATTTATCTCCTTTGCAAATTTCCATATAGTATCTATATAGTGAAAGGAATAAGAGTTCTTACTTTAATCTTCCATATTTGCTAGGTGCTATTACACTCTTGCTACAAGACGGCTCCGGTGGCCTCGAAGTCCTAGACCATTCTACCAACACGTGGGTTGGCGTGGATCCCAACCCGGATGCCTATGTGGTCAACATCGGCGACATGCTATCGCTATGGACTAAGAACGTGTACAAGAGCACTGTACACCGTGTTGTTAATCGTAGCGGCAAGGATCGGTATTCGGTACCATTCTTCTTTGACGGCAATACCGATGTTGAGCTAAGACCCTTTGACGGGAGCGAGCCTACTACTGTTGGTCCTGATGGCAAAGCTCTGACGGCTGAGGAGCATATGCTTGAGAGGTATGGGACTACGTATGGGCGAGTGGCGAAAGGAGCTACGGTTGTTGTTTAAGAAGGTTACTGTGGAAGATTGTATGCTTTAACGCAATTGAAAAGGGGTACTAGGAAGTGATTGGTCGAGGATATTTCGAGAGGGAGAAAGGTTATATTAAATTATTTCGTAGGAAAATAGTAAAAGATATGAGTACCTATGGAGTCATCCATTTTGTTTTATGTGGTTTGTCTTCTTCAAGTCGAAGTGTTCAAATTACAAAAGTATGAAATAGTCAAACGAGTTGATGTTGAATATCTGTTTGTCCTAAAAGTGCAACCCAGCTAATTCTCAAAAACCAGTGTAGTTATGAATCATTGCGAACGTCGAGGCCTTATAATTATTACTAGGAAACAGTGCAGTTAAGTTGAAGGTTACATATTTTTGGACTCATTTTAAAGATAGATGATGACAAGGAAAAAGAACAACTCTTATGCATGAGTTTTCAGTCTGTCATGTTTAGGGATTAGCTGTGCTTAGTAATAGGATACATGCAGATGTTAACTGAGGTAATATGACGGATCCGTGCATACTCACGTTACCCAGATACCTTATGCACAATAAAATTTAAGTTTGCTAGGGACAGGGGTGGAGACACGTACGCTTTAGAGCATATATACAAATTTTCGGGTTTCGTCCTTGTTGACCGTCCGCAAAATTCTTTTTCCAACTCCCTCTTCCACACCGGCACACGCTGATTTGATCCTTTCAATTCGAAACTTTTTCCCGTCTCCGAGAATTGGCATTGATTTTGAATCGCCGACTTTTGCGTAGAGCCCTGGAAAATCTAGGACCGAGGAAAAAAGAAAAAAAAGACACATCGGCTATTCAGGTTCTTCCTCCTCCGCTTCTGGGCAAAACCGGAATCCGTCTATCTATTTTCCATCCCCATATTATTGGAAATTGGAACTTGCTGCTGGTACGTCTGATCTGATCCTAAATGATCTTCTTTTTTTTTTTCCCTCTCGCCATCTCTCTGGTCGCATTTCAATATGGGAGCTTCTATAGCTGCTGCGCCCGCGTCGGCGTTGCTATATATCAATGGCTTTACATAGGCTTGAATAGTCTTGGATTATATCTCAAGACGCATTTTTCATACTCTCGTTCATCACGACTGGTGCTGTCGCTATGTAATTCTAACACTCCTCTGTTTGCAGGTAACGAAGCAATATAGACTACTACGCTGCGCGACTCTGTCTTCTACCTGTCGCAAGTGCATCCTTGCCATCTTGGGCGGAGGATAAGAGGCAGCATCCTGTTTTGTTGCAGTTGCGTTAATTTGCACCCAAGTCTGTTTTTTTGGCGCAAATAAAATCGCATTGTGTGAAGGACCGCGTTGTCACGCATCCCGTAGACCCCGACACGTCCAAGAGCGACTAGTCACAATGCCCGACATAGATCCCATGCTCGAAGACTCAAAGCCCGAAATTCGGGACGAGACTGTTGACATACAACAATATCCCTTGCCTGCAACGAATGGTCAAGATAGTACGGCAGTGTATAACGACCATAATTCGGATCATCAACAAGTACAGCCCGAGAGTGTCGAACCCTCCACCCCTCGTCAACACGATGTCCGCCCGTCCATTACAAGTGCCGAAGAGCTGCAACTCGCTGCTCAGCTTAGCCAGGGTCTTAGTCAAGGCATGCCCACACTACCTCTCGATCCTAATGAAGACTCGAACCTTCAAAACGTGATAGCTCAGTCCGATGTCCACGAACCTCACCTCCAGCAACATGATGACCAAATGCAGCATGATCACATACCAGAACATAGCAATCATATTGAGAATCATATCCATGAACATCATAATGACCAATTGGCCCATGATGATCACCCCATGGGCACCCACGATCCTTCTATTGGTCATAATGAACATCACCTACAAGATCAACATCCGCAACATGAATACTTACCTGAGCAGCACCCACAGGAGCATCACCAGATGCACTTAGCACCACAGCAGCCGCACCCGCATCAGCATCAGCAACCACCTCAAATACAGTCGCAGAGCACAATGGAGGAGTTGGCAAAACACTATGCAGCCCAAGCTTCGTCTATACCGGATGGTATCCCGCCGAGAAAGAGGTCCAAAGTGTCTCGTGCTTGCGATGAATGTCGCAGGAAGAAGGTGAAGTGTGATGCTGTATCGGAAAACGGTGAGGAGCCCTGTTCCAACTGCCGCCGTTCAGCAATTCGTTGTCTTTTCAGCAGAATCCCACAGAAGCGTGGCCCAAGCAAAGGATATATCAAAGAGCTGGCAGATCGAATACATCATATTGAAGGCAAATTGGCGAGCGAAGGAGGCAATGTCGATAGCCTAAGTGAGCTTTTAAATGGTGCCAGGAGAGAGTCGGCCGATATCTTTGGTACACCTGCACAGCCGGAGGAGAATAGTCGTAAAAGACCGTATTCAAACATGTCCGGCGAGTTCACAACACCCACGAATTCGCGCCAGGCAACATGGAGTTCGGAACCACGACCCATCCAGCCTTACCAGACCCCCTCCGCAAGTTTCAGGGCACCTCCGTATTCTGCTAATGGATTGGCACCTCAGCCTTTGTCCAAGCCTGATGCTGATGCACCTCCCCGCCCAGCTGCTGTCATAGATGCGGCGCCGCTTGACCTCCACCATAATGGCACAACTCGTGAACTAGACGAGAGTGCGTTCAATGGTTATCTCAATGTAGTTCATCCATGTTTTCCTCTACTCGCAGCAAGCAAAGCTCGCGTTGAAGGTCAATTAGCGCAGTGCCCACCTCTCCTTCGTGATGCCTTCGTTGAGGCGCTTTATGGTACTATGCAGTCTTTTGTTTCGATCCCTGGCTTATATACCAATGTCGACATTGGCTCCGGTACACGAATGATAACGGAGTGGGAATCTGACCAGACTCCGCGTACACCGGTCATGAACCTCGTGCATCTTCAAACACTAATACTGACGGCCCTTGCAACTGATAATTATGGCCCGCCATCATTGAAGGGCGAACATGGAGGCCCCTCTAAAGCGTCAGTTCTGGGACGCGCTGTGGGTCTAGCCTATTCAATGAGGCTTCACGTTTCAGGCCTAGAAACGAGTGTCGATGCTCCTCTAGAATTCCATTCAAATGAAAACATCGCAACCCGAGCTTGGTGGACGTTGATTATGTTGGACCGCTGGAATGCTATTGGGACTGCAAGTCCGTTGTTCATCCCGAACGACAGCGTGGTTATTCTGCCTAGCCTGCAGTCGGTCCTGGGCGAAAATGTGTACCACTTAGCACGTAAGTATATCGAATGGATCGAATAAATCACGGGGTCTAAAGCTAATAATGATAGGGTTGTCGAACATTCTGGGCCACTTTGCACCGGTTGCCTTGGCCCCTCCTAAGATTCTGTCTCCCGACTCAGGTGCTGCACCCATCTTGAGTTCTTTCTTCAACCTTTCCATAGAACTCTTCCGAGAAATTCTTCCCCAAAGCATCACGCCGGTATCTCATCCCGTATTACACATGGTTTACTGGCATTGTAGATTACTTGCGTATCTCTTCCAGACCAACGCAAAATCGACTGATGTCCTATGGCCATGCAAAGAGACGGTGGGTCTCTTACTTACCAATACACAACTCCTAACCCCATTAAACCACCATTTTTTCTGCCTTGTAGCGCTATCGCTACTCGAGCTAGCCAAGGTTGAAAAAACCCGCGACGAAGCCACGTCGCTGTTACGGCAGCTTCTAGAGTCGAACCTCGCTCCGTCGACGTGGGATGCAGTCATAAGAGACCGTATATCGGAGCATATTCGACCTTCTACTGCTCAGGATGCCGCAAACCAAAGCTTACAGCACCTTGCCGACTTAGCTACGGCGACAGAATCTGAAGCCCCCAAGCAAGAGAAGAGTTCAGATTCTGTATCGCTCAGGACAAGCGACAATTATAGTGATGTCGGGTTTGACCCTCGAATACTGACCCGAGGTGGCTACTTAAATGTTCTGGCTGAAACTCACTCGTCGATGATGCGGTAGGGTAGCATCCTGTTGTATCAGCACAGAGCAATGGGTAGACCAATATAAGTGAAGTGATCCGGCTCTAGGAGATACTAGAAAGCGATCCTCCCGACACAATCTCCACTTACCGATACATTAAGTACTTGTATTCTAGGGTTCGGCGCAAGGTATAGCCAGAAAATAATTGTTAATCGATAATCCTTCCTGGATATGGATCGCCTGCCAAATGGTCAATGTCTTTGGCATCCGAGGCGTAGGTAGTAAGCAAGGTTTGCTGTTTCTTATGAGGATTACTGCCGTTTTTAGTGGAAAAGAAGATCGAACATTGTCTTCTGCCGGACCTTGGAATAGTGCACGCCGCGAAGGAACCGGGCCGTGGCCTCGCCATAAGCCCAGCGGTGACTGGCAGTATCAATTCAGGGGTGGCATTGCTTCATCTAGCCTCATTAAAAGCCCAGGCGGGTTACGTTAGTGATTTATATTAATGATAACCCCCTTCAATACGTTACGTTCAGAAAGTAGCCGTGATAGTGATAGAATTCCGCCAACTAATGCGCTGCGCCGCTTTACTGTTTGCGCGGATATTGACAAGGGTGTAGTTATAAATGTAAGACTAATGTGATTTTGATTTTGTTAGCTTTCGGTGTCTGTATAGAGTCTCAAGTGGTTATTAAAAGTAACTTATAGATTTCCAGCCGCTTTACCGTGACGAAAAATTACCTCTCCATGGCTTATTAGTAGCTACCCACCCACCTAATCACGAAAATATAATCCTGCCTTAAGGTTATTTTGAAGCTTTTTGAGCGTTACATGCAACCAAGCGAACCTGCATATTCAACGGGCCAATCAGGTTATACTTGATACCTAAAAAGGCAAGTGACCATATCTCATCTCAGGTGTGAATGTGACAGAACTTAGTTCTTCGATCCGAGATCTTACGAACTACAGTAGAGATCGATATCGGTATGTACGTTGACGCTGGGGACTGAAAATTGGTGCACACATTGCATCCGCACTGGGTCTTTTTAACCTCCTTATTAAATTGATCAGCTATTCGAATTAATTTAGATGACCTACCGTGGGATGTACTACAAGTTGGGTATAACAGCCAGTTTAGCTTCCTTTTCTTATTAGCGAACGCTATTGGTATCTGTTTGACCGTCCGGTATTTCCTAGGCTATGACCAGCGAGTTCCCATCTAGTTCATACTATCACATAATTAGTATTACCTACCATTGAAAGGTTGTAGTTAACTCATACAGCGTATGTATATATACGTCTCTCGTAGTCTTATCGAATCAGCACACCCTCAAACTACCGCCACCCAGTGATATTTGGAGACAAGCAGCAAATGTTTCGCTTAGCACCGTCAGGTGGAACTTGTGGATGGTCTCGGATGTCCCCAAATGGAAGCCCGTGACTATTCGATTCCGGTATAGTATAGTAGTAGTAGATATGCCGGGAGGTCTTTGGCGATACCTTCAGCCTAGGAGGGGTTTGTTTATTCGAGCCATTGCTACTGCTACCCAACATTTCCATACTCCATCGATAGACTCTCAACCATGTCAGTCAACTGAGCAACAAATAGCCCATGAGACTCTTCTGCTGTGGAACGCGCCGGTCAGCCAGCATAAAGAAGTTGGGTTATTTCTGCCGAGCAGCAACCAAGTGGAGTTTTCCTCTTTAGTCGCCCTATTGAAGCTCCCCCCCTATTCCAATTGGTGGTGGGACGATGCCGCGCGGAGCTTGGAGAAAGAAATAATCCTATATGATCCCGACTGATGGTAGCGGAGAAGGTGATATTACTTGCCTTAGGTACCTAATCTACTAATGTATGGCATAAAGCTTGAGCTCGAAATTCGAGATAAGCGAAGTAAATACGGAGCGAGGAACCCATAAGGATACCTATGTTGGAGATCTAAGGATGATATATATTACCACCTGCATCTTGGTAGCGTTTTGGTGGTTTAGTTAGGCAGGTAATTCTCCTTCTTACTGTACCTTGATATAAACTTGGACTCGTATAGGACCAGCAGACATTTTATCCCCCATTTGCCTAAAGGGTGGTTTCAGCGTCTGCCGATCTGTCTCCATCGGCAGCGAGTTTGAGAGAATAAAAGAGCGAATCAACGCCAAGTCCTCCCTCCATCATCCGACCTTCACACGAATCAGGATGGTACCATCATGTCGTCACTGATGAGCTCTTTTCCGATCATTCTCAAATACGAAATGCAAAGAAAAAACCCATTTCGTTTCGTCTGGGTTTCTTTTTTTCTCATAATCTTTGTGCTCCATACATAAATGTCCAGTGATCCCCCTCCCTCTTCGGCCTGTTTTTTTTTTCTTGTGTTTCTTGTGTATTCTCTTGGTTCGTCTTGGAAAGCCCGTCGTGTTCCACTACGCCGCGCCTAATCATAAGCCGTAGAGCAGTCTTCTCCTCACCGACTAACAGGATAGAACGGCACGAGGGGGCCTTGATGTACGATCTCGGCTTGCCTTTTGAAACCAACCATCGTGCGCCGAGCTCGCATCTATTTGCCATGTTCGTATTCATGCGGAAAATGTTTCTCGAGGGCTCTTTTCCTTTCTAAATAAAATTTATGACCGTTAGAAACTCGGCACGATCCGCTTTGCTCGCTCGCTTCATTCGGAGGTTCGCGACATCGGCTGCAGGAACAGAAATCTCGGAGCGACAAGACGCGCTACTGTAGACCCGTCATCTCTAACCTACATCTGATCTACCTATACGTATATGGTATAGTGGGTTACCATCTACATATATACCGCGAACCGCGCGTATGCTGCATCGATAATTTGTCATCCTGGTCATCTTGGATCCTTGGCTTGGGAATACCCAAGAAAAACCCCCCCAATCTTTGCGGAGCCTCTTCGCCGCGTCTACCAGGGGAATTATGCATGGCCCCCGATTGAGTCGCAAGCTGTCAGCTGATCGACGCATGGGCATGTGTTCCGCGATGGTCAGGATGTTATAATAACGGTGTGTTATAATAGCAATAGCTATATCTGAATAATATACCCAAAGAGGCAAGTATATACCGTACCAAGATGAAAAAGACAGCGCAAGAAGACTCGTGAGATCATCCCGCACCGAGCGACTCCGATTTGTCTTTCCTCCCCACCCCCTGCCCCTATATGCCCTTTCTAACCGATGTACCAAATATGCCCTTCTGGGCATTCTCTACTTCTAATCTATGTGCAGGAACAAGGTAGATATTTTTTGTTTGAAACAGACCGCCTCTCTCACACACACTCCCTCAGCCCGTTGAGGGTCTGGGTCTAAATATTTGGGGGGAAATGGTAAACATATGCTGTTGGAGGTAATATGTACGACTGGAAAAAGGTTCCGTATGCGCGAGCCGCTCCGTATGAGACAGAAGAAACCAAAACAAAATTCAAGAATAATGTCCAAAAGAAAACGCCTCCCGAGAATCCGATAAGTGTCATAAGCTCTACCACCCAGAGAACAGGAATGCCAAATCTCCCCTCCCACCGAAAAAAATAATAAAGGTTTTCGCAAATCCGCGCCATTGTCCGTTTGATGAGAGCTATGATCAGAATGAACTGATTCGACAGCAGAAGAAAAAGAAATAATGAGAGCGCGAAACTAGACTCCCTAAGGGGTATACGATGGATATAACAAGAGCTCAAGTTTGTCATAAAGCGCGTGGTATCATGATTGAAGAAGAATGCAGCGCGAGAAATCAAAACGCTGGAGTTCCGTATTATCGGAGCCTGCCGGTATGTATATTATCACCGGGCGTATGCGCCCCGTAGTCACACACACAAAGAGATGTGGTGGCGAACTGGTCTAAGCGGTATCCCACAGGCCGGACGCTACGGGATCCGGCGAGTGCGTGATGCCGTCGGTGAAATTGCTCATACCCCAGATAGAGTCATCCTCCATGAGAGGGAAGACAGAGCTGCCCTCGTCAAACGAGGACTGGTTGGACAGCAACTTGCTCGCAGTCGTCGTATTCTTGAACTGGTTAAAGTCAAGGTTACTCAGATCATTGTCGGTAAGTATACTTTGTGACATGGCCATATAGCTGCTCGCGGCACTATTGCCGTAGCCGTCAAACTGCGGTTCGCTGAATGCGGAGGCCAAGTCTTCCGTCTCAGACACATCGCCCGAATTGGAGGTTAAAGTCGGCTCTGTAGAGCCACCGAAGTCGAGTCCCATGTACGACTGCGTCTGGTCAAAACTCGAGGGTGTGAAGCTTTCACCCTTCAGCTCTAAGCCGTCGTATTGTGCCCAATCGACCGACGCCGCGCTAAGACCTGCGCTGAACATGGGTGGCTCGTAATCGGAGACGCCCGAGAAAAGGTCGAACGAGGAGGAGTACTCGGGGTAATGGATGTTCGAAAGGTCCAATGGCGGCAATTGACCATTGAGATGCTGGAACGACGAGTGTCCTTCGATCGAAGGCGACGCTTGCTCGGATTTCGCCATCCGTGTCTCTCTATCAGGTGACGAAGAGCCGGTCATTCGGGATCGATCGACGGATTTAGTTCCTAGACTACTCGAGCTACCAGTCCTATGCATGGACGAGCCGCGATTTATGGTATAGGGACCACTCTTCTGCGAGGCCTTTGTATGCCTCTGCGGAGGTTTGTGGTGACCATTCTCGTCAAAGCTCAGGACGGGCTCGGAATGCGCCGTGTTCGTACGCCGTCGCCGGGGGGTAGCCTTGGGCTTGGCCGGTTGAGCATCTGGTTCCGCTTCGGAATCGGACTCTGGGACGGTATCGAGCGCGGGTTCTTTCTTATGCGAACATGTGCATCGTCCTCCGTGGTTACAACAGCAGCTGTCTGGACCGGCAAAATAGACTTCAAGGTCAGACACGTAGGCCTTTTACATATAATAGGAATAATTTGGGAGGGCGTCTTTAGATTTGGGGGTTGCCTCACCCTTATGTCCTTCAACTGTCTGCTTTAGATGGGCGCATTTATGCGTCTTCTCGCCGCAATCGCATTTTATATGAGACGACCGAGACTTGCGCATCGCGCGACAATGCTGGCATTGCGACACGGGCCGGCCTTTCTTGTTGATGTGCTGAAGCGGTCGATCTAGACGGATTGCGACAACGTGTAAGTGATATATTCTCAATTATAGTAATTTCATCCATAATCGTAAAATAAGAAGAGAGAACAAGAAAAAAAAAAAAAAAAAAAAAAAAAGAATTTGCCCGAGGCTTCCCCTTGCCTTGCCTCTGCTATATTTTCTGTCGTTTTCTGAAGCGCCGATATTGACTTATATGCGCTGCCCCGCGGGGGGTTATTGTAACTGGGTTTTGACAAATGGGGGGGAAAATCGAAGTAATAACTAGAAATGCGGTAATGATTGCGCTCACTACTCACCTGAATGTTGGCAATTACTAACCCGGTGTCCTCTAACACAGGCTTCGCAAGCCCATTTCTCGCCGTCAATTAACATTGTGATGTTTTAATCAAGGCCGGAACAAGTTGAGAAGGCCAGAGGGTTTGCTCGAGGCTCGAGGTTGCAAAACGGATTGGCGTTCAACAAGCTCAAGCTAAATTCGCGCGGGATCAAAGGAGCGGTGGGCGCTCTAGTGAATGAATGAGCAAATCGAGGCTACCGCTGGGAAACGCTGGGAACGTGGGCGTCAAGGGGCCAACAAAGGCCCGAGAGTAGCGATTTGGTAACGGTAGCTAATAAGCTTAGTAGGTTGCGTTGCAGCGGACCGGGGCGACGCTGCGACGGGGAACTTGGTAGGTAAGGTAGGTAAGGTTATTGAAGCGAATCCCTCATGCACGCATCTCCAAGGGTAGCTGTTCGTATATAATGTAAGTAAATCGGTAGGGCAGGGGGGATGATGTAAGTGTAAGACGGATCAACAACTCGGAAGAGTGTGTATAAGATAAGTGTGTGTATAAGTGTGTATGTAACGGCTTAGGTGATGTGTTGCCGTACGGAGTAAGTGAATAAGTATGAAAGTATGAATGGAAACTAGTGTCTAAGACCGAGGCTGAACCGGAGTGAAAGACCGCTTTCGCGATATGAAAAGAAAACAGGAAGAAAGAAGCTCCTGTCTACCTAGGTAAGAAAGAATATGGTGGATTGAGTGGAGATTTTTCTTCGCTTGGAAAATTCTTTTTTTAGTTTTTAAAAAGTTGATGCGATTGCGGTTTGAGAACTCTTGTCTCTCGTCCTTTTTTTTATTCCCCGTCGAGGAGCCGCAAAAAAAAAGGTCAATTGAGTTTCAACGGATTTTTTTAAATATTTTTTTGCGCGCGGTGATCAGCCGTCGGCACCAACACCAAGGGCAAGCTAAACTGCACAGTGCAGCGCGAACGCTTCTCGGCGGTGCTATGCGGCTAATAGAGTCTGACCGGGAAAAGGCCCTGCCTTGGATGGGGACTATCGGAAATGGGTTTGGCTGAGGTGGGTGTAAGTCGTCTTGACAAGAAAACCTCCAGGCGCCAAGTAGCTCACCTGCCAGTTGTCGAGTCAAACTTGGACTGGTCTAAGGTCTAAGTCCAACTCGGCTTTCGAGATGTCAAGTTGAAGTATATCGTATACTTCTATATTGTGATATCAGACACGGTACCGCGGTCGAGTTTGGTGTGAGTGAGAGCAAGCAAGACTGACGGGAGCAGTCGGCTCGGGAAGGGGGAACGTGGGAGGTTTAAAGAAGTTGAGTCTAAGGTCCAAGGACCGGTTGGTAGGTAACGTAGGTAGGTAGGTGGGCAGGCTTATCATCTACAACCTGGTGGGATGAAGAACCGACGAGTTCAAAGTAGAAGCCCAAAGCGAAAGAGAGAAAAAAAATACTTAGTCCTTCTACAGCAAACCTAGCCGGGAATATACTTGTCGATGGATGTCATCACGGGCTAATGGCGCCCCAGGCATGGCTAGCAATGACGGAGACTGTGGATTGGCTGGGGTGGAGGAAAACTACCCGCCTGATTTGGCCTGGAAACGTTTTTTAGAATCCAGATGATGAAGCACCGTAATACTCAACTAGGTAAAGGGCCAGGGAAAAAAGATTAAGGTGGGCACGCAAACGAAGTCTTGATTACTGCGAGGTAGCGCGAAACTGAGCCTATGTACAACATATTGGCGCTTGCGGCTTGCTAGATTGTATGTAGATTGTACGTACAAATAGATAGAGCCAAGGTTTTCCCACCCCCAAAACAGTACCAAGAATCTCTGGGCAACATCATCGGTGTTGGGAGGAACTTCCAACCCACGCCGGACCCAGCCTAAGCCAGCCAGTAGCGAGATGCGCTTCCTCAGCCTACCTTGCCTACCCCTACTTCGCTAGCTTCGATTTGGGAGGACAGCTAGGGGAAAGTAGACGGGGGGGAGGCTAGCAGGCTAGCAGTTGAAGCCCGCCAAGGGCGGGATCACTTACAGGACCACGACAGGGGTTCCATGCCGCGCGATGGAATAGAAAACGTTCCGTTGCAGACGCACGGAGTGAGATGAGCTAGTCCCCATTATCATAATTGTCTTTGCTTTACGGTCACGTATTATGCAACACTATTCATTATTTGCACTAAAAATAAGCTACATACCTACTTTGGTTATAGTCAGTCGAGTCAGTTAGCTACTATGTGTGTTAGCTGGGTCACCGGCTTGCCTTTCCCCATCTAGGAATAACGAGGAATAACAGTATTAAATATTAAATAACGACATTACGGTTGCTAGACGGTTTATCGGGACTAAATTACGATATACCATATTTCGGCCTCTACTTTTTCTCATCTCTTTTTTTTTCGGGGCACCCTTCAAGTTATAAGCCAGTGATTCTTTAGTTGAGCCCTCTACCGAGCTCGGATTGGATTCCTGGCGGGTGTAAGAAGCTTGGAAGGGTATTCCCTACTACGCATCTTACCTATGCATATTATTTTAGGATCTGATTCACAGCTGCGCATCTCTTTTCTTGGCACATGAGCCTGTGCACATGCGGGTTAAACTGTAGTGTAAGTCGGTCATTGTATTCGGGAATCGCGGGTCATTCCGAAGCCTCGTTAACTAAGTCATGCACTTTAACGTCGGATAGTACGTACAAATTGCACCTCTTCGGCGGTAGATGGGCGTTGACTTAGAGCCGTTCTTGACTACAACACCCAAGAATATCCAGCACGGCCGCCGTCTTGGCCCTTGGCAAATCGTATCGGAGCGGTTTCTAATAAGTCGATCCTCTATATTGTATACGTACGTGTCTACGAATATTCTTGGCGAATTGGCTATATATAGGACATAAGTCTTTGCTCTCGCCAATCGTGGATGAGATATAGCTGAGATTTGTATTGGCATATTAGGAGGCGTTTGCTGAACCTAGCGATGAGACTTGAGTGAGACTTTAGCAATGCAAATCGGGGTATCTATATTAACAATCCTAAGGTATCGATAGCCTCATCTAAGCAGCCCGAGTCCTCTCAAGCACCCGTGTAAGGGTTTAGGGTAGGAACACCATATATAAAACCTTGGCAGCCAAGAGTTTTTGATATCAGTTAATATTATGTACATGTTTCTTGAGGACTTGCAGATTAGAAAGCATCGCGATACGACGGTACTCCGGTCGATTCGCTGACCAGTGGTGGTCGAAGCGCATGGTAAAATTGAAAGCCAAGCCAGGGACATATTTAAACTTTAAACACTTTTAAACGGAGAATGGCAGTAATCGGATTTGATCTTTTATGGTAACTCCGGGCGCGAGAGGTGCTGATGCCCGTAGCTCTTGAATCCTATGTACTTGTATTATATCATTTCCCTTCGGCATTCGAACGCTATGGCTGGATGATTTCTAGAAGGGCCGCCCCGTCTTTAGTTTAGATATACTAGTTTCACCTTGCTATTAATCAATAGAAACACTTCGAATGAGAGGAGCATGGCAAGTGAAACAACTTGACACGAGAGCGCCTTGAAAGTCGAGTGGGTTAATGGCCTGGACCAGGGCCGTTTGTCACAACCGTGCCGCCGGCATCATGCTTGATGCACATGTTAGATGGTGTTAGATATTCCGAATGATCGTCGCCTATTATGATATGTAAAGTCCGAAGGGTAATACGAACCAGCGACTCATCTGACGGTATAGCCACGATGGATTGTGAGACTACCAAGACAGTTGGCTAGCTGGGTATGCAGGAACAGATGAACAAATCGAGTAGACCCAAGGCAACTCAACTGCCCACGGGGGATAGGGGAACATCTCTCAACAATGGTCAATGATCAACAATATACTTACAGGACTGGATACCGTTTCGGAGGCCAAGGAAGGATCCTATTACTGTAAATAATATGTAGTTGCTTGTTACAGTAACATAGTAAGTAACACAGACCCTCTGACCCTTCAATTGAACCCTTCACCTTTCAATTGTTATTATGTAGTTATTATTATTTACTTCGTACATTAATATTTTACATACCGAATGGAAGCAAGCTACTAAGCGGACGCCCCCCGTAGCGGGCGGGCCTAAATCCTAGAGGTGCAGAATACGGAGCCTTGTCGCACACACCGTAATACTGACATCAACAAATTTTCAGCCGGCCGCTGTAGGCGCCAATTCGAATAACGGGTGCCCCGGAAGAGTACGAAAATACATCAAATAACTACATCAAATATATGACCAAACAGTTACTTGAACGCCTTATGTAAGGTCCTTGCAGATGGGATGCGTTAGATGGATTTTTTTGAACAGTTCATCTGTACAATCAAATCCATCTATACCTTCATAGTCCTGTAGAATAAATACATCTAGTACTTTAGAATTTATTTATGGTCAACAACAACAATAACACAAGTATTGTTGATTCAGACTCGGGGGGGTTTTGCTGACCAAAATGTCGGTATAAACCAAAGACCTACATACACGAGTAGCTTACTACATGTAAGTTACATAACTACCTCTTACATGTCTAAAGCACACGAATAAATAATATAATGAAGAAAAAGATACCTATCGTACGTAAGTACGTATTTTTACTAAATAGCCTTACTACCTTGTACCTAACCTACGTCCGTACGCACATGCGCCTAGATCTAGCATATGTGTGTAAAAGTAGGTATGATGTAGGTACTTAGTTATATTCAGGCACAAAACGCTCGTCGAAAACGTACAGTATAATATCTTAATGCGTTGTACGGACTCGTGCCCAGCCCTACTCTACACATTTAACATTTAAACAAATAAAAATAAAAATAAAGAAGTAAATATCGAAACCGTTGGCCGGCCCGATAGATTATTTAGATGCGACTTACGAAGTACTTGCCCCGTTTAGCCCAAGTTGCCCCAGTTTCTAGCTTCCCAGCTCCCCAACTTCCCAACTTCCCTGATTTCGCAACTCAGGCTACTTTACTATGGCAGTTACCTACCTAACCCACCTAAGCTGCTAACCTATTTTATTCAATTATGATTTTTATTTTTATTTTATATTTTTTTTCTTCATTTCTTAATATTTCCCCCCTTCTTCTTCCATTCTCCCACATCAATTCCACCTTGCATTTTCTTTACTCCCTTCTGCACCGAATCCACCCCCATCCCAAGCCGGATCGCACGTCACGATGCCATGAAAATTTTCTCTTTCCCCAACCTGCCGAAGAATCTCCTACCTACTACTTTCTTTCTACCTCCCACACCCGTTCCAATCTCTATAATGTATAATGCCCAATCCTATTATTCACCCATTCGTAGGTGCCTTACTGTCGTGGACATCATCAGTCAACCCGACTTGCTCCGATTCTATTATTCCTTCGATTCTGCTTCCGTAGTAGATGGCAACTGCTGTGCTACTCTACGACCGAATACCTCATCCAGCCTGCCGGGTTTCTATTAAGTCTATGTCACTTTCACGGCATCCCTTCCACTCTGCAGCCATCACTCGCATAGTCTGTGCCGTGAGAAGATGCAACGCCAAAATCTCTATCCCCCGCGCGTCTCCCTGCCTTAGCAGTAATACCACTTACTACCCGCTGGCTTCGTCACCTCGGCGACTATCTTTATCTACTGAGTTTCAGCCTTGTCTACCTAATACGTAGTCTGCAGTCTGCTTGTCACACTGCAGCAGTTCGCCTTCAAGCGAGATGCGCGGCGAACTTACTCTCCGTGGTGACTTAACTCTAGCCTGTGATCGCTATAACGTGCGCCACTATGGCGACGAGCTATCATGCTGAGAATCCTCAGTCCTGGGTTGGACAAGTCAAGGGCTTTTGCTGGTGGCAAATAATCTAGTACGCCCCCAGTTTGGTCATCTCAAGCCTCTCGCTGGGTTTGTCCAACTGCACTTCAACCCAACCAAGCTAGAACTCCTGTACCTATCTGATGCAGCACGATCATCTCGTCCATCACGTTGGGTTTGTGCTTGTATTTTTTCATGCCTAGTTGGTATGCGTGACTACGAGCATATTGCCATGTTAACATGCCATTCGGCTGTGTCCCGGCATGGCGGATGGCGGATTTCCCCAGAAACCCAACATAGTTCCTTCGGGGCTCCTCCATAACCGCGGGCGTCACAAGACCGTCCTAACGGTTACTACCACACCCGGACTTGGTAGTGAGCGACGTACTGGACCCCTGAATCTGACCTGGCCTTCCACGAGCTGGCCAACTGTCTACACTATAATTGGTGTTACCCTCATAGTCGCAATTCTTATGTCGAAACACCAGCAACCATTACCTACCACCACACAGGATTCCCTGGTGATGTAAGTACAAGGTCCCCTAAATGTGGGCAGAGGAGAAAAAGAAAGACGAGAGCATTGTCATGATGCATCGACCTGTCAGGTTACAAATGATACCATATCGCTCGCAAAAACCCATATGTGGTATATCGAGCGTTATCAGAGAGAGCCTTTGGACCGGAAAGCTTGATTGAGCAAGTTGAACCGCCAATGCGACAAATCTTGTCCCCTACTTTTTCTGCTGAACCCCACACTCTTGTCGTTCGTCACATATTACCCTGGTCTGTTCTTAAGGTTGGCCACACAAGTGTCTCGCGCGTCGCCAGAAATAGGAGCGAGCAGATGTTTGCGGCTAAAATGACGAATGTCCGGGCTGCTTCGGAATTTCAGGACCCAATGCCACAATAGCTTGTGGCAAACTCGAAGGGTCCTAAGGGTGGAGGGTGGAAACTCCCGACCCTTGGGGTTTCAAGTACACCCGTTTAATGCTTCGACAAGGCTTCTACAAGGTTTCTAGAAGCTCGCCTTGTTTAGCCCTTTATACCATACATGCGACTTAGGTCAGGTTACCTTTCGCACTGTACGTTGTAAAAAGCCTCCAAGGGTTCATGCATCTCTCGCAGCAGAAGCAACAATGCCGCCGGCAATCTTGATCCTTGCCAATATCGCTCCTTACGGGTGCCTGCCGAATCTAATCGTTGACAGGCCTTTCAGTTGGTAACGTTAGTCTACACATGCTTAGTTGCTGTCAACGTCTAGCCCGTCTAGCCCGTCTCGATATTCGCCTGCACATGCCGGGAGCAGCAATTGCTTTTTGCATCCTGCAGCGAATAGCAAATCTGATATATGAGAAGGCGATGGAGCCTTGCATATCTACGACCACTATGCAGATACTTTGCAGGCCAATCTACCTCGGATTGGTTGTATCGGCTTCCAAGTCTGCGATACCTCCCACATACATACGAATTCGTATCTTCTCACTGCGTCTTCGGCACTGGCTAGGCCAGCCCCCCACAAACTCTGCAGCCCTTCACACGCTGAAATCTCACCAGGAGTCAGGCATATCAGCCCCAGGCGCATCTGTCCCAGCTAACAATTCTTTCTCGTTCCTATTGGGCATGGTTAACGGCGACCAATGCCAATGTAACTTATAAGTTACCCTTTAAGTTACACCCCCTAGCTTCCCCGCTTTCGATGGATAGCTTCCAAAGCTTGATTTTGCCGATTTGAGCCATCTCTGCCCAGGAGGGTGGTCCTGGACTTCATTCGTTAAATCTTAAGTGGAAGCGCGGAATTCCACGGCTTGCATGCCTAGATGATGATGAGTCTGCAACGCTCTGACACCATATTGTAACGGAGCTTCGGAGTTTAGTCAACCTCAGATGATCTATGTAGGTTTACTCATCTCTTATACTTCGCTACTTGGTTGGTTGGCTTTGATAGTTCTCGGCTTAAGGTAACCCGGAGGAGTCACGTATCGGCGCTGGCACGTTGCTGTGCAGCCTGTAACCTGATGGCTCGTAACAATGTCTAGAAGTCTAGCATCGAGATGGCGAGCTCCAGGGTAGCCATTGACAAAAAGAAAAGAAATTAAGAACATGCCAGCCAAACGTTTCATACGTTTATCGGCATTCGCAGTCCAACTATTGACGCGAGTGTTTTCGCTCCTGGCAGAGATCAGAATACGAACCCGTTGCTGGGCGCCCGGATTGGAGAGATCGTTTTGCATCTCATTGAGAGTCCGGGAATCAGTTGAGGTCACATAATTTTCAAAACTGTTTTCCAGTATTCGTACCGTTTCTCTTTCGTTTAGCAAGATCTGAACTAGGCGTGGCCGTCAGATTGGGCTTCCACGACAACTGTCGCAGGTAATCTTATTACCACCAATCATAATGCAACCCCCCGAGCTGATATAGGGCTTATGGAAATGTTGTTATGCATCCTCAAAAAGCAAAGGCGGGCATAATCCTGATGATCAAAAGGGCTAGACCATGTTGCTGATGCGAAGTGCTATGATTTCGTTCATCTTCGAAATGAGCATTACTTTCATTATCTGTTCTTCATTACACGTCGCCACAGATTGCAGACGGAAATAAGCATAAGAAATTGTAAGATGGGCTCTTCCCGACGCTACGGAGCGGTCATCACGCGATGCCGCGAATTCTCCCACACTATCTTGGCGTTATGACATGGATATCAGCCAGTCGTTAGCTTTTGGATCAACTCCGCTGTAGCTGCTAAGCCTGCGTAGAGTTTCTTCAGATCCCCGATGGAGATCTCTCCTTGGCATGAACGGAAAGTGATTCGATTTGTTGTTAGTGTTTGAACCTAAAGGCCTCGTTCTTAGTAGATCCGGGTTGATAGGAAATTGCATTCGCAAGTAGTAAGTACGAGCACACCATGCGCATGATTGGGTAGCAGTGAGGCTTTAGTGATGAGCAAGGTTCATAGAGTTGAACCGTGGTCGAAGCAAGAGCTTATAGTGTAGAGAACGCGCAGATAATCGACCAACAGCTTAGCTACGAGGAGCCCGCGGCCCAAAGATGATGAACGATATAAGTCGTAGATGAGCGACTATCACCCAATGCGGTAGTCAACCCCTTCTGAAGCTGACGCTGGGCGGAAGTTTTAGCAGAAGTAACTCGCGACTTCACAGATCAGAAGCAAATAATTCGATAAATAGTGTACCCCGGATTACTCGACGTGGAACAAGTTAAAAATAAGCATACAGACGCGAGCCTTAGTTCCCGTAACATTAGGCTCGTGTCAAATGACCTCATGGCGTAGTATCAAGAAGCGAGATAGACGCGCCGGCAGCATACATTCGGGTAAGGTAGCCAAGCTTTCATCGCCAAGGGGCCATTTCGTGGATGCGTTTGAATTACGTACATGGTATCTCGCGTGTTAGATTTCTCTATTCTACCCGTGCGACTTTGATAGCTTCTGATTCCCCCCCGCGCGGCCCTCCATCAAACACCTAGTCAGAGGCTGGGGTAAAATATAAGGGACAGGATAGGCTGGGCCGTCCAGTCATTATCTGCGGGGTCGTCAATTCATGTCTGATTTTACCAGGACGGACCACTCCTACCCTCGTGTCATTCGCCATCCCAGACGACGAAGCTTTCTGGCTATCACAGCTAGTTGCTAATCGAAGCTTGTTAAGCCGGTTAGCTGTAGGTGACGAGTAATATCAACCTGCAGCTGTTGGCAATCCGCAATCCGAGAGAGTGGACGACGCCTCCTTGGTGTGGGGACTACAACGTTAAAGTTCCCAGGGTTAGATTGATTCAACTAAGAAACTGTCAACTCTAAACTAATGGATGTAGAGCCGTTGGTCCTAGGATGCTTCGAGTTTCCCTAGTCGAAACGAGTACGATTCTAAGTTAGTTGATGTAAATCACACCCCCCTCCCCGCCCAACCTCCGTAGCTGGGTGGGAGACTAATGCGGCTGTCAAAGATGTGATCTAGCCAAGAGCTGCAAGCGATATTGGCTGCCGCGCCGAAGCGTGTGTTTGCCCCCCGGGGATACGGCTTACACGACGGAACCCTGTTCGGCTCTATGAAGAGACTATCGTCGGAAACTCCCTTGTCACTAATAAGCTACCTATTCTAATATGTGTACGCACCACGAAGGAGTTGAAGCAGCTAGACAATAACCCGAATAGGAATGAGTAACCCTTAGTTTTATTCCCCCCCGGTCGCAACGCGGAGCGGCGCGATATCTCATCTTAGTTGTCTCCGTCTGAAACCTTTCGTTGAACCCCCGCGCCGCCGGCGGAGCCCAGGCCCTTTCATCTTTTTTTCTCATGATACGAGACTTACCTTAGTGAAATACGTTGTGTCAGGACTGGGAGCCTGGACCGGCGTTGAGAACGCCCCTGAACGTGCTCGTAAGACCCTTGAGGAACAGTGTAACAATGATACCGGAACCGACGGACTTCCTGCAAGCCCCTCCCCTGCCACTACACTACATCTCTATCTCCTCCATCCTCGCAACCCCCATGCTGACGTGAGTTATAGTAGGCCTTTTAGGGCCGAAGCATGATTGCCATCCGCACTTCCTCGCCATCAGAGCTTACGGTAGCTGTGCGCGCGTCACCATCAGATGAGTTCAGCTTTGGGGCGATGAGGT
The DNA here is from genome assembly GCF_022497035.1 of Daldinia vernicosa. Classification (NCBI taxonomy): domain Eukaryota; kingdom Fungi; phylum Ascomycota; class Sordariomycetes; order Xylariales; family Hypoxylaceae; genus Daldinia; species Daldinia vernicosa. Next base: position 198,995 of record NW_025953951.1, on the reverse strand, counting down.
GAACGTGGCAAACATGGTGTGGGAATCCCATTTTGCCCTTTTGTCCCATCATCCTCCACAGTTGACCCCACGAGCAGTTCGATCAGCGGGGGAATCTTGGACCTTCTTTGTTGAGACGTGCTATTACATGTATGGCGCATGGCATTCGCTCTATTCTGGTGATCACGCGTCTGACAACATTACATCCGGGTGCGCGCGCGCCTCACCTTTTTCCCCCTCAAAGCTCAACAGGCGTGGTCTTGGCCGCCCTACCATCTACGCCTCTTACGAAGTAATACACGAGTTACCATCCCTTTTTCCTCGAGCGTTCTTCTTTGTGTTCGAGGCTAGGCGTAGTATGTGATATAGTTACACGGCTTTTTGTCTGACAAGATTAGCGCCCGCGCACCATCTCGCGGCGTCATTGCCAAGAATACCCAGAATACCAAGAGTCTGGGCTCACGCCTCTGTAGGTAAAAGCGACGACGGGTCGGGTGAAACGGATGGGCGGGTAGCCCCCACGGATTCGCCACGGTCGGAACGGGGCCGAAGAGAAACTGGGCCCAGACTGGTATATGTCTTGAACACGCCCGGTTGCGACGGGAACGCATACATATGTAATGTAGGTCAACGCCGCATCTACTGACCGCTTCATGTTTCTAATATAGACGTTGCAGCAGTACGCATATTTTGTTCTTGGCGCATGACGGAGGCAGGATTAGGACCTTTTGATTAGAGCCCCTGACGTCGAACACGGACCCTTTGATTACCCGAACTCTTTAATACCGAACAAGCAACAGGGTGAGAGAGATGGTCTCACCGGAAACCTTTGTGACCGAGCCTGGGCGATAGACGATGCTTTTGATTTCCCTACGATGAACCGATGCCCGTCTCCCCGAAGAGAGCTGATCATCATTCCGAGGGTTGGTTTGTTAAAAATACATTAAATTAAAATATAAGGTACTAGCGGCGTTGCCCGTCCGCTCAAACGCGGACGGGGAAAGGGGAGGAGGGAGGAGGAGGGCGGCGGCGGGCGATTATGCGCAAAACTGACGCCACAGCTAAAGTCTGGCCTCTAATTGGCTAGCCACACCTCAGCGCACGTCCGATGAATTTTTTGTAAAATTAATTAATCTATTTCAATACAATGTAAAAGTTTTAATAATTGGTATCGTTAGATAGAGCTCGTTTTGCATGACCTTTCTATACCATTTGCACTTTTTGCAGACGTTATGCGATAGCATGGCAAAGGGAAAAGTCGCAAACTGCGGGGCGATTCTAAGTATCTGATTGGTTGAAAAAATTGTGGCAGTACTAATTAAATATATAAGACTTGATGTATGTATATATAAAACACACGATCAACTACCTAAGGTACCTACACTAGTAAAAGTTCAGACTCTTTAAGATAAGTTATAAATAATTATACGTGTAATTACATAGGTACCTAGGTAGTGTATAGCCTTACGGTATTAGTAGCACCTACCCTGAAGCATGTACCTGATGTAGGTACCATACATCCATACAATTACATGTTCAATTGGTACAACCTCGGTAATTCAATGAACTTCAAAGGAGATCCCTCCAAGCTTCATTTAAAGTTTTAGGTAACATGAACTTTGAACTTTCAGCTTTACCCTATAAGCTTTTACGCCAGTAAGAAAAAACGCCCGATTTGTTCTCCGATCTGTGGCTTTTCTTCAGCTTCTATCTTACTGCATCTCACCCCTTTTTTCTTTATCGACCAAGACAAAAACCCGGGAACCGGGCGCAACCTAGCGCATACAATCCTAATTCTCCCATCGCCAATTAATCACATTACATCTTTCTAATTCCTTGTCTTTCTTGTCCGCAAGCCACAACGGCCATGGCGAACCTAGATAATCCAACGAAGTGCGCCACCAATGCAATTGCCCGGCAGTCCACTGCTCAAAGGTACACAGCTAATACTACTACTCCAGACCGGTCCATATCCTCTTCGTTGGTGCTGGCGCAGTGGGCTGTTTCTACGCATCCCGACTCCACCATGTAAGCATCGAAACATCGAAGCATCGTCATCGGTATGCTACCTACTAGACATACGACTGACGGTTGCGCCGTGAATGGCACATCGTAGCCTTCGCACAACATCTATACCTCCCTTACCGCCCGATCGAATTACTCAGCTATCGCCGCCAATGGAGTCATCTTGGAAACCCATTCATTTGGCAATTATACTTTTTCGCCCTATGCCGTGTTTCCCTCCATTGCGCATGCCGTCCCGACCCCGTCGGCTACAACCAATCCCGCACCTACACGGCAAACCCCGAGAGATGGTTGGGACTATATCATAGTGACGACCAAAGCTCTCCCCGACCGGACCGACGACGCAGCTGCAGTCGCACCACTAGTCTCCGCCAAGACTTGTATAGTATTGATACAAAATGGAGTGGGCGTAGAAGAGCCATACCGTAAGCGCTTCCCGCAAAATCCGATAGTGAGCGCTGTTACCGTCATTAGCGCCGAGCAGATCAGAAATGGTGTCGTACGGCAGAACAGGTGGACGAGAATTAGCCTAGGACCGTACGGCAGTGGACTCGGCATACCGCCTGATCCGAACGACGAGCTAAGCGATGTAGTGAAACAAGGCCACGAACGCATGGATCAGCTGGCGCGGTGGTGGATTCGGTACGGTGGTATCCGCGACGTCGAGACGCACACTGAGCTTGAATTGCAGACTATTCGATGGCACAAGCTTTGTATCAACGCCGCATTCAACCCCACAGCCGTGCTATCCGGCGGTCGCGGCAACGCCGACCAGCTGACCGATCCTGAACTGCGCGAGCACATCCAGGGCGTCATGAACGAGATCTGGAACGCCGCACCCAAAGTTCTGGGGAAACCGTTCCCAGATAACTTGGCCAAGCCTGAGAAGATCATCAGCAGCACCGAAAGGAATGCCGGTGCTAGGCCCAGCATGCTGCTTGATTGGGAGGCTGGCCGACCCATGGAGCTTGAAGTCATACTTGGGAATCCGATCAGGATTGCCAGAAGGGCTGGCGTAGATATGCCCAAGTTGCAGACACTATATGCGCTGCTGAGGAGCATGCAGAAGGTCCGAGAGGATCAAAAGGCTCAGGGGAAATTATAAAGAATTTTTGCAGGGCGTGGTGCGTTTGTTTTTTAGCAGTGGTTAAGTGAAATTCAATATCCAGAAACGTTGCCCATATGCTCATGAGTGGTCCCATAGCGTGCCTCTAAGATTTAACATACACTACAGTCATGGTGGTAAATCATACCGGCCTTTATAGTCTCCATACAATCTCTCACGTAGCTAACAAGTCACTTCCAAGAAGGAAAACACGTAGCAGCTTATTCTAGTAATAGTCTTAGCTTGTGTGAGACTATAGTGTTCTTCGTAATTTGAGATCGGTAAGTGGAAGTTAACGTGTTTCTCTTATAAAATCGTATAGTACCTTGGGCAGTTAGGTAGGTACTTTATAGGGCATTATGGAGATAGTTAATTAGTATGGTTCACTATTTCGGCGGAAGTGTAGGATACAAAACTCTGCTAGATGCCTATTATTATATTGCCTATATTAGTCGATGATAGTTAATAATATCCTTTATATGCAAAAAGAATATATCCTCTTAGCAGGTACCCCTTTTACACAGGACGTAAGGCTCAATATATATAGTCGTCAGATATTGTACCGTTGATTGATGTCATATTACATAGAGTGAATATTAACGCCTGCTTTCTACCCTCATAACTACCTCTAACTCATTCATACTCTTACAATAGTCTAAGCGTGCCTTGACGTAAGTCTGTCGGAATTATCATCAGTATAGTTTATGAAGAAAGAGGTTGAAATTTCGCGATGAGTCTCTAATATTTTAAGTAGCGAATATAATTGGCAGTCAAGGGGTTAATGTTAGGGAGCGACGATAAGGTCAGCATATTGGTGCTAAATCACTCAGGGTTGTAGTTTACCACTAATCACGAATTCGAGAAGGAGATGTATTAATCAAGCTCGAATTATAAGCATAATACATTTTTCTTTCTATCGCAAGTGGTATATTTTAGCAACATAGGTATTTGGGGAATAATTTTCAGGGGTTGAATCTAATTTGTACAACCTTGGCAGTGAGTTTTGTCATACTTATTACGAACGATCATAATCATTCCGAGCAAATAGGTAGTTTAAGGTATTACATTACTTTAGACGCCAGAGAGGCAGCTACTCTACTTCTATGCTATAGGTATTATCTAAGTCTAAGCTGGAGAAAGACCTCGAACGAAATCGCGAACTTCAAGGGCGTCCTTAGTCTTCTCGTCGTGCTTCAAAGTGCTATATCTGCGGCACCAATCCGGCGTAGCGACGATATGCAGGTGGAAATGACCTACGGTATTGTCGGGCCATAGATGCAGACCGAAGGCGAAGTCGTCGAACTTCAAGGTATGGATCCCGGCCTCGAGTTCCTCCCAGTGACTGATGGCTTCGTCTCCTGCGTCTAAGGCCGGCCTTGGGTCAAGTTCTGCCTCCGATCTTGCCAATGAATCTGCGGTAATCCGCTTCTCTATAGCTAACTTCTGGTAGTCTAGGACTTTCTGGCGAAAGTCGGGAGTTTCCCACTTGTCCTTGAATAGGTCTATTGACTCGTCGATGACAGAAACGGTGTTGTGGTCAAGCGATACACCGTTGAAAATATTCTTTTTAGTAATCCCTAGGATATGGATCATCGACATGCTTGCCTTTCCCGGGTCCTCTGTGTACTGGGTAACGTCAAAGGAGTTGTGGTTTCCTATTAAAAATACGTTTTCACCTTCGGCAAGGAGGTTAGGGCCGCCGGTGTATCCAGTAAAAACTGTATTCTCCTTGATCCATCTCCCGTGATTACCATACTTGTGGTCTTTAGTCTCATTTAGGTACGCCTCGGCGTCTTTTAGAGCTCCTGGCTTACGCAAAAAGTCCACAAACTGTGTTCCGATCCGCTCGCTCTTTCCGGAGAAGAGAGGGTTTGTTACGGCGTTACTCATGATGATGATTTTTTAGATTGGTATTTTATATAACTAGGTGTTCTTTCCTCTTGTTCCCTGTCCCGTAGCTACTTCCTCTGATCCAGCCGGCCATCTTGAGTTTAACGCTATATACATGATTTCGTTCTTTCTTCCCGTTCTCATGTGGGGTTCTCGATACTTTCCCTTTGTTAAATGCGGAAAGAGACTGTTTTGCAAGAGGGCGGAACAAAGAAGTCTTGGTGTCGGTTTCCAGGTCTACCTAAGATGACGTTTGTTCGGCTGGTCATACATAGAAGACTCGTAACAATCAGTTCCCGAGACGAAAAGGGTGAATAAAGATTGAGTTTAGGCAATCTCAGAATACCATTATCATACCTGTTATAGTTAATGCATACCTATTGTCTAAACGAGACGTCTACGTTTGATTTTTTTTATCGATGTCTTAGGTATGAGCCATTTGACCCTAACAAGAGTGTCCCTCTTCATTGTTATTTTATTGTTATTTCCTCATAAGTGGACAGCCGAAGGAAGCTATGCCTATATCATACGTTCAACCTAGGTACTTACTCAGACAGTGGAAGGAACGGTCTTGGATAGATGAAAGAGATAGGAAGCTACGGAAATATAGCATTTCTATTCGCGTCTACACGGTATCTACGGAATTCAGTTTATACTAATAAATTTGAAAATCGTTTAACGTCAGATACGTCCCTAAGGTATTGTATCATTCTACTAATTACAAACTATAGATGCACCTACTAAATAGAAGCGCATAATATCTATTACCTGGACATTTCATATGGGGACTATGCATATACCTTAAGTATCTAGAGTCAAGTTAGATAGCTTCATGTATTTTGTTGACGGATGGCTATTAACACGAGTAGATTATGCATATATTATGTAGTTGTGGACAGACCCGCACTTCTTACCTCTTTAAACTCTTACTGGAAGTGATCTCGTGCTTTGTTATATACCCGCCATTATTAACTTGGCCCATACCTACATTCGGCAGATGCTATCCCGTTCATATATTCGTAGGAGTACTTACACCAAAGATAAGCGTTTTGTAACCAGGTGGTTACACAAGGTAACAAATCGAATATCCAAACAGATTCTCAACTCAATCATTTCATCTTATTTATGCTTATTTCGTTTTAGGTTAAGGCTGGTTGTGTAAAGGTTGGACTATTTCTTCCTTTGAACCGGCCCGTCCTGCCCGTCCTGCCTCTCCGCACTTTACTGAAAGCGCTCGAAAACGCTATGATATTATTCGAAAGAGGTTACGTATTCGTACGGGGATCTTATTCAACCCCCCCAGCCACCACGTAATCAGGTAATTCTGAGTGGTGGCCTTATGTACTTGATCTATACCGAAGCGGGGAAGCCCTGATTATCCCCGTGCCATTATTCCCGATCCTACAAAGTTGGAGAACTGAAATCCGATGAGACTGAATATAAAATGCCACCGCTATTTTGGTAGCTCTTTATAGAGTGCCGCTATTTTTTCTTTTTTTTTTTTATGTCGATGCTGTAACTTTCCGGTCGTTAGTCCTATTAGTTGTTCGTAGGTATTAGGCGGCGCGCCGACACGTCATCCAACTATTGAGACCGTTTGGGCTTCATATCCGCTTCTCGGAATCAATTTCAGGTAGCCTCATCCTGAGGTGAGCTGACTTTGCTGCCAGAATGGACATATCCAAAAGCGACCAAGAGCCTACGCAGGATATGCGTGAAGGTGCACGTGTTAGCCTTGATGAGAAGTCGCTGGGGCTCGAGAACAATGCTTATCACATCGATCCGGCCCTTGAGAGGCGGGTTAGGAGGAAAATTGATCGCCGTTTGATTCCCTTAGTTATGGGACTCTGTAAGTGTCTTCATATTATACTTCATAGGTACTATATAGTACGCTGCATAGGCTCACGACTTACACTTGATTAATAGATCTCGTCTCTTTCCTTGACCGTTCAAATATTGGGAATGCTGAGACGGCAGGCATGTACGTTCATCGTTCTTTGCTTCAGCAAACCCCTAAAGTGCAAAATTGCTAACGGGTCTTTTCCGACGCAGGAGCAAGGACCTTGGATTCGACGATGCTCACTACCAGGTTTGTCTTCAATATTCATGATAAGTGGGCTTTTATACTAATGATATGGCAACATAGTGGCTGCTGACTATATTTTACATACCATACAGTGAGTTTTACTCCAGCGCTGAAATCAACTCTTCTCTATTATGATGATCGCTAACCCTATCTTATAGTCGTTTTTGAATGGGCTGCGTTGATGTGGAAAGCCGTGCCTCCGTAAGTTCTCCTTGGCTGATAACTATTTGGGGTTTACTAACGATCATTGACAGTCATAGTATGTATTTCCCAAATGCATTGAATTCTATTACCTCTTTTACTTCGTGACTTGAAGTATACGGCAAAGCAGCACTTCTCTTAAAAACCACTACGCCCGGGGAATGAAATATTCCTATTGCAATCATGCTAATAGCCCCTATCATGTGCACATAACTAATTGGCATCCATAGTTTGGGCTACTAGCTGTGTCCTGGTATGGTAAGTAATCCTATAGAAAACATCCGCACATCAAACGCTTATTAGTCTATAGGGGCATAGCGTCTTCTCTCCAGGCTACCGCATTCAATTGGTCGGGTCTGATGGTTTGCCGATTCTTCCTCGCTACGGCCGAAGCAGGTTTTGGACCAGGAATACCGTACCTGCTCTCTTTCTTCTATAAGAGGCACGAGCTCGGTTTTAGGTGCGGCATGTTCCTCTCCGCCGCCCCTCTCGCTGTATGTATATTTCTCTGGTTAATGACTACCTCCAGTATTCCATCTGTTGTATGAATAACGTATAAACTGTTTACTCTCCCCCGTCGAGCTCTCCTTTTTCATAGGCATGCTTAGCTGATTCTCATGATAATAGACGACCTTCGCAGGCGCCCTGGCCTACGGGATAACTTCCGGCCACCCAGCTCATATAGCTAATTGGAGACTCTTGTTTATCGTAGAAGGAATCCCTTCGGTCCTTGTTGCCTTTCTTGCTTATATGTATATGCCCGATTCAGCCGATACAGCGAAGTTCTTAACTGAAGAGGAAAGACAAGTCGCCAAAATTAGAGCTCTTCAGCAGACTGGAACCGAAGGAGTAGAGCGTGTGGGACATATTAATTTCAGCGAAATCTTCATGTCGTTAAAGGACATTAAAACTTGGATTCCGCCTCTAAGTAAGTACTAGCGGTCTTGGCTTTTTGTTATTCGGCACCATAAATTCGGTGGCTGTTCCATTATCCCCCCTTAAAAGCGAAAGCGGCTGACTTAACCCCCTATAGTGTACTTCAGTTGCAATGGTGAGCACTTCAACTTCCTTATTTACTTGTATAGGCTAATCGCTCGAAACAGTCTCGTTTAGTAGCTTACCCGTTTTCCTGCCTACTATTCTCAGCAGCATGGGATTTACTTCCGTCAATGCCCAGGGGCTTAGCGCCCCGCCGTACTTCCTCTCGTTTCTGGTATGTTGTCTGACGACCTGGATCGCAGACAAGACACGTCAGCGTGGTTACATGATCATCGGACTCTCCCTTGTCGCCGGTGTGGGATACGTCCTTCTCCTGTCCTGCAAGAGCGTTGCTGTGCGCTATTTTGGCGTATTCCTTGCCGCTGCCGGTGTATTCCCAGCCATATCCAACATCCTGCCTTGGACCTTAAACAACCAAGGATCAGATTCCAAGAGAGGTGCTGGTATCGCGCTCCTTAACATCGTCGGCCAATGCGGGCCATTACTCGGAACACGGATGTTCCCGACCAGCGACGGGCCGTACTACATTATGGGGATGAGTGTATGCGCGGGGTTCATGTTCTTCAATGCGTTTTTAGCCTTGGCCCTGCGTATGTATCTGGACTGGGAGAACAAGAAATTTGAGAAGAACGATGAGGCGGCACGTCAGGCGGGAACAGATCCCAAGTATAGTTCGATTGGTGTGGAGAACGAAGGGTACGGTTACAGGAATTTCCTGTAGAGAGGAAATATAAAGAAAAACGGGGAGGAGGTAGAAGAGACCAGGATCTAAACGAAGTTATTTAGGTGCCGCACGGAGTAGAGCATCCCTACTCCAGCCGATTTATACTTGGTACGATAAATATCTACGTAGATGCTAGAGGAAACCAAAATTGACATATTTTCCATTTGATTTCGTGGTATACATCGAGTCGGTAGACTCAATAACTCCCCGATACTGAACGTTGAACTCCGCTGCTGATAATAGCGCCCCTCCATTCAGGAGGCAACCTCGTCAACTATGCCGTCCTCCTCCTCTTCAAGCTCATCTCTCCTCTTACTCCAAAACCCCTTTCCGTAACTAACAAGAATCTCCTCGCCCTTCGCAACACCCGCAGCAGCTTTCTTCCCCGCGTTCTTGCCGGCTGGCAGAACGAAGACAGCCATGCACTTCTCTCCTCGCCTCAGGTCCCAGCACTCTCTGAACTCGCAGTTCGGCCGCGCCGCGACCCCCCGGAAGTCATTCACGAAGCGCGCCTCGTTGCCCGCGCGCTCTGCATCGACGGCCAGCGCCCCGTCCCGGTCTAACCACAAGTCGTAATCCGACTTCTCGTGGGCTGCAGAGTGCGGCGGCGCCGACGAGTGTACGAGTCCGTAGTACGGGAGCACGAGGGAGCCGGGCGGGAGCGGCCGCGCGGCAAATAGCCCGGATTGCCCGTGCGCGGGGTGCGAGGGGTCGCTGATGGGAATAATCCTCGCGAGGGCCGAGGGGCCGCGGGGAAAGTCCCGTGGGATCTCGGTTGAGATTTCAGGGTCCCGGATACGGAGAATTTGCTGCTGGGCCTTGGTTACGTGGGGCGCGTAGGAGGGCTGTTGGAGGTAGGGGAGGGTTGGTGGCCAGTTCTTGGGCGCGGCGTCTTTGCCCATGGCTGGTGAGATTTGGTGAGGATACCCGATACGTGGGATAATAGTGTGGGTTTGATTGCTTGCAGGTAAAATTAAAATGCGCTTTTAGCTAGCGGCGTGTAAATTGGGGTCGGGATGTATTTGGTGATTTGATTGATTCAATGACCCGGGTTGGTGACGGCGTCATCTGAGATTAACCCTTATTGTCTTCTTGCATCGAGTCTCGTTTCATCTACATACAATCTCGTTGCCAACATTCGGCTGGATAATGCGTTATCAATGTAAACTCACGTTGTTGGGGCTGACGGATATGTCCTTCAAATACTTGATAGAATTTCTTAGTTGGCATATCCAAGGCTTTGCGGTATCACTGCAGAACTATACACATTCGAATAGATAAAACGTTTTTGATAAACTTAGGTACCTAAGGTTAGGTACATTTTAAAATTATGAAATTTACTATTTAGTCGAGTATAAGTTGCTAAAACGTCTGACTACGGGCTACCTTAAACTGCAATATCCTCAACTACCCAGGTGCCTATTATAGTATATAGGTAGGTACAGTTAAATCATTACTCAATGTCTCAACTGCTCACCCATATATAGGTTAGGTACCTAAATTTAGTCTCCAATACTGAAGGCACTTGCCATCCTCAAACTATGAAGTAACTGCACATGTCGCTACGTGAGCCATGTTACTCGATGTTAACCTCAAGCTTGCCTTTCTCGTAAGTGACAGAGTAGATCTTTCTCTCCCTCAGCAACTCAAAGACTCCAACCTCGAAGCTTGAGGGAGGATCAGTTTGAGTCTGAGCCGAGTGTAGCATAACATTAGTCTGTTTCGACTTCGGCTTAGTATTGTTGTCCCTTTTCAGAAATGGATTACCCGCTACTAGTCCCGGGACCTGCTGGGAAAGGGTGTGCACATCGATCATGTCTACATCGTCCGAGGGGATCGCCTGATTTTCCTGGGTATAATCATAGTCGGTCATCTCGATTTCTGGACATACCACCTGCTCACATGGCGGGAATTTGGGTGGCTCCGTAGAGTTGGTAGATTTGGGTTGCCCCGCGAAACTGTAAGCGTTCTGCATACTTACGATCGGGTTTAGTGTAGAAGGATGATTTTCTTAGTTGAAGTGCGAAAAACTTACCCGATACACTTACCTTTTCCGGCTTCGTGGAGTGGCTACGAGGTTTAGTATTAGTATGTCAAGTATCCTTTGGAGACAAGTTGTGCTGAAGTAAATCTACCAGTATATTCGTCTACCGAGCTGCGTAGATAGGTAATCATATTTATACCAAGAGACAAGAATGATATCCATTTGTAGACAAAGTTGTCGTTACGATATTGTTTCTTTTTCGATATACCTAGGTAGATAAAGAAGTATAATTGAATTGTGTTTAGTTAAAGGACTTGCCAAAGAAAACTTGATCGAGCCCTTGTTATAGACTCTTATTGTAAACTGCTTGATTCAATACTCTGTATAGCCAGTAATTACGTAATCTAGGTACCTAATATAACAATGTATGTAACCTAGGAGGTGTCATCTCTTTATTTTCGTGTTCGGAATTGTGACTGGCTGTAAGGTAAGGAGGTAGTGTATACTAAAATATGAGAGAAAAAGAAACAGATAGTTTTTGCCTTGCCCGAATGGGTTACTCGGCAATTCCATTCTTTTGTGGTGATTACCTTTCTGGAACTGCCCAATCAGCATGTAATCAGTCAAGGCATTTTACATAACACAGCAGTAGCTCTGAGAAATGACGTCAACGACATTAGGAATAAATGCTCCTTCTAACGCCACTAATATCAGAGGGATAATCGACAATCTCTTGGCTCACCATACCTAACATATGTAGATAGCAAGTAAGGAAATAGAAATGCAATGCTAAATACCCAATCTAATCTAACCTAGGTAGATTCTGTATGCACTGCAATGCACGTAGTGTGAGGTAGGTAATAGATCTGTCCGCAATTGATACATTATTACCTCATAGGTACCTCTTATTTTATGTATATACTTCCCTGCCGCCACATGGCGTGCATGCTAAATAAAGAATGCCATACCTACTATGTAACCTTAGGTACCCAACCTACGTAAACCATTCTTTCATACAGATCATCGGTCTGACAGTGCCTGGACGTATATCCGGGACATACCTGCATGTAGTAGGTGCGCCACCTTTTTTTTGACGTCCTTCTGGACAGGTTTATGTACCTCTTAATGTAATCTTTTGTACATGGGTAGGGGAAATAGGTAGAGAAAACTTAGAGGGAAAGTGGCGAACTACCGTAGCATAGGGCTCTTTCCCTTCTATATCCAGCGCGTTAACCCAATTGACCCCACTACAGATCTGCTATTGTTGCTTTCCCATGTTCCAATTTCCATTTTGGTGCTCAATTATCGATGCTCATATTGGAATTGGAAGTAATCCCCATATTCTTCACTTGTTTGCTGTGGAGTTGGAACTCCCTCTTACTACCCCTCGTCCTCCCATGTCCCCGGCGCTCCCCCGTGTACTACATTTACCTCGCTGAAAACCTAGAACGAGATATAGGTATCATTTGTCAAAAGGGCTGGGGTATCGTTGCTATTGGGGCCATCCAGCTTGGGCCTGATAGGAGCCACACAGAGGAAATTGGGCGTGCCGAGTTCAAGTGGTTTAACTAAGATCGTGGTCGCAATCGATTCACCTTGGCTTTTAGGTCGTCGCCATTGATCTCCCTATAGCATGGAGTCAAGTCAAGATCCGGCGATCCAAAACCAGCCCACCGCTGATCAGGCTATTAACGATCCCTCTGAGCCCAGGACGCAAAATGACGACAACACAACACCATTTCCCCAGCCATCCTGCAAGGCAGATGACTATGAGGAATCGACGAATGTGCCTACATCTGTAGAAGATATCCCCGCCGTAAAACCAAAGTCGCCCCCGATTCCTGTGGAGGAAACTTCTACGGCGGTAAATAGCGACATTACGCATAAACGAGCTTCGAACATTCCTTCATCTTGTAGTGCGAGTGCGGATAGTCAACATCGTCGCGGCACCAGCGCTAGTAATGCAGACCCGTCGGACAGAGTATTCCCCATTCGCTCTGTGGTCAGTGTCGACCAGTCGCAAGAAACACCCCTAACGTTGGTAAAAAATCTGGGAGAACAAGGTTATATAGCCCGTCGAGGGTCGACTTGGGACGGCCGGCGACGACCAGGCAGTGCTCGCCTTTCGATAGACACGATTGATGGACTCCGAAGAATTGAACCTGTGTCTACTCCTGTTTCGTCGTCTCTAGGACCATCGAAGGATAAAGATGATGTAGAAAAACAAAATAGGGGAGAAACACGTGCTGCTAGTCCGGCCCCCAAATTGAAACGGGATGTCCCTGCCGGCCCACTTTCTATCTTCAACGATGCATCTTCGGACCTATCCGATAAGACGAAGAGCAGTACGCCTTTAAATACTGAAGGGAGTAACCCAGATGATTCTTCCAGACGTAGATCGCTTGGAGAATTAAATGATGCGTTAATGACAGCCCGTTTTCGTCACGTGATTACAGAGGAAGGTCATGCTGTCATTACTGGGCGCGATGGTAGCCTACAGCGATGTGAAGATGAGCCGATCCATACCCCTGGGGCTGTCCAGGCCTTCGGCCTTCTTGTCGCTCTCAGGGAGGAAAATGATGGCCGACTCACTGTCCGATGCGTCAGCGAAAACTCCGAGAAGATGATTGGGTTCTCACCACAGGAGTTGTTTCGACTTGAGAGCTTCGCCGATATTCTGACTGAAGAGCAGACTGATAATCTTCTGGATCACATCGATTTCATCCGAGACGAAGAAGCTGACCCGGCCACCAATGGACCTGATGTATTCAGTATATCTATACGGCCGCCTCATAAGAAGTCTATAAAGCTATGGTGTGCAATACATATCAATGAAAGCCACCCAGAGCTGATCATCTGCGAGTTTGAGCTTGAAGATGACCAAGAGCACCCCCTCCGGCCGGCTGATGAGCCGACGTCAGATGCGCCTCAGGACACTCTCTGCCAAACCCCAACGGTGGAGGAACTGCACGAAAGCACCGAAACGAGCAGCAGACCCTTGAGGATTCTTAGAAGCGCACGAAATAGACGTGGTGGAGCTAGTGCCATGCAAGTTTTTGATATAATGTCCCAAGTCCAAGATCAGTTGGCATCCGCGCCAAATTTGCAAATATTCCTCAAAATATTGGTGGGAATCGTCAAGGAACTCACTGGATTTCACCGAGTCATGATCTATCAATTCGACGCTGCATTTAACGGAAAAGTTGTGACAGAATTGGTTGATCCTGTACAGACTCGTGATCTTTACTACGGTTTACATTTCCCAGCTTCTGATATCCCGAAACAAGCGCGAGATCTATACAAGCTTAACAAAGTCCGGTTACTTTACGACCGAGACTTAGAATCCGCAAGGCTCGTTTGTCGATCTCCCGGGGACTTAGGAAGGCCGCTCGATCTCAGCCATGCCTATCTTCGAGCCATGTCTCCGATCCACCTGAAATACCTTGCTAACATGGCTGTCCGGTCCTCTATGTCAATATCCATCAACGCCTTCGACGAGCTATGGGGACTTATTGCATGCCATAGCTACGGTTCTACCGGAATGCGAGTTCCGTTCCCAATTCGAAAACTATGTCGGCTGGTGGGCGATACGGCGTCGCGCAATATAGAGCGACTCTCGTACGCGTCACGCCTCCAGGCAAGGAAACTTATCAATACTATGCCGACTGACAAGAACCCGTCAGGTTATATTACCGCCTCGTCTAATGATCTTATAAAGCTATTTGACGCAGATTTTGGTATGCTATCTATTCGGGGCGAGACAAAAATACTGGGGAAGATTGAACAGTCCCAAGAAGCTCTAGCCATGTTGGAATATCTACGTTTGCGAAAATTCACTTCCGTATTAACTACTCAGGATATTCACGAGGATTTTCCCGATCTCCACTACCCTCCCGGGTTTTCAGTTATCGCCGGTCTATTGTACGTCCCACTGAGTGTGGGCGGAAACGATTTCATTGTATTTTTCCGCAAAGGTCAAGTCAGAGAAGTAAAGTGGGCAGGCAATCCGTACGAAAAATATATTCGCGAGGGTACTTCCAGTTATCTGGAGCCACGATCAAGCTTCAAAGCATGGCATGAACTTGTAATTGGAAAGTGTAGGGACTGGTCCGAAGAGCAGGTGGAGACTGCTGCCGTCCTCTGTTTGGTATATGGTACGTATATGAATCGCGTGTTCATGACCTTTGGTTTTTAATTAGAATCATATTTATGTTAACCATCAACCTAGGTAAATTCATCGAGGTCTGGAGGCAGAAAGAGGCTGCGTTGCAGAGCAGTCGACTTACTCGACTTCTGCTTGCAAATTCTGCCCATGAGGTTCGCACTCCTCTGAATGCAATCATCAATTGTTTAGAGATTGCTATGGAGGGGCATCTCGACCAAGAGACTAGAGAAAACTTGGCACGATCTCACTCAGCATCCAAATCACTCATCTATGTGATCAATGACCTGCTTGACCTCACCAATATGGAAGAGGGTCAAGAGCTGATCAAGGACGAAGTATTGGACTTGCCAGCCTGCATTCGCGAAGCGACGGAACCCTTTAAAGTAGATGCTAAGCGGAAAGCTTTGTCCTACGAACTCATCGAACACCCTGGTCTCCCCCGATATGTCCATGGCGACTATCGTCGAGTACGTCAGGTAGTGGCAAATATAACAGCAAACGCCATGCAGCATACGAGCGAAGGTTCAATAAGGGTTGAATCATACGTCACTGAGGTTCTTGAGTCACGCGTTAAAATTGAAATCGTCGTTCAAGATACAGGTCGCGGTATGAGCAACGAAAAGTTAGATAATCTCTTTCGAGACCTAGAGCAAGTTAGCTTAGATGTGGATTCATCTACTTCTGTTGATGACGCCGAGAAGCCAGAGAATGACCGCTCGCTAGGTCTAGGTCTCGCCATGGTTGCGAGGATACTGCGGAATATGAATGGCCAACTGCGACTAAAGTCTGAAGAGGGGAAAGGATCAAGATTCGTCATCCAGCTTCCTTTTGAATTGCCGAAAGGTGAATCGCTAGAGAAAATCGACGATACGGATGCAGCTTCTAACCCTAAAGCTATTTCGAGTATTGTTCCTATCGTCAAAGCTTCCCCCTTAGCTGACGCAAATGAGGTTATGCTCGTTGACCGAAAGAGTTCTCTTCCAATCAACGTGCCGAGACTCACGAACGCCGAAACCCGGAGCTTCGACGAGACTAGGAGCCTCAGTAGTATAAAGAGCGGCACTAGCAACAGTGCTCATAGCCACAAGAGTGACGCGGAGCGCCTAATTGACGCAATTCAGACACCCTTATCAATAGGGAGCCTCGAGGAGAGGGCTGCCAACATAAAACGCCTAAATTTGAAGGAACGGCAAGACAATATTAGCGCCGGTGCTGCTATTTTGTCGGGATCGGGTGCGATTAACCCATCGGCCGTTGGCGGTATCGACCTTGAGCAATCGGCTGCTTTGCAGCAGCCAGCTATGGGTCCGAGTAAACCTTCCACACCCAGCGGTCAGTATCATGTTACAGATACTAGGACGCCCATAAAACCCGTTAGGGTACCGCATGAATATTTCGATAATTTAGGAGCGTCGCCGACTGCCGCCAAATCTCGAGTACTGCTCGGGACTGATGGGAATGCTAAGGGTAACGAGGAGCAAACGGGTAAACCCAAACTAATATCTCCTATAAACTCGGGCAGACTACAGGTCCTAGTAGCTGAGGATGATCCTATCAACATGAAAATACTCCAAAGACGCCTAGAGAAAGCTGGGCATGAAGTATATCATGCGGTCAACGGCGAAGATTGTGCCACTGTTTACAAAGACAAGCCAACTAGCTTTGATGTTATTCTTATGGACATGCAAGTGAGTCACTATTACCAATTTATACATTAGGCACAACTAATAATTATAGATGCCTATTGTCGATGGCCTTACTAGTACTAAGATGATACGGGCGTTTGAGAAGTCAGACAAGGGCCCAGATCCTTCTTATTCGGTAGATAGCCATGAGAGAATCCCAATATTTGCTGTGTCGGCATCTCTCGTGGAGCGGGAGAGACCGATTTACGTTGAAGCCGGGTTTGACGGCTGGATCTTAAAGCCGATCGATTTCAAGAGGCTTAACGTTTTGCTTGACGGAATCACTAACGACGGGGTTCGCGCCGAATCCCTCTACGTACCTGGTAATTGGGAAAGAGGGGGATGGTTCTCCTTTGAACCCGACGACAAGAGCAGTCGGTCTTAGCAATACATCCACGTTAGTATAGCGCCTGGTGCTTACGTTCAAACCCCGCAACGACTTCAAACCTAGCCTTGAGGTAAAGAAATTTCGCGACCATACGTTTACATTAACTCTACGATACCATTTAGGGCGGGCCTGGCAAGGAGTATATAACGGGGAACTTGATATTGGGCATCTTCTGGTTTTATGCTATCTATAGTATGCGGCATACGGATGATGTGTGCATAGGGATTCAGTACGGAGCATGCTACTTCATACGAAGTTGAACGCCTAAGGGGCGTACGAGTTAGCTTGGTTGTACATCACATTTTTGCATTGACTTGGGGAAGAATCTCAGAGCAGGTCTCTTGAGATTCGTATTTACTAACGGGTGATAGGAGTATGTTCAAGGGGGCGGACATCCCATGAAGATATACGCATTGCATGGAGTTTGGGGGTGAATAAAAATAGCGGGTTGGGGACTTGACGGCGCTTTAATAAACTCTTGTGTTCTATCTATTTGTTGGACGCGAGATCTAGTATTGTTCATGGCCTCTTGTTGTATCCTTTTCATCTTATATATATGTTTGCCATCGCGGTATAGAGGTTCGGGGTGTTGCCCTGCATTGTAAGACGATATATTAGTCTCTGGCGAATGCAAAATAGGATACCCTCTACTACGTACGAGGTAATACATCGGTGAACATAGTGGGAAGTGAAGGTTATTTGCGCACGTGGGGTAGAATAGGAGGCATACGAGCTGACTTGGGGATAAATTCGAAGCCTCCCAATATCCAGGTGGACTACTATTTTGAACTCTCCACCTCTATCTAATATACCCCATCAACAAATTTACATCATGTGACTCATTACACGCGCATTTCTCCCCTTATATTCATGTCCTCAATGCCTCACCGCTCGTAGCCACCTTAGATCACCCCAAGAGATAACACATAACCCACATAATATACGTCACCCAAAATATCAAACATAACCCACATAATATACGTCACCCAAAATATCAAACATTTGCATCCCTGAGCCCTAATAAGGTGATGCGTACTCGCGCCCGTGATCCCCGATACCCGTTTCTCCTTTTATATATACATACAGATCGTAAATGCCGTAAATATATGCATGCAAATGATAATGTTATACCCCCGCTAGGCTCGGTGGCCACGTCCGTGTGGCCGCCGCTGCCGCCTCTTCTGCGGGTGGCTTTCGATTACAGCCGGAAAAGTCCTGGCTTTGAAAACTCGGAGAGTCTGCTCGGGAAGGGCAGACATAACCGCTTGATAAGCATGCCGAACCCTCAAGGGCGACACCGCTGGATGTGGGGATGGCTGCCGTAAAGGGGGTTTCCGAACAAGGAAATTGTGATGGCGCCGAATAAATAAAGAATTAAGAGATAAGGTCTAGGATCCAAAAGGTAGAAAGAACCCTTGCCGTAGATCATCTTTTCGTATAAGACATCTTCCAGTCTTACTCGTCGTCCGTTATGTTGGATCCTGTCCCGCTCTCTTCGGAGACTGTGCCTTGTGCCCGGGCCATGTGGACTAATCTGTAGATACCAAAGGCGATGAGGGCTAGGACGATGAAGAGGAGGATAATGATGATGGCGATGACGTCGTTTTCCTTCATCCTTGCGGTTTGTCTGGAAAGAAGGAGGGTGTAGATGAAGGAGTGGTTTGAGACGATGGCGATGTTATTTCTTCAGCCTAGTCAAATTCCAATGGAATTAAGCTGCCTGGCTATTTAAGACAAATTGATAACTACCTAAGGTAGGACACTCTTATCTCGTCGTCGTCTAAAATAGGAAGTTATCGAATGATGTGACGCTGCACAACGTATCGTCGACGCGATAACGATAAGCAACGATAGATAGATAGCGAAGTGATGGATGGTGGTCCCCTTTGACAGTCGGGAACGGATGTAATAACTTCAACGCTGTGCTGCTTGGACAAAATTCAAAAGATAGAAGATACCTAACATAAAAATGTATGTAGGTACTTTATTCAGATCGTAAGCAAGCGAGATACATAAAAGCTAACAGAAAGAGAACGAAAAATAAAATAAAAAGGGACATTGCGAATGGAATGGGCATCGAGGTACAAATACTGTTGGTTGCCCCGCCATTCTATTCGAGTAAATAGCGAGGCTGGGCCTAAAAATCCGCAAGGCAGGAAGGAGGTTTCTTAGCTGGCTTGGAACAGCGAACAGCGAACAGCTGGGCAGCCGGGGGGTACCTGACCTAGACCGGTAGTGTACGGTACGGTACGGTAAGTCGGGAAGAAGCAGGGGTAGGTTAGCTTTCTTACCCGGTGGTTGGCAGCAGCTTGATGCAGGGGGTAACAAGGGAGAAAACTGGCCCGAGCTTCGAGCCTAACCGTTTTAGCGTCTTATTCCCCAACCTCCGGATTTCGCGCTGCATCATGCCACCACGCCTAGTAGCCCTGATATGCTTAGGTACGCGTTAATTGTCAGATATGTATATACAGTAGTATACAGGGGTATAACCAGAGAGCCAGATGATTTCACAATTGAAAACTGTAGATATCCCTCTATAACAACGCGAAGCTACCAAGGCGGAGAGGATCCAAGACGAGATTATACTGAAACTTATAAGCGACTAGGTAGTAGCTATTATAATTAAGCGGGAGGTCATCAGAAGTAAAATATAAAAGATTAGAATTTTCTCAACGCGTTCGGCAATTGACCGGGTTATCGCACTCGCATCGCGTCGACGCCGCGTCTTCTGCCGATAACCTATGTATAGTGTTATAGTATTGAGACCTTTCATCTCCTTGCGATCGCCCACTATTCATTGTACAATTGTACAGACTAGAAATTCATATAAGAATCCAGTATTTGTGTTAGTATTGAGGCATCATCCAAGCCCTTATTCAGTATTGCTATTTTTGTCACCTGCTAGTTCCTGTTAGACTCCAGTCTTCCGACTAGCCCTTAACTGGTATACTCGGCTCGTATCATAAATACGCGTTATTCCTCTTTGACAGCGCCATCTGATGATGCCATAACAATTTTGACGTGTTGCTCGTAGAACTGAAGCATCTGCAATAATCTATTAGCAAATATGTTGAGAAAGGTACTTTAATATTGCGAACAGACCTTTTGCGGGCATCGTTTGTATACGACTTTGGTATCATGTTGGGTTTTGTTTCCATTCTTCCAGGTAAGGTATACAACTAACTTGCCCTGGACTTCATCATGGCAAGCATCGATAGATTCGACCTCATCTTCCCAGGAACCTACCGGAGGCTTCCAGGCTCGGTTGCTAGCTGGAGGGGTTTCTGAAGCAGGATGACTTTCGTTGCGCCGCCGCTTTGTGCCATTAGTTGGGGTTCCTGACGCAGGTCGACCGCGCTTTTTCGTCTTTAGTGCGGATTTCCCTTCATCTAGAATCTTTTCTAGTCCGCCGAAACGACTAAGGTACTCTTCTACAATATCGGAGGCGTTCTCGCTGATCGAAGACTGTTAGATACCGCGAACTAGCACAGAGACAGGGTCGAGAACCGCCCGTAGAATAACGAGCCGGGAGGGATCATACTAACATGAGGCTCTCGTAACTTTCCCACGTCTGATCCGATTTTTTCTCCCAACCTTCCCACTTGACCTTAAATTTCAATGCGCCCTATACAATTTGTTGGCAAGCTTTTCGACATGAGTATTCACTTGCCACTTACATCGGGTTCAACGACATGAGCGAGGATCTTCTCGACGATATACCTAGATTTTAGTTAGCAACAGCTGCTTGACTGTTTCTTTTAAATCAATTTACGTGGGTGCGCTACGCACTCATCCTCGTCTAAGTTTTCGTCGTCTTCTCCTTGTCCATCGTCGCCATCGCCATTCGCGACATCGTCTTTTGCGACATCGCCTTTCACAACACCACGCATCTCGCGATCGTCATCATCTAGGCTAGCCCGAGCTTTCTTTCCGCGCGTCGAAAGTAGAGGAACGGTAACTTCGCCAACGTTGGAGGCTTCGTCGTCGCTAATAGCTACGAGTAAATCGTTAGCTTCAATGGATGCGGAGGATCGTTCGAAATTGATCAGGATTCGAATAGGTGGGGAGGGAGAAACGGCGCTGGGGCGTCGCGCTCGCGTAATTTGAAGTCAACTTCGCGACGACATGGTTGTAATAGAATTGGATGACGTACCAGGTGGCATTTTGGTCTTGCGCAGAAGGGAACGCGTATGATAACTAGATCGATTCTCCGGGAGCGGATTGATTAACGGGAACTATAGATACGGAAAATGGAAGAAACAGATCAATTAGATATAACAGGGTTGCGATGAAGTTATTGCGACAAATCAAAGCAGAGCTGAAGTAAGTTATGGGTTCAATTGTATGCAAGTTTGTTATTGCAGAGCTTGAGCTGGTCCGTGCTTTATTTGCTAATACATATGTATGTATTTTGTACCTAACCTAAGATACCGGTAATTCAAACATTCAACGGCTGTAAGCAGCTGGCCCGTCAGCAGTCTATAACTATCTTGGTTAGACGAATCTGTGGAGTCCGAATTTAGAACTCCTATTGAGCGGAATAAGATATGTACATACGCGGACCTTAGAAGCTACATTAGACCTGCTTCTAGACCCACCATTCCCGGTTCTGGCCTCAGTAGCGTACCTGTTTTTGAAACAGTGCTCACATCCACGCGTACAGTGTCTATAATAATTAAGTGAAGCTGTCAATGTTCAAGGTTGTATGTAGACTGCTACATTCTGCAAGGTGATGCAAGGTGAAAGTGACTGATGTTACTTGATAAATATATAAGGAACACGCTATATGAAATTGTATAAAATATTATATAAGGTACGTAGATATATAATATGCAATAGTATATATATCGGTGGTGCTTGCTTGTCTTGTTATAGACGCGACTAGAAATAGGTACCTAGGTAGGTATGTACCTCGGATGGAAGTAGTGGAAGCAGTGGAAGTAATCCAAGTTCACGCTAACGCTAACGTACCGCTCTGCTCTGTAGGTACATACAATACTGTACCTCGTAAGAGAAGTACATGCGATATTCTAAGCTAAGGTAGCCCCTGACCCCCCTGAACGGAAAATCCCCCAAGAAAAAAAAGGGACCAAACATAACATTTCGTTCTCAAAGAAACAAGTACATTTAACTAACACTTACATATATCACTTTTCGCAAGAAACCACTTCAATTCCCTCTTCTCTCGTAACAATTCTCTGACATAAATGACCAAGACATTACAGGACTCTTTGTTGACTCCTAGGATTCCTTTTGGGAGCCTTCTTCCTGGATGAGATCCGGACGGAAGATGCTCCCTCGGGGCGGCTGTTGAAGATAATACCTATATACCTATATCTCTTTTCGAGGCTCTGCTCCTCTACGATTGCCATATTCTCGCACGCCGTTCGTTATCCAAACTAAACTATAATAATATTGTTTATTAAACCATCTTCGTTTGAATCCAACCCGAGCTTCCCTAGCCATGTCCGAGGGAATAATCCTCCCTGCCGCCGCCGCCGAATCTCCGGGCGGTGCCAAAGCAGGCGCGGCAAAGGATAGGAATTGTCCGTACTGTGGTCAAGCATTCACATCTTCGTCATTGGGAAGGCATCTAGATCTGTATATCAAAGAGAAGAATCCTAAAGCTCCAGATGGTGTTCACGATGTTGAAGCTATCAAGAAGATGCGAGGGAGCATCACTCGCAGACAGCCAAGGGGCTCTTTAGCGCGGCGAGATACCTCGACTCCGGGCACCCCGACAACCTCTTCGAGAAAGAGCCCCGCGCCCGATTCTATCGCAAAGCCGAGTGCTATACCGAAAGATGGTCATTTTGTCGTAGACCACCAGATGCCCAGATATCCCTTTCAGCCCACCTGGGAGGCTACTGGTGTAATCAATGATATTCCGGCGAGGAGCGGGGAGTTCAAGGGCAACCCAGACGATGGTAGCGGCCAGGATTCCAGGCGGCTTCCCATGCAGCGTGCACCGAGTAGAACGGTTCAGAAATCTCAGTTAGATGCGAGGCAGAAGCTTTCGGATGCTATGGACACAGCAAGGGCTGCCGAGCTGGCACTTCGAGAACTGCTTAGTTCGTGGAGGGCCGCCAAGTAAGGATATCTTCCCAACATGTTACTACGTGATACTAACTGGTTACGTCGATTCAGGCAGCAAATAGACATGGATTCTCTTCCGTTCGATTTCGATCCCCTTTCTCTTGACTTCCCCGCTCTCACCCTCCAATGTCTCCAAGCACCTCCTACGTTATTCTCCTCTACGCCGCACCCGACATCGTCTTCTTGGTCTATACAACCCCCAGCGCAGAAGCAATTTGAAGCGCTTAAGGCGTATTTCAAAGAAGAATTCAGGAAATGGAAAGTCGCTTGCGCTACGGCAACTACTTCATCACATGAGGATTTGACATATCCTCCCTCTCAAACACCTTTCCCTCGCGATGTGCGCGAGGCCGTGAAGAAGGCGGAAGAGGCTGCGACCAAGCTCGAGGCGCAGGTCTGTGAGCATTTGCAATCGACTTATCATGTTTGGGAACAACTTCCAGTTCAAAGAAGGACTGAGCTTTGGGGCCTTGAGTTGGCGAGGAGTGTAGGGAGACGGCAGAAGGAAGTGGAAAAGTTGAAACAGACCCATTTCTCTATGAGACAAGAGAATGAGAACCTCAAGACTCAGATCGATCACCTCAATCGTCTACAACAACCGAGGGAGTTCAGGATAGTTCCTCCAGCAACGATTCCTATCGAAGAATCGCTACTCTCGTATTTGTTAGATCTAGGAAGCAAGGGTTATAGGGGGGTTGGTCTTGAGCCTGAGGATCGCCATGTGGACCTCGATACTGTAGTCGGCCGCGCTATTGAACGATGGAAAGCAGTCATTGTGTCGTCGCGGGGGGCTGGTATGGCTGGGCAGAGGACACTTGAGCAGACAATTACCACCCCGACTAGCATAACTTCTAATCCTGTACCTGCTCCTCAAGCCCAAATGGCAGCCCACCCTCAACAACCCCAACAGCACCAACATCAAGGGTCTATTTCTATAGCATCTAATCCGCAATTGAATGAGCCGCAATCGGCAACACCAACAACAGCAGCAGCCATACCAGCTGCTGTAATGGCTCCCGCTACCTCTGCCCCACCTGGTGTCCACGACGAAAATAGCGACCAAGATGCTGATGCTGAAATGGAAGACGACGAAAATTTTGCATCACTTACTCCTGCCATCGCAAAGCAGCCAGCGCAGTCTCATCAGCAGCTCGACATACCACGGACGAGAAATCTTGACCAACGGGTTCCAGGTACTACCGAAACCCGATTTACCGTTAACGGGACGATGTCCAATCGAGACCTCAACATACGGCAAACAATGCAAAATCTGAATGCCGGTACCTCTGTGCCGGGGCGTATGCATAATCAACATGGACATGCGATAATGAGTAATGGCGATTATGGGTCAGTTGTTCAAGGCGTTAGCGGCAGCGAACCGATGTATATGGATTAATAGAGGACTTTCATAGCGATCTTGGCGTTCAAAATAGTAATCTAGCGATAGTCCTTTTGGGGCATCCCTCCGAGACAAATTTATATCTAAGCTTTTACTCTAGCCTGATATATGGCGATAGAGCAGGCGTATACGATTATCTTATATTCTGCTCATTTGTGTTAATAGAGATGGGATCAAAACGTCAGCTTCGTACCACTAACTACATGTGTACCTATGTAATGGTTTATTAGCAGTGCGTTATTGAAGTCAAGCATGAAATAGGAGTTATAGATTGGATCACTAAAAATGTATTGAAGGGGCCTGGCATTGATATGTTTCTAGGCTCTCGCCATCTGTTTGACTGATGAAAAGACTTTGGAATGTGCACTAAATACCAATTATACAATTTATCCCGGGTCTCTCTAAGAGGTAGCTATGTTATGTGTTGTACAAGAAAGCCCCTGAGGTTAACCGGATATTTTAATGCATCTTCCGGTACTCATTGCCGCAGTCGCCGAGTCTGTCGAAGAGGGTTGCCATTTTCTCTCTTGACAAGCCCAACGCAATCTTGTTAATACTAGACATGTCGTTGTCATCTAGTTCAAGCTCAAATACTTTCAAGTTTTCGTCGACATGATCCGAGACACCAAGCCTAGTGCCCACAATGACTGCGCCCATTGCCGGCTGCTGCAAAACCCAGCGCGTCGCAATGTTCGTAAGGCTTGCGCCATGCTTAAGAGCTACCTTGGAGAGGCGCTCGAGTAAGGCCTGGAAGTCGTCCCATGTGCCCCAGCTAAGGATCATGTCGAAGTACTATAAGACCAAACTTTAGCTAGGTGGTATGCAATGGTTGAGAAAATGGTGG
Source organism: Daldinia vernicosa (assembly GCF_022497035.1). Lineage (NCBI taxonomy): Eukaryota > Fungi > Ascomycota > Sordariomycetes > Xylariales > Hypoxylaceae > Daldinia > Daldinia vernicosa. Next base: position 173,425 of record NW_025953951.1, on the reverse strand, counting down.
GAATTACTCGCCTTGCGCTGAGAAGGAGTCAAGTTATTCGATTCCAGATATACGTCAGGGGCTGGTTGGTGAAGCCATCTCTCAGATAAGAACCCCCCGCACTGTTGGATCATACAACATATCAACGTACTAGAACAGTTATATCGAAGAAAAAAGGGGAGAGATGGTCGCCTTACAAATGAGCCGTATGTGAGCAGTTTCAATCCGTATTGATCACATACTTGAGTCATTCTCTGCAGCGGGCGCGCGTCCACAAGAGAAAACTAGGTGCGGGCTTGAGCTTAGCAAAACGGAAACGAATGCTGGCACTATTTAAATGTGGCATACTCACCTGCACTTGGTTTGATACGATTCCGACCGAGCCAGTCTTGGCGATGAGATGCTTGCACGACTCCTCCACATGCTCGGAGTCGAAGTTGCATAGGCCAATTGCTGATACCAATTCTGGGTGAGATTTCGTGATATAGACTAACTCGAGTAGGATGTCGAGATAGGCTTTATCATCGTACTGTTTAAAATAAGAAAACAACCTCTGATATTGGCTTAGACGGAGAGGTGCGTACATCGTACCAATGGAACTGCAATAGCTCAACCCGCCCCCCTAAACGTCGACATCGTTCACGCACGGCGTTGAGGACGAATAACGTAGTTACGGGCTTCGGAATTGGCGAAAAGATGCACTGCGTCCCTGTTAGTTAATAACGAATACCTCCAGGTATTTAGGACCGAGTTAAGTCGGAGATTTAGTTCCCAGATTAAACGACTTAAGGGAGAAGGCGGGAAACCAGCCATACTTACCCACTTGGTTGTGGCATACACCGTATTTCGTATTTCAGGCGCGAGCTTGCTCCTGAAATCACCGTATATTAGCTCCGCATCGCCCTAGTTAATGTCTAAATCAGGAAGAGTCCATCAAGGAAGGGCCGTGATCTCTCACGTAATGATCTGCCATATCGGTAGCAGTCAGGCCGGACTCGACGGCATGCAAAAGCGCCGCCTCTTGGCTTTGAGCGGTCCCGGAGCCCCAGGAGGGTGACGACAGCTGCCACAGGCCGTTGAACAGACGAGGCATGTAGAAAGGTCCCAGTTGAAAGGTTTCTATCGCGTGCTTCTCAACTGTCTTGTTAGATACGGCGAGTTCCGGTTGCTTGACGGTGCTGACCGCCCGCATGTACTGGGGAAATAGAATTGCCAGGACGTCGTAGAGCTGCCGCATGGCACGTGTAAAGGGGAATGGCAGAGGGGGATGAAGGCCCTCGCAGTATTGCCTGCAGCTTCCAAGGCCGGCTAGAAGACCATTGATTAAGCCCAAGAGTTTAGGGGTGGGCTCCGGACACGACTCCTTAAGTGCCTGTACTGCTTGGACGACGTCCCCGTCGAACTTTGCCAGCAGCATTGCGAGCTCGCCGTCTTTAGTCCACTGTAACGCACATGTGAGTTCTCATTATTCGCTTAAAGGTCTTAAGAAAGAATCTCAGAGGTGTGTTACATGTTCCTACGAGCCAAAGATCTCTGAAAAATGCCCCCGTAGGTTTGTAAGATAATTGTAATAGGGATAAATGGAATATGTAGTATTCATCCATAAAATATGACGTACTCTAACTCTTGCTCGTGGAACAGCCTCCACGAAATGTCTTAAGCTATAATTATCAGACGTAATACTATTGTATTATTAAAGGACAGGCCTTACTAAGGGAATGACTCCTGAGGAAGCTTGCACGAGAAGATACATCTGGTTTGAGCTAGGTAGGTCAAACAGGCCTCAGAGACAATATTGTCTCCAGGAAATAGTCTTTCTGGGTCCTCGAATCGGGGTGGATTCTCATAGAATCTTGCCCGTATGTGTTCGACAAATGGCTGCTGTGTGGTGGCACCCTGCGAGACGAGAAGGCGAATAGCAGATCGGAGGGTAGCCGGTGGTACTACATTCTTGATTAGAATACGGGTACTGGCTAGTTATAATTAAACGCATGATTGTATTATCTACTAACAGTTCGATATTAGACAATCGTCCATCATATTTCTCAAGGCATGCGTTAGATATGATGTTTCTCATGACGATGCCATTAGGCTGCTTACACATGACCCGCCATGGCTTATAGGTAGGTAGATCTTCTATACTATGTATAGGTATCTATAGTATGATATTGAGAAGTCTACAAGTGATGCTCGTTAAGAGTAGTCTATTCAATCTTAAAATTGCCGTTACGCGTGGAATACGGAACTCAAGGGAGTAAGGGGATAGATAAATATATTTAAATCAATATGATAAAATTGAGACGGCGAATCTGGCTGGCGCGTAATCAATGACGAAGTTTCTACGTAGGATAAGTCTCGCGGATACTAGATTTCGGGTTGTCCAAACAAGGCAGGTCAGGAATTATATATATCGCGATTATAATTACTAAGGTAAGCCGCGCTTGATTACACTTATACCACAAGCGGCAATCAAGGGCGAGGTATGCGGAGATCGGGGTTTCTTACCTTCAGGTTCTATGATAAGTTCAAAGGGTAGCAGTATTTAGATCCCCCGCTCCTATCATCAACTGCCCCTGAATTAGCCGTGAGCAAGGTTCGCTCAATACACCACCATCACCTGTTATATGAGCCCAGTTGTTATGCAAAGTTACACACACCTTTCGTCGAGGATTAATACATAGCTTGGGAGTCTAACTGGGTAATTGCGGCAATGAATTCACCAATCATAAAGAGTCGACATACTATAAGTTGAATGTGCCACAGTATTCTAGAACGAGTGTACTCCTCCTTTTATCCCCATCAAAGCTTGGCCAAGATGTCTTGTGCAAACATCTTAGTTATTCCCTTTATACTATGGGCCATGAAACGTTGATGGCATGCGGAAGCGATTGTTATCTTGGTGATAGAAACGCAGAATAGCAAAATTGAAACGCCGTTAATAATAGCAAGATTTCGTTTCTTTAGACACTGGATAAGATGATTGAGGGAGGATGAGGCTGAAAGGTTCCGACAGCATGCTTTGGATACCTGACCTACTTTAAAAGGAATATACAGGGTGGCAGCGGGCATGCGTGGTGAAGAGTGGGAGGTAGATAGTTGACCAGACAGTAGACTTGGATTATATCGTAAGGGTAAACCGTACGACTAAATGAAAGAACCAAATATATATAATAGGTTTAGTCTTCGCCTCGTCCATAGCAATAGTTTACAACTCGCTTCCGTTTCTTAGGTAAATATGTCATCCAAGATAGGTGGATGTCTTCCCTCCTGCTCGTCACCGTCCTATTCTCAATTTCTCATTCATCTTGATTATGTGCCTAGGAAATAAATCATATACTAAAATCGAAGTACAGCCGAATTGTATAAATTTACCGATGTCGTCAGTATTTAATAGAAAACTATTGGAAGTTAGCGATTCTCCTCACCCAATGGGCGTTGGCCGGCTAAATTCAACTGCTCCTCGGGCCATCATTATACGACCTGCCGAAGATGTTCTCTAGCTTCGACGTTGAAATATTCATAACTTGTGTTTAAAGGAGGGTCGTCGAGACGTCTTTTACTCTTGTATACCTAAGTATCTCATTTAGCTATCTAGATTCCTAGAAAGACTAGGTATTTACCATGCCATTAGTTCGCAATCCGATCTTGCCCGGCTTCAATGCCGACCCGTCAATACTACGGGTCGGCAGCGACTATTACATCGCTACATCTACTTTTGAATGGTACCCTGGAGTCCAGATTCACCACTCCAAAGATCTCGCAAACTGGGAGCTAGTCACGCGCCCCCTAAACCGCAAGTCTCAACTGGATATGCGTGGTGATCCTGATAGTTGCGGCGTGTGGGCGCCCTGCCTTACACATGACGGCGAGAAATTCTGGCTTGTCTATACAGATGTGAAGCGCAAAGATGGATCCTTCAAAGACACACCTAACTATATTGTCAGCGCTCCATCGATAGAGGGACCTTGGTCTGATCCAGTTTATGTCAACTCTTCCGGGTTTGACCCTTCTCTATTTCACGATGACGATGGTAAGAAATGGTTTGTAAATATGCTACAAGACCATCGGCGCCGGCCCCGTTCTTTTGCGGGAATCGTCCTTCAAGAGTTTGATCCTGCGGCGGGCAAGTTAGTTGGCCCGAAGAAAAACATCTTCCGCGGCACGGAACTAGACCTTGTCGAAGGGCCACATCTCTACAAGAGGAATGGATGGTATTATCTTTTGACGGCCGAGGGTGGGACAGCTTATCACCACGCATGCACGCTTGCCCGTTCCCGCGATATATCAGGCCCATACGACGTGCATCCACAGAAACATATTCTTACCTCCAAGGATGCCCCGCTTGCCGCTCTGCAGAGAGCCGGCCACGGTGATATTGTAGATACACCCGAGGGGAGGACATATCTCGTACACTTGACAGGTCGGCCAATAACCCAGGAGCGTCGCTGCGTACTCGGTCGCGAAACTGCCATTCAAGAAGCCTTTTGGAAAGATGACTGGCTATTCGTGAAGAATGGTCCTGTTCCTTCGCTTTACGTTGATGTCCCTGGAGTGCGTGACGACACTCGATACTGGGCAGAGCAAAGATATACCTTCGAGAACGGATTACACAAGGACTTTCAGTGGTTGAGGACACCTGAGACAGAACGAATTTTTGCTACTCGGGATGGAAAGCTTGTCTTGTTCGGCCGGGAGGCCATTGGATCGTGGTTCGAACAGGCATTGGTTGCGAGACGGCAGACTCACTTCTCTTATGACGCCGAAACAACGATCGATTTCTCACCAACCGACGAGAGGCAATTTGCAGGGCTCACTGCATACTACTGCCGCTACAACTTCTTCTACCTTACTGTGACGGCCCATTCCGACGGCCAAAGAGAGCTACTCATTTTGACATCGGAGGGCTCTTGGCCCGACGGCAAACTCACCACACCCCTCGCAGACCCTGTGCAGATCCCTAACGAGGGAAAAGTGAGACTAGCGTTAACGATTCGCGGTCGCGAACTGCAATTCTTTTACGCGTTACACGGTGATGAGCTGAAGAAAATCGGACCGGTTTATGACGCGTCTATCCTTTCTGACGAATGTGGTGGACATCAGGCCCATGGGAGCTTCACAGGGGCGTTTGTGGGAGTGGCGTGTTCCGATGTTAACGGGACCGCGTTGCCGGCTACTTTTGATTATTTTACGTATCGTCCCGTCGAATATGAGACTGATAGATATGACGTGTGATAGTTGTATAATGCCATTATTCAGACCAGGGTTGCGTAGGTAGGTAGCTATTATTCTCTTAACAAGGAGGATATCATATATCATATAGATGCCTAGCCCCTTGCACACATTTATTTTTGAAGCATGGTCTAAACTAGACTATGAGCCAAAGTTTCGCTATTCAGACATCGCCTGGTTGAATGACCCAGGGAAAAGCGAATTTCAGTTCTCCTATCTCCTTGTAAGTAGTAGAGCTTGAAGTATTCATATGTGGTAGCAATTTACTAACTACGTGTCTTCATAGTATGGAAACCAATCATCAGAGGTTCACTCGGTCTGTGCTATTATTGTTAAGGTGCCATATTATGCAGAAAGGTGCTACATTATGCAAAAAGGTTTATAGATAAGGATTAGATCCTCCCTTAACCTCGTCGTGGTTTGTTCACACTTGGAAGTCAGCTACAATAGTAGCATGCTTACTAAATACTCGCTCGTTATACTGGATGTCTTGGGATACTGTGTGCAATGAGTCCAAGTACTTATTGGAATGGAGGTATGGTATTTAGGCGTTGCTGGGAGTAACCGCAGGGCTATTAACAGGTAGCCATACAGGGATAGGAGGTAGCTATACCAACTTAATACACTCATTTGTTAGATAGGTAGCAAGAACCTACTCTCCTAATCTATCAATCTACTACTCTGCAGCACTTATACAATACTATTACTAGAACGCAATAATAGGTATAGAATATATTACCAATGCGCTGTAGCGAATCCATCAGTATCTAGTGAGGCTTGTGTATGTACAACTATCAATATTACCCCGTATGAACCTAGCTAAGACTGGAACACCAATATAGCTAGAAGCTCTTTGGCCTAACATATGTCTCAATAATCTAGGCACCTAATAATATGTGTGGAATGATACTTATCTACACGGGCGAGAATGTAGACAGCAATATATTGGTAGATAATTAAAGGGGCAGGAAACCTCCAATAGGTATCGTTAACATCGTACACAGAGGTAGTTAACCTTGAAGGATTGATAAGGCCTTCTCCAGGTCTTGCTTCAAATCCACATCCCAGATCCAACTCATGCGCGATTTGAAGTTCCTTTCAATGGCCTCGAGATCATCACCTTCGAGTTCGAACTCGTATAGCATGCCGGCCTCTCTGCTAGTTTTTACCAACTTGAGGGTTCTCGGCCGCCTTACCTCGTCGTAGGCTTGAAATGCCTTGTTAAGGTCTTGGGTGCTTTTCGCTGCTCCTAGGAGATGGCTTAGGATGTAGCAGTCTTCAATGCACATACCGGCACCTGCGCCCTGGTGAGGCGTGGTACCGTGCGCAGCATCGCCGAGGAGACATATTCGGGGGCTTAATCCGTAGTAAGTCTCTGCAGGTGGATCATTAAAGAGAGCCCAGACGTCTCTTTTCTCCATTGAGTTGATGATAGAAATCACTTCGGGACCCCATGTACTATAGTCGTCTAGCATTTTCTCCTTTGATGCTTTCGCCACCCACTGTGGATCGGTCCATGTTTCGCAAGAGCTGAAGGCCACGACTGTGATACGACAATTAGCTTAAAGTAAGAGAGGGATCTTCCTAGGATACCAACCATTCATAGTTTTACCCTTCTCAATTGGAAAGGTAAGCAGGTGACGATGATATCCCATCCATAACTGGGAGTTTTCGGCTATTTCGGCGCCTAGTAGCTCTACGGCTCGTTCCATCGGTATCAACCCCCTATATGCGTATTTTCCGGAGAATACGGCTTTCGACTGTTCGCCCAGCAGTATCTCCCTAGTCTTGGATTTTATTCCGTCACAACCTACCACGGCACTGTGCTGCGCCGTAGTCCCGTCCGCGAAGTGCAGAACAGCATCCTGTGATCCGTCTGTAGCGTTGCTGATGTTAACTAGCCTCTTTCCGAACTTCGACACAGAGTCCGGTATCAGTGTGAGCAGGTCATCTAGGAAATGTGCTCGATGCACACCGCCAGAAAGTCTATCATCAGTATACTGAATGTCGAAAATCGGGTCTCCGACTCTCAACCCCTCCTTTTCCTTCTGCTTCAGCACTCCATCTGGGCCTGCTTTTCTCTTATCGCCAACCCTGATCGTAAACCAGCTCTTTCGCTTGCTCTCCCAGCCAAGAGTAATACGTCGCTCGAGCCCTTCAAACAGCTTGGGAGAGATAAGTTCAACGGCGGTGACAGCATTTGGCCCGACGCCCAAGCCGGCGCCAATTTCCGTGAATTTCGAGGCAGATTCGTAAACTGTGAAGGGAACGTTTTGCTGGAGGAGGGCAACTGCGAGCGTAAGCCCGCTTATACCGCCCCCGACTATAGCAATATCAAATGGCTTTGCGACAGTCATGGCGTAATTAGAATCGACGGTTAGAGATGTTGGAATGTGTAGTTGTGTGGGGCTTCAATACATAAAAGGACGACTCTCCAAGCGGCAGCTAGGGTTCTTATAGCACAACGAAACAGCAGTATTGGGGAAATATTAATACGGTCTCATTAATTTACCTCCATCTACTACCAGCGATGGGTGGGACAAGGAGGGCGAATTCGGTGCATCGGAGGCGCGATAGGGGCATGATGTATGCTTCAGTGAGCTTACCGTAGACCTGTGGATGTGCGGCCGATTAATCCCGTGTTAGTTGCAACCCTGGTTTTTATGCCATGAAGAATAATGTGTTCTAATTGATAGAGCGTTTACGACGATAACTTGAGGTAGTTTTTTTGCCATTTACCTTAGGAGTTGAATATTTCCGTAGTTGGATCTTTATAAGACCTTAGTAAAATCGGACAGAGTCAGCACCGCGGACCCTGGTCGATACGTGCATATCGTTAACGCCTAATCGCCAACAAGAAGTAGCCTCTTCTCCGAATTCTGTCGGGATTCGGGTTACCCGGCCTAAACCCATCTTCCGTGTTGCTATACCTGTCTCGGCCTCGGCAAGGGGTCACGGCTCCGGTGACTATAAACTTAGCATTATGTTATGATTATGTTAAGATTATGTCAAGGTATAAGAAATGCACCTAGTGGCCATTTTGGAGGACGATTACTGAGCACAAAAGTATCGAACAGCTATTTCCGTTGTCGGCGAAGTTAAGGAGGCGCCACTTGTGATCTCTTAGACGCGGTAAGCAGCCACTTCATTACTAGAGAATATGTAATTGGCCTTGCGCTTATTAAGGGAACGGGGAAAAGTCCATAGACATTATGCTACCTTCTCTAGTCTATTCCTTAATGCAGCATTCTCAATGCTCGTCACATTCCCGGCGGCGTTGATGTTAAAGATGAATTGGTCCAAGGGTTTGGAGCCGTACATAATCCCTGCGACGCTGACCCAAGTCGAGCAGTCCGTCGTAAAAGGTTTCGAAGCGTTGGGCAAGCTTAGGTCCTCGAATATTGCCTTGAACGCAACTCTTTTCCCTCCGTCAGATGTCGCATCCCATAACCCAGTTGGATAAAGTCGAGCGCTTGGCCGAATTTGGTTCCAATAATCCTTGGTTACGTTTCGGCTCATGGCTACAGAATACCATAACAAGTTTGTTCCATTGCTGATCCACGAATTTAGACTAAGACCGGGAGTTTTACTGTCAACCACGATGCTTAAAGATGAATTCACCGCAGAATTAGGGTCCTTATATGTTCCACTATAGAGCGCATTCGCCTGGATGCGTGCCGTGTTCACCATGGTTGGGAGGTAAGTATTTGACAACGTGTCTGCTATATCCATAGGTAAACTCGCGGGAACATCGCCAGCGGCCAAGATAGAGAATCCGATATTGAAGTCTGGGATGATAGCTAGCAAAGTGCTATACCTCCCTAGACTTCCTGCTTTGTTGAACGTGGTTGCGAATTGGTAAGGTGAATCTGTGATCATAGGGTCAATATATTAGTTAGCCATTCAGGGGTAACTTACTTACCTTTAGAAAATTGAAGCTGGCGTACACCCCACGGTGCGCCTACGCTAGATTTTGGATCCGAGCTAAAGCTAATGGGCTTAAGCCATCTCCTCGTCATAGATGGTGGTAGAAGAGTAGATCTTAATATGGCTCTGCCGACTCGGGATAAATCCGAGGAAGATGTATACATATTGCCGGTGCTTCCCATTGGTGAGTTACTTAAGAACTTGCGACAAGCAGGTATTTCAAGATCGTACTTACGGCGACTCATTGCCCATGTTAAAGGCCCAATTCGTTTGATAGCGACCACCTGGTATAATCCCGAGGGAATCCGCGGGAGTTGTGTAGAAAGTATGATTCAAACCAAGGGGCTTGATAACCCTGTCCTGGACTATCTTGCCGAACCATTTCCCTGTCATCTGTTCCAGGGCATATCCGAGGAGTGTATAACCGATGTCCGAGTATGCTGGCGTAACGAATGGTGAAAATGATGGGGGAAGTATACTAAGACCTTGGAAGAATTCTAACAAAATAGTCAACTCTAAGGTAAACCGGTATTGGTCATATGTAAGTCGTTAGGAGCAAACGTACGTGTTCTATTGCATACTGGCCTGTTACCACAGGGAGGTATTTCCGCATTCTCTAAGACGGGGAATCCAATTGAAGCTGCCCGCGTGGCGTTTGATCCTTGTGTGAGTTCACCTAATAAAGCGTCTAAAAATACCAACTGTATAAGACCATTTTAATCGACTTTGCGAGAACGGGTAATAGCTTACAGTCTCTAACAAGGCCTGACATTTGACTTGCCAATGACCCAATTGTGATAGAGTCCCAGTCTGGCTTTGAAATTGAATGAGAAGTGTCGGCGTCAGTGACCATCGCCTTTATTTCCGGAATGTATTTAGTAATAGGCTCATTCCACATAATATCGCCCGCTTCAGCGAGGAACGTCAAGATAGTAAATATCTTGGTAACACTTCCAAGTCTGTATACGGTATTACCATCTACTTTTTTAACTCCTGTCGAGTTGAGAGTTTTTAAGTTAGTCGCAGTCCAGTGATGCGACCACAACGGTTCATCGTCGTCAGCGGAAAACACTTCAACCGAATAGGAGAATCGATCTGATTTCGTCTTGTTAGAATTGTCGATGTATTGTGCAAAAACCGAGTCTAGAGAGCTTGCCGCCTTCTGGACGCCCGGTTGAGCAAGAAGGTCGGTAGGTTTTGGATATCCTAAGCCATATAGAGGGCAATTCTCTTTAGCATAGACGCTGAGTATAGCAAATAATGCTATGATTCCAAGTGATCGCATTTCAAATATGTCTGCGTTGGAGATTATTGAAGATGCGATTCAGTAGGTATATCAGTGATGCATCAGTAATTTACTAGACCAAATAATAAAAAATAAGAGGATTGATCTTGATTTTTAATTTAGATTCGATTAGTAGAAGGATCATCGTCCATTTTACGCACACGGAAGCTACAAGCAATCGCTTCACATAACCCCCGCGTTGAATAGTGCTATCAGATGCAAACTGCAAACTGCAAACCGGGTAATTAACCGCCAAGCGAATGGTGGGATCTTGTTGGTGTCTCATTGCGTATATTAGAAGCCGGCATTGATAGGAACTTGATCAGATTCCCTCCGTGGTGCTAATAGGGGTAGTTAAGCTTTATTTATATATCTAAGGCACGAATCTGAGTCTTGTCCAATTAGAGACGCCTTTAGAAGAGCATCAGAAATGGATCATGGTAGACATCTGGGCCGTGTATCCATATAGGGAACTCGAGAAGTGAGCCAGGGTGTATATTAAGAGTCTCTATATTAAAGGTCTGGATTCATTACATAGACCCTTTATCATGGAACACGGGTTAAGGGCTTATCTTATCTGATTAACTTGGGATTACGTGATAAACGGGGGACAGACCGGGATCCCCCATGACGTACCTTAGGTACCTGGGGTTTGGAGGAGATGCTGATTAATTGTGAATCGTAAACTGTAACTAACGAAACTCAACTCATGGACGACGAAGACGATAATAGTAGGAATACGGCGTCTGAAGGTCGTAAGCGCCCTCGATCACGAAACGACGACGCGCCATCCTCGGCGTGTGATCAATGCCGATATCGTAAGATCAAGTGCGACAGGCTTCAACCAAAGTGTTCTAGCTGTCGTAAAACCGACATCGCTTGTACTTCATCCGGCACCGTTAAGCGTGTGAATCAAACCAAGCAGCTGTGAGTCTTCTCGCCCCGAGCTTTAATATTTTATCTCAAATTAACATAGCATCTTCTTGTAATAGTCGAGATGATTTCACCACCGTCTTAGAGCGTCTCGACGGCGTCGATCAGACTTTAAGCGCTCTCACTAAAATCACCGAACAACTTGCCGCTCGAACATTCTCATCCAACTCGAATACCTCTCCTCCGACTTCATCTTTATCTCAACCAACACAGATCTCGGGTAACGATGAAGGTAGTGCCATTTTACCAAGCGCTCAGAGGGATCGACCTGGACGGGTAGCCGAGGATGGATGTCGGCATGAAACTATAAGATTAAGTCAAGGGGGCGAGCGGATTTATAGCTATCCTGCGGCTATTCCTTTACTTATATCTTTATCGAAGCAGCTAAGCCAAGTTCTCGTCGAGCACGGGAGTGAACAAGACGGCAGTGTAGACGCGATTGTTAAGGACCCAGCGTTGCGAATTGCTCTTCGACGACAGCTCCAAAACTTTCCCTTCCCGCGGTGCCAGCAACCCGTCGTGGCGAGCGACCACAAGCCTATGACAACTCCGCCACGATTTTTGGTTGACTTGTTTGTTAACAACTTCTTGCGCAATATCAACATCCGCTTTCCAATATTCGACGAGACATTACTTTATCGTGCTATCGATTCGTATTATTCGGGCGAGTCATCGGGCGATAGTGGCGCTTGGACGTCCATATTCAACAATATCGTTTTACTTGGTTTGGGCCTCGAGGTGCAGGTAGTGGAAGCTACCCAGTCTAATACGAGAAATATGAACAATGATTTACTTCCTTCTTTCTTACAGAACTGCGACCGTGCTCTAGCTAATCTCGATTCTTTCACATGTCCCTCTATAATTAATGTTCAAGCGCTCATAGTGTTGGTATGTTACAGCAACTCTCCCGTATTTTCTCATTCTTTTTTAAAGGCGGACTTCTAACATATTGCTACGGCGCATTTATCAAGGCCCTCACATCTAAGCAGTTCTATGGTAATATAATGTTTGAACGTATATGCCAGACGGCCTGTCAGGTCGGCCTCACTCTTGGTCTCCACCGATCTAGAACCAGTGAGGACGACGCCGGCCACGAACAAACAGAGTGGGAACGACTATTCAGAGTTCTCTATGCTCTAGACAAACAACGTGCTTTCATGTCAGGCCAAACCTGCGATCTCCATTTATTCGATTCCGACTTAACTTTGAGCTCCATTAGCGACAATGAGCTGCCAAGTCGGCGACTCAACAACGCTTTCGACCACATGATGGAAATATGGGAAGAAATATACCTCTCACTTTATTCATCGAGAGCGAATACCGCCGGAGAAGCATATCGCGTTCGACAGGCGCGTCGCATGACTCAGCTTGTAGATGAATGGAACCAGCAAAACCATGAATTAATAGCTGCTACACTCCCAGAAGATATAGCAGGGCTAGCTAACGTACAACTTGAACTGAATTATTGTTATCATGTAACTCAGGTCCTTTGCCTTCGCCATGATCGCCGGGATGAGCCTGCTCAGCATCAAATGCGCAACCATGCTCGCATCTGTCTTAGACTTATTTCCGAGGCTGGTTCTCCGTCACTCACTACAGCAAGCTTAGCTTTACTAGACCGAATGCTCGGCAACTATCCCGTAGTAGCATTCGTAGAGCTGGTCGCATTTTATTTCAACACCTTAGCCAAAGGTGAAGTCCCGGAACCAGAGCTCGAGGCTGATTTAGAAATCCTATGGGCTATTTGTCGGTATCTCCAGGCTTTGCATAATCCCAGCTTTCAGGCGACATATTACCCTCGTCTACGAGATGGCTTAACATGGGCTCTAGAAAATATCGAAATTATGAAAACTAAGCCAGTAGGTCAATCACAGGGACCTCTAGACTATATTGATATCAGCCCACTCGACCTACGCTGCCCAAATTCCTTCTTCATACCGGCCACTACCTCAAGTCCAGAAGGAAATCCAATTTCAACTAGTTCCCCAGCCAATATAACGCGAGAACCCTCGAACATACCCCTGATGCGACTTCCCGAAGATGGTAGAATAGCTCTAGGGCAGTCTACAATAGATCTTACAAGCTTCGACTTTTGTACAACTGCACCTCCGTCAACTTCTTTAGATGGACCCGGTCTACAATCTTATTCCGTACCCAGTCACTCGGAATATAATCCAACGTCAGATCTCTTCCAGCTATTTACGACAGAAGAATGAGTTGAGTGGTTTATTTAAGTACTCCTTTTCTACGCCGGTGTTACTTATACATTTCGACTGATTGTCCAACTCAGTTGTACCTAACACCCATGAAATCACGTACTTGGCTAAAAAGAATTAAGTTTATATCAGTCAATATTGAGAGAGCTGGAAGGCCAGTTGTGGACAATGACTGAATTCATCATCCAGCGCAAAATTACGAGCTTAACACTAATCTAAATATAATGACATATCTGGCGTCCTCTTTTAATCCGCTTGGCATATCAATCGACAGCCACGAGTCGTATAATATGGTCTTAAATAATACGTATCGAATTATACACAAGATAGTCATGCATCATTCGCACTTGGCCTTCGGCGCGTGACCCCGAAAGATTTCAACATATTCAATAAAAGACTAGAACTAGGACTCCGTCAAAGTTTTATAAACACACTGGAATTCGGGCTAGCAATAGCATCGACGTCCGGCCTTATGAACACTGGATGTTAGAGTAGTAACGGTGTTTGACTAGAGGTAACATGCTTGGCGTCTACCCTTTTCTTACTTGTATGCTATCCACTATTTCACGATATCCAGCCCCGAAAATATGGGCCAAAGACGAGTACTATGTAAGGAGTGTGGAACTGAGCCGAGACTAAACTAAAATCTGACTGAGGCAACCCAATCGGCCGAACCAGGGTACAATTCCATACCCCTTTTCAGTATGTACATATGTATGCCGACGTATGTGAACCTCGTGTCACATAACGAGGTCGTAGTAGAGTAAATTAGAAGATCAAATCGACATGAGAAGATGAGGTGCCCTTGGTAGGTATCACATATAATACGAACTACCGGCCAATTGCTTCGCCTTGTAATCTCTATAACCTCCGCAATCCACCAATCAACGCTCTCTCTTGCGTGAGCATTGCCTACCTTGGTACCCGTCTGTCTAATTGGACAGAGGCTCGAGCTCCTTCGCCCACAATGGGCCACCCCGAAGACAACATCAATCCAGGGGCCGAGATCTCTGCTCCCGTCATCCAAAGAGAACCGGACTTGAAACGAAACTTGGAAAAAGTCGAGGACGTAGAGATAGTGGCGGAGATCGGGGGGCGAAATGAAGCGGGAAAGACTAAATCAGCACCGAAAAAGTCGCTTTCCTTCAAACTAGCTTTCATAGGGCTTGCGGCAATCCTTTTCGTCTTTCAGTTGGATGCGACTTGTCTGGGCATTGCCCTTCCAGTGAGCCATGATACCCTTCACGATACGTATACCACTTAGGTTGAATATTAATGCCCGTCGCTAGACTGTAGCTGGTGAGTTAAAGGGCTCGAGTTTGCAATCATTCTGGGCGAATCTGGCCTACACCCTATGTGGTCTGGTCATGCAACCGGTTTGGGCCGGTATATCTGACGCGTTCGGTCGAAAGCCGCCTCTTTACGTGTGCATGGTACTGTTCCTTATCGGTTCCATCATCTTTGCCCTTGCGCAAGACATGGACACCGTCATTGCCGCGCGGGTCCTCCAAGGCTTCGGCGGCGGGGGAATTGACGTTCTGACACAGGTGATTCTCGCCGATATGACGACGCTGGAGGAACGTTCGAAATATCTCGGCTTGATGGCCATTCCTTCGGCCGTCGGTAACATCATGGGACCTAGCGTTGGTGGTCTTTTTACTACGTATGCTACTTGGAGGTGGGTTGGATGGATCAACCTGCCGTTCCTAGGAATAGGCACGCCTTTGGTGTTCTTCTTCCTCAAGCTTCGGCCCGTCCCGCTCGGTGCAACACTTGCCAGGAACTTGAGGTGTATTGACTGGATTGGTATGACGCTCGTTATTATCGGAATCACGATTTTTGTTATACCAGTCAGTTGGGCGGGCTCCTTATTCCCGTGGGCTTCCTGGCAGACACTCCTTCCAGTGCTGTTGGGAGTTGCGGTGCTCGTTGCTTTTGCCTTCTACGAGGCGAAACCCGCGGCACCAGTTGTTCCTCATCGGCTCTTCAACTCAAAGACCGGAAATATGGCGCTGCTAGGGGGCTTCATCCACGGAATGGTTCTGGTCTCCTTATTACAGTACTTGCCCTTACTCTACCAATCCGTGGAGCTCGAAACTGCAATCTCAGCGGCAGTCTCACTGTTGCCTACATCTATCATTAGCGTGGTGTTCGCAGCCGTTGCAATGATGATGGTCCCGCTATTTGGAGGATACGTATGGCTTCTACGGCTTTCATGGGCCATCCTTACGCTAGGAACTGGCTTGCTGGCCCTTTTAAATGTTGGAACCTCATCATCCATACGTTACGGGCTTCCTATTCTTTGGGGGCAAGGCGTTGCGTTACTTCGTCTCAACATTCTTCCCATGCAAGCGAGCGTGAAAAATGTCGACGACACGAGCGTAGCTATTGGGTCATTTCTCTCCATTCGCATGTTTGGAGGTCTCGTCGGTCTCACCATCTCCTCGACGATCTTCAGCAATGTTTTCTCGACGTCCATCTCTAATAGCGCAGTCCAGTTAACGGGAGTTTTAGAGCCTTTGAAAGACGCCTCAAATGCGGTCAACTTCATTGAAAACTTGAGATCACTAGATGTTTCTCTTACAACGCGAAATCAGGTCTTGGGGGTCTATCTGAACTGTTTCCAGGCGATATTTTATGCGATGACCGGCCTGAGTGCATTGGGCTTGATAACTTCGATGTTCCTAGATGATATAGATCTGAAAGGGCGAGATCTTGGGAACCAGCGTTTTGAGGAATAGACAAAGACGGGGAAAGGGACTCCCCTCGTATCAATCATGTTTAATCCTAATACATACCTGCATACAACAATAGAAATGGAGAATCCACCTTCTATATATAAACTGGTCCACACACTTCTAATCTCATCTCAAGTTTATGTGTATTGTACTAAAAATGAGGCTGACCGTACCGTATTAGGTATCGCACATCGTATCATGGACCCTATCATCTTCGTACATAGATATCCTCACCGTCCAAACTGACAATGTTAATTCATTCTTGGACGTTCCTAATTCTTATCATTCATGGGTTATCACATGCATACCTATGCAGAATAGCCTAGTTACGGGCTGCAGGAACCGTCACATATTCGTGAGGAAGTGGATCTCAGCCGCCACGAAGAACATACGATCTACGGATCCGTACCTCTCACAGAGATTCGTGCCGAGGATAAAAGTGGGTTTTGCATACGACACGGTTCATATAGCGAGCTCAGCATGTGTACCTATTGAGGCTTCATGTCAACTTCGCAACCAGAGTGCATGAACCCAAACTCTACAACGGACGGGGTTTGAATCAGACGGTCCGGGGAGATAAAATCCATGCATGCTGCGCCCAGTACGAAGAGTCAAGAAGCGCTGATTACCTGTAGGTACATACCTATTCCTATCCCTTATTCCTATCCTTAACTATCCCTATCCGTAACCAATATATATTGCAGCCCGAGGTATTCCATCATAAATCCCGTGTACCCAAGATACCTAATTAAAGTAATAAAAAGACTCCATACGCCATGTACTTGAACGCTATGCTATTCCAAACTCATCCCCTAAATTTTCAGCATTATATGCATAGTATATACTCCCTATTCTAGATTTGCTTGGTGACCCTTTGCTATTCGTACTTAGACGACGATTTTTGCGTACCGGATGATGTCGGAGATGCCGATTGAGGCTTCTGGCAGTAGACCGTCATCCTACTACTCGTTAATAACTGTTCGCATCATCATTATAACCCAACTTACAGAGTAGAGAACGAGTGAATCCGCGTGTTGTCAATATCTTTCCGCGCTTCGGCTAATAGCTTGTCTACCGCTTGGTTAGACCACCCCAACCCTTGCGTAAACACGCCGCGGGAGTAGATGTCGATGACCTCAAGCGTATTAGTCCTCTGCCGTGCGCCGATCCTTTGATACTGCTTCCCGGGGGCCCAGGTATTAGTAGGCACAGCGTATTTCAGCTCGACGATATTTTCAAACCCCGCTTCTTTTAGCAGAGCTTTATACTCGAGGATGTAGAATAATGACCTTCCAAGCTTTTGAAGACCTGTTATAGGAGTTAGTTCTATCGTAAACAATAGCACGATTCTAGGACGACCTTCCTTCAGCTAAAAACACGTTCCACTTCTGGAAAGCTGTGCCTTCGACAGATTTATCCGAGGACTGAACATGGAGAAGCCACTCCTGAAACTCGACCCAGCCACCGGGTGCGAGATTGTCATAGATGGACTTAAATAGCCGGCGTTTATTAGCGGGCTCACCTAGACTTCGCACATGGATCAGATCAAACGGGCTGCCCAACTTCCATTCCTCATCAGCGTCCGCTATGAGGAAGTGACAGTTATTTGGAATGAAGGGCGGATCCGGCACAGGATTCAGGTCTGTTCCAAGTACGTAACAGTCAGGATTTCTCTTTGCTGTGTACCTTATATATTAGCATTCGTCTAGAGATAGAACAGGCAGTAAAACATGCCGAACTCCACTGCCCATATTCCTGTCCCGGTACCGACGTCAAGCACTCTCCTGGGATTTGTCACCGGGCAGAGATGCAAGGCCCCATCATGTACATCGACACTGATCTCGTGTTGGAGGTCTGCCATTTTGGGTCATCAGCCAGTTTCAAGCGAATTTAATGGTGGGATAGAACCTTACTATTCCTCTCTTGCTCTTGCTAAACGTTGGTCGATTTTAGCACAAGATCACTGTTCAAGATGGCATCTACTCAGTCGTGCATACCTTATCATGAGGCAAGAAGTAATCTTTACGTCGGATATTAGCACCAGAGCTCAGCTCACTTGAACATAGAGAATCACAGCGGAGACGTACTCCTGTTAAACGTGCGGCCAAATTTATAGACTATGGATCGGAAGAGCCTCGAAGAACTTGAACCGGTTGCTGCCTTGGCGAAACTTCTGGACGAGCAGGTAATTCCATTATTAGTTTCTGGGTACCTAAGGTAGGTTGCGAGGATATACAAAGTGAATGTGATTGGATTGCCTACTTCTTAGTAGTCTGGCGGTAGTCATAGTTCTCGATGTGGACGGGGTCATCTTCCACATCACCACTGGCGCTAGGACCAGCTCCGAAGTCAAAGTTAGATGGTACATATTGGAAAGGATCGGCGGTTTCGATTGGAAGTGACGACGACGACGACGATGGACCATTCGTTGTCGCCGTTGACTTTAACGTCGAGGTTGAAGCCTTCGTTGATGGGCTGTTAGGAGGATAGATAGGAGGGAAATCCCAAGCAAGAGTGTTGGTGTAGTCTCGAGGACGAGGGTCATGTGGGACGGGGGCGGTGGATGGGGGAGTTGGGGGTCTCCTAGTCAATAACCCATTTCGTCCACGGTCTTTTGACGAATCTGTAAGATCAGTAGTTTCCATCTGAACGGTTCACGTTTTCGTTTTCGGGTCCGTCATGTATTTTGTTAGCGAGTTGGGGGCCAAAGCACAACGTTCAGCTTCGGGCCGCTCCCGTATTTATCAACACAAAACTCAGCGCAAGTTTTATTGGGGCTGAAAATAGCTTATGACAATTCAAATGAGGATAGATGACGGCCTACATTGACCTTATAGTGCTCATAGCCAATACCGTACTTTTATTCGTAAGGAGGGAAAAGGAGACGTGATACGTGATGAGAAACTTGGAATTTCATAATCATGTTTATTTACCGCTGGTGTTATTCTATCTTGTTTTTTTCTTTCTTTTTGTCCTTCCTTTTTTTTTTTTTTTCGACTGGTGTAAATTTTCCTACAGGTCAGTCCTACTTGTATTCTTTACGTAGTGGATTTAAGTGATATCTGAATGTGCCTGGTGCGTGGAGAGTCGGTCGGTCGGATCAACTTGGCGACACGAACTAGTTATCCCTCGCAGCCCTCATTTATAAAATTTCAATACTCCTTACTGCTTACCAACTAACGTGCAGATCTGGTAGGACTTAGCAGTGTTGTATTAAACCCAAGTACCAACAAACTGGGGAAAGGCACTTTATTATTGCTCCACCCGCTGTCTTGAGAATGGTTACGTGGGGGTAAGGTTGCATTATTGGCCAACAAGAAAGCCAGTGTCACAGCACAACGTCACTCTGTTGTTTTATTTTGTCTTGGGTTGCCATTGCGTATAGTAGGTACGGAATTAGTGTTTACTAATTTCTAACGATGAAGCTATTCTATATCCTATACCTAAAATAAAGCAAGTAAAGCACAAGACATTTCCCAAACGGGGCTTACATCTGAGCTGGCAGAGAAGAAGAAGAAAGGAAGAAGAAAAAGACGAAGAAAAGATAACTACCTAGGAGGTACTCTAGATTGTTGGCTGTTGGCTAACTTGCGTTCAGTCAGCTCCGCGCTATAAACTCTGAAAACTCATCCGCAAACTCCGTAACTCTTGACAAAACCTCCGGGGACAAGGGTCCACATCTATCACATCGGAATCTGACGAATCACTTTCGATGTGTCTGTGTTGCCGTCTCCTTAGTTTGAGGCTATCTATTCGAACTAATAACTAATATGCAGTCTGAACTCACAACAAAGACTAGTAGGATGACTTGCGGAGAATAATATCTTGTGACCATGGCCTGAGGTAGTATTATAGGTACTACGCTATCGAACGAGGTGCAACTGAAGCATTAATTTCACTCGGGAGCCTTTCTGCCGCGAATCTATGATATAATGCAATATAGAAGAGGTGTATAATACTCTTTGAAGATAGACCGTTTTTTATTTAGTCCAATGAAACTTCCTACAAACTTGATGGTTTGTTATGTGCCTCCCTCTTACATACCTCATCTAGTCAGATAATATTAGTAACACTCACCGAGATGTAATCCACCGAGGATATTCTCACTCAGCAAGCTCGGCCTTTCCAGGGTATACATGCTATATCAGTCGTAAGATCTTCGTCCAGTGCTAACAGTTCTATAACATAGTATCACCTTGTTTGGCTAAGTTTCTTTCTTAGTATCCATGCGTGCATAATGACACGCATGCTCCTTCGATAATACTTCTAATAGTAGCCTATCAAGAAGTAGTCAGGAACGAACCCATTTATATCGACAGCAGCGCCCTAGAGGCTCCGCATGTTTGCATTGGTTCCTCTCTGGGGAAACCGGAGACGAGATGCTCTAGACTAAACTAAGGTCCCAAGTCCCAACGGTCCGGTACATGCGCCTTCAACTTGCGCCATACCGTTATTTTAGGTAGATATTACACCAACCGCCCTTGCAGCTTAACAGGATAGTGCTACCCACCGAGATAATAAGCCAAATGCGTACAAAAGCAACACATCGCGAAACAATACAGTTGTGGAGTGTACTGGGGTTCTAACCATTCCGCTACGAAAAACGATTATAGCACGCAACGGTATAGGCTGCGATGCTAGCGTCTTGATTTGCATTAGCAGCAGGACAACACAGCATGAACGAGGGATGGCGTAGGGATGTAACCTAGGTAGTATGGTCTAGTCTACGTAAAGACGGAAAAGAATAGCGGTTTACCAGCTCGGCGGATGGTCCGAGAGACAGTTCGCCCCAGCGGTATGACCAATTTCGGTGTCTTGTACAGGTTGATAGGTATAGTGTTGGCTCACGATCACCGAGACCATGCTTTATCGAGACTGCAGTAAGAAATAACAACCGAATTGCCGCTTATTCACTGGTAGCGTAGATTGTAAATAAGTATGTCCAAGTCGCCTATGAATTCAGTCGAGTTAGCATTGAACATTAACCACGTTTTATCTCACTATAATCATAATCCTCCTAGTTTTCTAATAGCTTTCTTACCGCCATGAATCAAGCTTGCGGCTTCTCTAATTCGTGCTCTTCCACCACCTCCAATTTCACAGAGGTCAAGGACACAGCAACTCCGGCACCAGTTCCGATAGCTATCTGTGGGCTTGGCTTGAGGCTTTCTGGCGGCATTAGAAACGCCGACGACTTCTGGGATCTCCTTGTTAATGGTCGTGACGCGCGGACGCCCGTCCCAAGAAGCCGGTACAATGCTCGGGCCTTTGACGGCTCTCTAGGTGGCAAAGAGCGTATTGAGACCAAGTTCGGGTACTACCTAGAGGATGACTTGTCTCAGTTCGACCCTTCGCTTTTCTCCATGACCCAATTGGAGTTGGAGAGATGTGATCCTCAGCAGAGATTGCTGTTGCAGGTTGCTCGTGAGTGTCTCGAAGATGCAGGCGAAGTCAATTACCGTGGCAAGCCAATTGGCTGCTACGTGGGCACGTTCGGTGATGAATGGCTACACAAACAGAGCAAAGACAGCCAGCAGGTCGGTAACCATATCGTCACCGGAGCTGGAGACTGGATGCTTGCCAATCGGATATCATATGAGTATAACCTTTGCGGACCGAGGTGAGCCATCTACATCATCACACCCAACAACCCTCAGAAAATCGGCTGACAGTATAAATTTGTACGACCATAGCATGGTGATTAGGACAGCCTGTTCGGCATCTCTGATAGCCTTGAATGAAGCTTGCAGGGCGGTCCAATTTGGTGACGCTTCTGCTGCCGTAGTTGCGGGATCAAATCTGATTCTCGGGCCCTCCCTCAGCATGCTTATGACCTCAGAAGGCGTCCTGTCTCCGGATGGATCATGCAAAAGCTTCGATGCCGCTGCAAACGGCTACGCCCGAGCCGAGGGAATTACCGCCATCTACGTCAAGCGCCTTACGGACGCTATCCGTGACGGAAACCCCATCAGAGCAGTCATTCGAGGTACCGCAGCTAATAGCGATGGTAAAAGCCCAGGGATGCTTGTCCCGCGTGGGGAGGCCCTCGAATCACTCATGAGGAAAGTTTATGCCGATTCGGGATTAAATCCATCTGAAACTGCCTTCGTTGAGGTATGTATACAGTATTTTCCGGCCCTTCCCTAGTCGTTAGAAATCTGATGTGAAGTTAACCGTATAATTAATTTATTTAGTGTCATGGTACTGGTACCTCAGTCGGCGATCCAAGTATGTAACATCAAGAATTCCCTCCTCCCCCTTCCCCCTTTTTTTTGATTTGCCTTGGGGGTTGGTATTTTCGTCGAGACAAATAAGGAGTGATTGCTCGTGAAACACGCGCGAACTCTTTAAATCTATTAGTAGAAGAAGCGATTGTTGACTTTCGTGGATATAGTTGAAACTTCTGCTGTTGGCGAGATCTTTGGTGATAGCGGAGTATATATTGGCTCCGTGAAGCCCAATATAGGCCATTGCGAGGGGTCCGCTGGCCTCGCAAGTTTAATCAAAGCGGTATTAGCTTTACAGCATAAAACAATACCTCCCAATATCAAATTCAACACCCCCAATGCTAAGAGTAAGCCCTTATTAGTACCTAACTAAGAATTATATAAGCTGAGCATTCATTCAACTTGCAGTCCCATTCACAGAAAAAAGGCTTAAGGTGCCGACGGCGCCGACACCTTTCCCAGCTAACAAAGCTGAGCGGATTAGCGTGAATTCATTTGGAATTGGTGGCTCAAACGCACATGTGAATAACTTCTTCGCCTTACCCCTATTTATTACATTGTCCTACTAGCTAACAATATCGAAGATCATCGTTGACTCGTTCCCTAATTCGGAAGAAACAAGTCCTATAGAGAGGGCCAAGAGACCAGAGCTTCTTATCATCTCAGCTAATACCCAAAACTCGCTGAAACAACAACTAGAACGATACGAAAAGTATGTTTCTCTACGTACCTCTAATGTATACAACATAGGATATACGTTAGCTCTCCGTCGAGAACGATTACCGCACAGGGCTTTCATGATCAAGTCCGATGAGCAGATTGTAGATATCTCCGGATTGGCGAGAATTCCAGGGAAATCGTCTCGCCGCAAGGTCACAATGATTTTCACTGGGCAGGGTAGTCAGTGGGCCGAGATGGGAAAGGGGTTATTCTTTACTAATCGAGAATTTCGCGAGGACATCAATCTCATGGATGATATCTTGAGGCGTGCCGTGCAGCCTCCGAATTGGACAATCGAATGTGAGCTTATTCCTTGATATTCAAGAAGTATTTTCAATGCGGTTGCTAACATATACCCTTTTCTTACTCTACAGCTGAGATGCTCAAGCCCGGAGAGAGTAGTCAGATCAACAAAGCTGAGCTGTCACAGCCTCTGTGTACAGCACTGCAGATTGCAATCTATCGCCAATTCGAACGCTTCGGTGTTGTACCTTCGGCGGTTGTAGGACATTCCAGCGGCGAGATTGCTGCGGCATACGTGGCCAGATACATATCGCTCGAGTTCGCCATCAAAGCGGCATACTACCGCGGCCTCGTCTCCTCCACAAGCACGTCTAAGAATGGGTCAATGGCCGCCATCGGGCTTGGGGCTAAGGAGCTAGCAGCTTTCTTACCAGAGGGTGTCGTGATTGCATGCGAGAACAGTCCCAAGAGTTCGACGATATCAGGAGATCGCGAGTTATTGGAACGGGCTGTGTCCAATATAAAGGAAGCTAAGCCGGATACCTTTACACGACTGTTGAAAGTTGATATGGCGTATCATTCGCGTGAGTACTGGCTAATCTTCACTATACTTGTATATGTTGGCTGACGACAAGTCTCGCATAGATCACATGGATCCATTGGCAAAGCAGTATCTCCAGCTGTTACAACAGGAAAAGCCTCTAGTCGACGGCAACCAAGCGCCTCTATCCAAAGTCGTATTCATGTCGAGCGTCACCACCAAGGTAATAGACAAAGCGGCCGAATTGGGTCCGCGGTACTGGGTTGCCAACCTCGTCTCGCCTGTGCGTTTTAACACAGCGGTGAAGAACCTCTTACAACTGCGAGGTGACTCTGATATTCTATTGGAGATTGGCCCTCACGGGGCATTGGCCGGACCCCTACGTCAAATCTGCACCGAAGGTTCGTGGCAATGTAATTATGTTGCCTCCCAAAAGCGTGGTAGCGATAGCGCGGTATCTTTGCTTTCCGCTCTGGGTAGGCTCTTCCAGGAGAACGTCAGCATCGACTTCAGCGCTCTTTTCCCGGGTGGCCGGGTCGTTCCGGGGTTGCCTTCCTACGCATGGGACCATAGCGGCCAGACATTCTGGAACGAGAGCCGGTTGGCTACTGCTTGGCGAGAGAGAAAGTATCCTCATCACTGTATTCTTGGTGTTAAGACAACCGAGTCGACCGATTCCGAGCCGATATGGAGAAATGTCCTCCATCTGGACGATGCATCCTGGTTAGCTGATCATAAGGTCGGACAGAACGTCGTGTTTCCCTTTGCTGGGTACTCCGCTATGGCCGGTGAAGCAATCCGCCAGGTAGCCGGAGCCGATGCTGGGTCGGGCTACCATCTTCGCCACGTGGTCGCCCACACGGGCCTTGTCCTAACCGATTCGAAACCAGTAGAGATTATTACCTCGTTACGTCGGAAGCGCCTCACCGATTCCGATGAATCTCAATGGTATGAATTCAACATTTCATCTTATAGCGGTTCCGCGTGGATCAAGCACTCTACAGGAGAGGTTAGACACATCGAAGGGCCTGGCGAGGGGGCTTCCTGGACTCCAGAGGAGCTGCCTCGTAGGTTACCAAGCTCATCATTCTACGGAGCTATGAAGCGCATCGGGATCAGCTACGGTCCTGAGTTCCAAGCTCTTGAGGATATCTCTACCTCTACCATTGAGCATACCGCTCAGGCCAAGATAGTTGATAAGCATAACCATGTGTCTGCGCCATTTTCTCTCCATCCGGTAGTAATCGATGGGTGCTTACAGTCGCTCCTAGTTGCCATGAGGAAGGGCCTTTGCCGAAACTTCGATGGCCTATTTGTGCCTGTTTCTGTCGATGAGCTCGTCGTATACCGGGGGGCATCAGAGATCCACATCCGTGCCTGGACGGAAAAGGGGGATCTTAGGCTTGGGCAGGCCGAGTGCATCGCAGACGGGAGGCTAGCGCTACGAATGCGCGGCCTCAAACTAGCACCCCTAGAGAATGACAACCCGGTTACCAATTCCATTGATCAACACGCCGCAGCTCGTATCTGCTGGCTTCCAGACTTTGACTTCGTGGACCACAAAGCATTATTCTCAGCACCCAAGCCCGACAGGGGTCAGCTTGTACTACAGCAAGAACTCTCGTTCCTTTGTATGGTCCAAGAAGTAAAATCCGTGGAAGGTCTCGAGCCGTGCCAACCTCACTTCGCTAAGCTACGAGATTGGATGAAGAAAGGGATCGAAAATGCAGCCACTGGGAAAGAAGGGTTTCCTTTAGTTGAGAATGCGGCAACCTTGTTAAAGCTAAGCCCCGGAGAGCAGCAGGATATGATAAAATCCCACCTCAGCATCCTAGAAAAAGGGGATCACCGCGCCCTCTCCCTCGGGACTAAGCGCGTGTGTGACTACGCGGCGGAGATTTTTACGGGATCGCGGGAAACTCTCGACGTGCTCATAGAAGGGAACCTCTTATCCGAGATCTACAACCGCGCCAGCTTTGGATACGGCAACTTTGTGCGCCTACTCGGAAACACGCGACCGAATTTGCGGATCCTAGAAGTCGGTGCCGGTACAGGAGGAACTACAGAACTCATCCTACGCGATCTCGTCGACGAAAGCGGGTTCCCCTCTTACTCGATTTATACATTCACCGACGTCTCCTCCGGCTTTTTAGTGAAGGCGCGGGAACGCTTCTCGTACGCGCCTAATATGGAGTATAAAGTGTTCGACATTAGCAAGTCACCGTTCGAGCAGGGGTTCGAGGGCGGAGAAAAGGGGTCATACGACTTGATCCTGGCTGCAAATGTTGTTCACGCAACCCCAGTTATCAAGGAGTCACTTGAGAACATAAAGTCGCTACTGAAACCTGACGGGATGCTGGTTCTGACAGAACTCTTGCCCACATTGCGCACGGCAAATTACGCGTTCGGCCATTTCGCGGGCTGGTGGCTAGGCGAGGCTGATGGTAGACCTACGACTCCTCTAGTACCTGTTGATCGCTGGGATGATGAACTGAAGGCTGCAGGATTTACGGGCGTGGATTCGGTCGCGTTTGACGATGAAGAGCCTTATAGCCAAATCCTCACAATCGTATCACGGCCACGGACTAAACGCGTGCCACCCATTAAGAAGGTTACTCTACTATGCGATAGCGAGGAATCAGACGTAGCGCGCACTCTTAGAATATCTCTAAAGAGTTTAGGATGGGATGTCACGCCGCGCCGACTGAGCTCGAAACCTCTACCAGACGAAGACATCATATCGTGCCTGAACCTTGAGAGCGACTGGTTTGTAAACCTGACTCCAGAAGCATTCGCCAAGTTCCAGGCATATGCAAAAGCTCTAGAGCACCGGAAGATCCTTTGGCTCACGCCTCCAGTCCAGATTCGATGTAAGGACCCCCGGCCGGCAACATTCCTCGGCATGGCCCGTACTTTACGGGCTGAGCGAGTGCCAGGACTCTGCACCCTTGAAATAGAGCCTAGCGAGCCGCGCTTTGTAGACATGGTTCTAGATGTATTCGATAAGGTCCGCACACAAGAGGATGTTGGTACGCTAGCTCCCGACCACGAATTTGTCGTCGAGAACTCCCAGATCTGCATCCCTAGATACCGACCTTTCTCCTTATTAAGTAAGCTAAAAGAGAAAGAAGAAAGCCGTGGCCATGAGGAGGGGCCGCAAGCCATACCTATAAGGACGGCTCTAGCGATCTCTAAGATAGGATCTATGGAAACACTACACTGGATCGACGAACCACTACCATCGGAACTACCAGCTGATTATGTAGAGATCGAGACGCGAGCCGTTGGTCTAAACTTCCGCGACGTTGTCCTGGCGAGAGGTATCATCGATTCTTCCACGCCAGGTCGCCTCCCGCTGGGTTATGAGTTATCAGGAATAATCAGCAAAGTAGGTTCAGCCGTTAGAGATCTCAACCCCGGAGATAGAATCATGGCCCTTTGCAACGGCTGTCTCGGCACCAAGAACGTCGCACCAGCCGACATTGTCATGAAAATCCCCAATGATCTTACTTTCGAAGACGCTGCTTCTATTCCCGTGTGTTTCGGGACCGTGATTTACAGCTTTATTGACGTTGGCCGATTAGAAAAAGGCCAAAGCGTTTTAATCCACTCAGCTTGTGGTGGTGTCGGTCTCTCAGCGATCCAAGTAGCCAAGATGCTCGGGGCTGAGATATACGCGACTGTGGGTAGCGAGAAGAAGGTCCAGTATCTCATAAATAACTTTGGGATTCCGCGTTCGCGTATTTTCAACTCTCGGGACGCATCGTTCGCAGAGGGCATTATGAAAGAGACACAGGGTCGAGGCGTTGACTTAGTCCTGAACTCGCTATCGGGCGAGCTACTACACGAGTCGTGGCGGTGTGTTGCTAAGTTCGGTGTTATGGTCGACCTTAGCCTGCGAGACTCTAAGGGGTCTGGTCGCCTGGATATGCTGCCTTTTGCCGAGAACCGTTCTTACCACGGCGTAAACCTGTCTGACTTTAGGGAGAAGCCTAAATGGTTAAGGAGGTAAGTTTCTCAAAGGGGGCCAGCTATTTCTTAATAGCTGGCTACCATACCTGCCTTCTCTTTTATACAGACCACGATATACTTACGAATTAATCAGATTGTTGACCGCATTCGTCGATTTCTATAACCAAGGCTACCTCCAGCCGATTGACCCCATCGCACGTTTCGATGCGAAACAGATCGCGAAGGCCTTCCGCCACCTCGAAGATGGCGATCACATGGGCAAGATCGTAGTGACCTTCCCTCCCCCTAACCCAAGTACACCAATCGAGTCTCTACCTCGACGTCGTGGTATCGAATTCGATCCTACTGCGACTTACCTCCTCGTAGGCGGTGTCGGCGGCCTGGGTAGATCTATTGCAATATGGATGGTGGAACGCGGCGCACGGAGTCTCATGTTCCTTTCGCGCAGTGCAGGCCGGAGCGATGTTAGCAAGGCCTTGTTCCACGAGATAGAGTCTATGGGATGCTCGGTGACAGCAGTTTCCGGGCGTGTTGATCAGATCGGCGACGTACAAGAAGCGATCCGCCAAGCAAAGGCCCCTATTAAAGGTGTGATACAGTTGGCAATGGTCCTAAGGGTAAGAGTCCCTTTATAACGTCGGGTTAAATATTCGATACTAACCAAAATACACCAGGACGTCCCAGTAGTAGACATGGAATGGTCTCAATGGAAAGATGCCCTTGCACCTAAGGTCGAGGGTACCTGGAATTTGCACCAAGCGTTCCAATCAACTAACCTAGATTTTTTCTTCCTGGCTAGTTCCATCATGGCCGTAGTTGACTCTCTCGGGCAAGGAAACTACGCGGCAGCTAATACGTTTATGGAGGCTTTCTGTCGCTACCGTCACTCTCTAGGACTACCAGCCTCGGTTCTCAACATCGCTGCTATAGGTGATATTGGGTTCGTAGCTGAAAACTCACACGCGATGCAAAATATCAAGGCTCAAGGCATATGTCTTCTCGGCGAGCGCGAATTCCTAGACTTCCTAGAGCTCAGTCTCATGAATAACTCCCCGGCAGACCAAGAGGCCGCTGGGCCGCTGGCCGTTCCACCTACGCCATGGAGTAGCGAAGCTCAGATGTTGATGGGTATACGGTCGGATCAGGACCTGGACGACCCGAATAACCGAACGATGTGGCGGCGTGACAGGCGCATGGGTATCTACCATAACGTACGGGTTGAGAACACAGCGAAGAGCACCGAGAACGATGCTCTTCAGAAATTCCTTAGGCAAATCGCAGCCGCCGGCGTGGGAGGAAAAGCGCTATTAAAAGACAAAAGCAGCATTGAGTTCTTAGGAAATGAAATTGGCAAGAAGATATACGACTTCCTCCTCAGGCCGGACGAGGAGGTGGACATTAATCTAACGCTGGCACAGATGGGCCTCGACTCGCTAATGGCTATCGAGTTAAGACGGTGGTTCAAGGGCGCATTCGGGCTCACGTTAGGCGTGCTAGAAATAGTCGGCAGCGGAACTCTCCATCAGCTTGCGGAACTCGTCGCGGCCAAATTGCTAGAGAGGCTTGAAAGCGAGCCCCAAAAAACTGCGTAAACATGTAGTTTCTAGGTTCATCCGCGATGTAAGATCCTCAAGGATGGATCGTATTATAAGACTTTAACTGAACCGATATATACCGGTTTATAAGCGTATTGATGTTGGATTAGATGGTTAATGCTTAATAAATCCAAGTATTTGATGTCGTATCTTCGATGCCTCTGGTGGCTGTAATTAGAAGTAGTATGTGCTGGACGCTAAACGAAGGGTTTAATAATGGTATTGAATGGAGTTGAGTGTGTTTGCTTCACTTTACCAAACAGAACGGCGGGGTATGGAAATCTCCTCATCATCTCTGTACTACATCCCACCGCCACAGCCTCTGACCTCCACGCCAATCTACCCAAACCGCCTTAGCTTCTCGACCGGACTGACCTGACTAATCCATCCTTCTCCTTTCCCTCCTCTAAAAGACATCAAACAGACCTCAACGATACTCCATCCAGGCACCAAGCAGACCAGTGGCCATGAAGGCAACGAATATCTTGCTCTGGGGGAAGCCCGGGCCACCAAACTCGGGATCGACGCCCATGGTACCGGGAGGCAGGATGCTAAGGAGTCCTGCGATCCAATAGATGGACCCCGTAATGGCGCTGATGAAGATAAACTCGCGGCGCAGCTCAGGCGTCTTCGCCCGCCGCCACGTATAGTAGAGTGTCAGCCCGGACAGGATGATAGCGAGGAAGACCGTCTGAGCATTATGGAACCTAGGAGGTAGTTACACAGGTTAGATAGACAGCATATTAGCTAGGTATTATGGTTATGTCGGACTTACTTAGCATGCGGCCGCCACCGTGGATTAAACAAGTGCGTCTCGTTGAGACAATCAGCCATGATAGTGCCAAAGCACATGCCGAGGGCATCGATGGTTAGCAGCAGCTGGCCCAACATGTTGATGGCTATATGTACTGTAAAGAAAATAAAAGCAGAACTACCTGCCTGCCGATTCTGAGGATATAAATAATAAGTAAATCAGCCAGCCCAGGAATGCGAAATGCGATTATTTTTGCTATTAACTTTTTTATATCACAAGTGATATGTTGATATGTTGATATGTTGATATGTTGATATGTTGATATGTTGATATGTTGATATGATGACTTATATGCATACCACCCAGGCACCTACCGTGAGTGAAGTGACCAAGATATATGTATACCTAGTCAATATGAGGGCACCTGCTATGCATAATGCATCACTATCCCATGCTTGCATGTACATGTAACGTCATTGTTCCACCTATTAATTATCAATCCGACCACCAACGGGGAATAGCACGCGTTTTGTAGAGCAAGATAGCACCGAGAGAATCGAAGCTAATGGAAGTTCATACCTTTAGGTAACTAAAACGCTATTTTCAGAAAGGTAAAGTAGATCGCTAGCTCCAGCTGATTAACTAATAGGCTGCCTTACCCAAGCTCAACTCGGAGCTTCGGTGTTTCGCTCCAATATAAGATTGCACTACCTAATGTAATTCGCGTATTCACTTCAAAATTCGAAAGCCGTCGTAATCGCGAAGTTGTATATTAGGTATATTTCAAAGTGTGACGAGTTTTCTTACATCTAATTCCTTATCCGAATTCACAAGTTAAACTCGCTATTCTAATCATTGTCCGAGGCACTATTGGTATTGTACAAGAGTCGTAGAAGTCCCGACGCTGCTATTGTTCATAAGTACAAGAAATGCAACGAGGTTTTGTTTCGTAGCATGATAGTGACAGGCCTGCCTAACTGCTCATATGTCCACTGCTATGTGCATCATCCTGATGAAACCTCATGAATTATAGTCATGCCTAGCAACCAGCCAAAATCAAAAACCAGACCCGAACCCACTTGAGTCCAATGAATATAACACGCGAAGGATATATAATGATGCAGCATCCCACCCTCGTATGCCGTCGCTCCTAAACACCATGTCATGAATCTGATCTAACTGAAAATGGCTCTTTAATCACCGTTGGGCACATTGTCCTCAACTTCCTTGTCCTCAACTTCCTTGTCCTTAACTTCATCGTCCTCAGCTTCAGCCGCGATAACCGAGTACTGACCGCCAGCACCGGCCCATACAATTCGTCGATCACGAATGGCGGTGTTTTCGATCGCCGTCGGAACTTCAATGTCGTCGGTGGTTCCTTGGCCAGCTTGGTAGTTCGCTGAGAAACCCCATGAGTAAACCTTGCCTGCCTCATCTATGGCGAAACTGGTATCCGTACCAGCAGCAACAAAGGTAGCTTTAATTCCTACAATGCTTATTAGAACACACCGACTGTTAGAGATAAATATATAGGGAGAAACATACCATTAGCGGCGGTAGGCTCCAAGAGAATTCGAGGCTTCTTGTTATCATCGTAAACGGAGTTTTGACGGTTGAATAGACTGGACGGGTGTCCGACTTGGTGGCCATCCACACGGCCCCACGTGAGCAGCTTTCCTTCAGTCGTACAAGCAACCGAATGGTGTTCCCCGCCCACGACCTGGCTGACCTTATGGTCCTGAAGTGATGTAACAACTTGAGGCTGGAGAACCATGGCATCGTCTTCGCCGGTATTTTCGCTAAGGCCGGTCTGTGAGTAGTTGTTCAGGCCCCAGGCCCACACCTGATCGTCACTGTCGATGTAAAAACTGTGATACGAACCAGCGCCCACGCTGACGGCACGATGTTTCTTAGTGAATCTTCCGCATGGCTGCGGAGTAAGTCCAACGCTCGGACCTGCGAGACGAGAGATCGGTTTCCTGCCAAGCTGGAACTGGCCTCCACTACCCCAGGTGAACACTTTGCCGGACAAGTCCAAAGCCAAGACGTGATTCGAACCACAAGCTAGTTTAGTGATGTTCTTCAATTCAGGGATGAGCGCAGGTGTTTCTTGGATTCGCGCGTGTTCGCTGAATCCGATGATACCATCAGAACCTCTAAAAGTGCCCCAGCCGTAGACCCAGCCGTCGTCTGTGAGAATGAAAGAGGCAGAGTCGCTAGCCGCAACCTGGGCAATTTTGGTGCCTTCAGGTAACACACTGAGATCAACCTGTCCAGGAGTGCTTTCTCTAGGATTAACGCCGGTGTCATCCTCATCTTCTGAGTCATCCTCGTCGTCAACGTCGCGAGTACCGCCTTCCCAGAAAGTATCGCGACCGAGCGCTTTATCATCGTTGACACCCCATGTGAGGATAGTCTGATCATGAGTCAGGGCAATACAATGCATACCTCCACAAGCTAGAGCGACAACGCCCTTGAGGTTGTGGTTAAGTCGAGGTCGCTTTACATCGATAGGTTTTTTCCCATCATGTTTCTTACTACCGAGACCAAGTTCGCCCGATGATCCTTCGCCAAAGACAAAAACATCAAGCTGTTTAGTAGGCACCTCATTAAAAGGCGCTCCTCTTGCACCAGGCCCTCTCGTACGCGGTCGCGGCGCGGGCTTCTTGGGGGCAGTCTTGGGGGCACTTGCGGCCTTTAGGTTAGTATCGCGAGACTTCGCTGATGTAGGCACTGGCTTGGGTTCTTCGGCTTGGACCTTGATCTTCTTCTTGGGCGCAGATCGACCACCGCGAGGCTTCTTTTGCTTGGGCGCTTCTTCGAGCTCTTCTTCTTCCTCTTCGTCTTCATCTTCATCTTCGACTTCTTCTCTCTTGCGTTTAGAAGCACGCGATCCACTCGACTCGGCGGTAGATTGGTCGCGTTGACGAGTAGCCTCGCGATCCAGGTCAAGCTGCTTAGAACGAGCCTTTGCAGTCGCGTTGGTCTTTCCAGAACCACTCTTTCCTGCCGAAGCAATTCGTTTTTGAGCTGGGGCTGCAGTGGGTTTAGTAATACGGGCGGCGCGACCAGTACCTCTCTTTGGTCCACGTCGGAGAGGTTCAGCCTGCTTCTTCGTCTTTTCCTTTCCCTCGTCATGATCATCGTCATTCTGCTCTTGTTCTTCGTTCACATCCTGCTCTTGCTCCTTATCTTCATTCTGCTCTTGCTCTTGCTGTTGTTCTTGCTGTTGCTCTTGCTGTTGCTCTTGCTCCTCATCTCTTTCGCCATCATCACTTTTGTTGTTGACATTTTGCGCCACTGCATCGCGACCTTTCTTGCCCCTAGTAGGGGCTCCCCTAGTCGCAGAAGACCTTTTGCTCAACGGTTTGGTGCCCGGTGGCGCCGCGGCGAGTCTTCTCCTCGGAGGCATTGTGTGTCGCGTCTGCAAATCGCGTGGACACTGGTGCGGAAAATAATGATAGTGTGATGGTAAGGGGAAAGTAAACGATTAGCAGTCTCTATGCGCGGCTTCTAAGGATGCAGGCGTCAAGAGGTGCGCGATACTAAATAGTATCAGGTATGACGTTAAGTGGGGATAGGGTATTGAGTAAGGTGTAGAGTGAAATGCTGGTGAGGCGTGTGAATGGTTTGAGAGCTTGCTGATGATGGTGCGCAAGTAACGCAACTATCGCGCGTCTTGCTGGCAAGTCAGACAAGACGTGGTCCAAGTGAAATTTTGGAATGTAACTAAACGGGAAGACCAAGGCTAAAGTGATAGTCAATGGCCGAAAAAATAGGGTTTCTTCTTTGTTGGATTCGAGAACAATTGGGGAAGAAGTGCTCGAGGTAAAGAAGAATGAATGTTTTCGGGGATGAATGTGGTGAGATAGAAAGAAAAACGCGCTGGTGGAAATTTTTAGGTGAAAAGCTGTGCTCAACTGCCCAAGGCCGCATGCAGCAAACTGATGTAACTGCGTATTCACCAAAACAGTGGGAAGTCGCGCGTTCCGGACCCACAGTAGCTTTTTTAGTGGCTTGGAAGGTGCATACAACTGGAAGCTCCAAACCCAATCAAATTGTGGTTCAGGAAAGTCCAGGCAAGTGCAACCAAGTAACTTCCTCACCGCCCGGGTACCTGAGGCTTCCGTGATCCTTGTAGTCTAAATATTTGTCCGGCAGAAAAATGGTGAATAAGGGGAAGGAAGAGCAGGGGATCACTCTTGCCCTAGATTACGTGGGTAGTACCTGCCAATCAATTTCGTCACGTACTTTAGAAACTAAGACAAAAAATAAAAATAAAAATAAAAGAAAGAGAAAATGGAGCCAATCATTTCGATCTAGGTGAAAATCAACCAAATATATGGATATACACTGTATTTCTCATCTCTACTTCAACTTCGAATTGGCATGCAAAGGCATTTACAGTTAATCACGGAAATTACATCCAACCCTAACTTCCAGCCTCCACAACATAGTCTCCTATATCCACAAATCGAAATAATTCCATGGCCGGTCCCGCATCATAGAGTCGCCTGTAGAAATGGCGAGGTAGATCTCACAAGACTTAGATTAAAATATGAAAAGTGATTATATTCCTGATACCAGCGAACTGACTCCTAAACTCCGGCGACCATATCCTATAGAATCGTATCGAAGTTCCTCGTATGGCAGTATATGCCACCACAACCATCATGATGTACAACCAGTAGCGCCGCCTCTAAATCCGATCTCCCATAGCATTTTTTCAGCCTCACATGACCAGTTATTTTTTCGTGGTAAAGTCGATTTCGTTCGGGTTCGAATCCGAAGTAGCGCG
The DNA here is from genome assembly GCF_022497035.1 of Daldinia vernicosa. Lineage (NCBI taxonomy): Eukaryota > Fungi > Ascomycota > Sordariomycetes > Xylariales > Hypoxylaceae > Daldinia > Daldinia vernicosa. The sequence goes on along the minus strand of NW_025953951.1, from coordinate 138,268 downwards.
TTCGCAAGTACAGGAGCTGGCAGGGCGAGCACCACACGCGCAGGTGCTACCAGCAACGGGGCTGTTCTCCTTGGGTGCATTCTCGCAGGTACATTGACCGGCAGGGCGAGCTCGGCACGAGCATCGGGCGCCACTTAGGGTATTCTCAAGCGGTGCCTTCTCGCACGTACATTCGAGGGCGGATTTCTGGCCGCAGGAGCAGGTAGCCTGCTTAGCTGCGAAACGAATACGTTAATTCACTTTCTACGTCGGTTTGAAACTCGATATAGGATGGGTCTCGAACTTACCACAGACACATTCACCCCCAGTGTTCTTGCCGCAGCAGGTAGGTTTTGCCTTCAAAACTTCGGTTGTCATTGTGACGGAATAAGATGTGATGTAGACGAGGTAGGTGTTGGGAATATAGCTGTGGGTATGTATGTGACTAAGTAAGTGTTCTTAGATGATTTGCGCTGAGAAAGCTGTGTGTCTATTTTCTGGAAACAACGGCAGGCAGCAGGTCTTATATATGTAGTTGATGTTATATCCGTACCTGAGAACTCTAACACTGTTGCTATCAATATAAGACTGCCACTGACATCACTAGGCGAACTTCGTTGGAGGGATAGGTAATCATATATCCTCTGATTGGTCAAAATTCCTATGGAGTAACACTATTAACCAATGGCAGCCTTTGTGATTACTTTCGCCAGGTTCTAGTTCGCTTGGTTGCCCGTGCTCAGGGGCGATCCAGACCGGAGGCTGATTCTAATGAGGCTGAATTTTCCAAACCTCGTCAGTTAGTGATGCTTGGATGGTCTGATTTGATCACCTAGTCGCACTCTACATTACCAACTCGTGAATTCCACTCTCTATTATTGGTTGCCTGTTACGTTTGCTCTGGTTCTGTTTGCTAATGGGATAGATATCTTCCACTTTTCGCCCCATACTTAGACTAAGGTTCCATCAATAAAGAGAAATAAAACATCTCTATGTACTAAGTACCTTGGAAGTTTTTAACATCTCACTCCCCTCATAGTCAAGTTATTTGATATTTTGAAGTGCCAAGGTTGTAGTGCTTGTTGAGCCTGATGGAATACTAGTAGGTTGGACATCGCGTTACATAAAACACAACAGCTGGGCTCTTTTTTATGTATATTCATCAGTTTGCCTCTTGTTCCTTCCTAGATCCAGTCATCAAAAGAATACTTTGGTCGACCTACTTAGGTAGGTATTAACTTGAAACTGCCGTAAGACACGTTTGCAAACTGTACTACTATCTGCTCTCAAACCAACTCAAGCAGTCCGTTCTGTTAGTGACACTAACGCGGAATCACTTCTACTGATTCATAATATTCCATCCGTCACTTGCTTTATTCACTAGCTGTCATGAGATAGCCCTACGAGACGTGGAAACAACTCGGTTGTTCTAGAAGGAACTCTCGACTCAAGCTACGGAAACCAGTAACTACCTACCTAGGTACCTATCTTGGATATAGCGAAGTCATTCATTTTTCTAAACGTCCCATGTGGAATCCTGGCGTCAGCGGTGGTACGACACGTAGTAGGGACGTAAAACTAGGGGGAAACCACCCATATCTTAAATCTGACTCATCTAGTATATCTACACAGTACCAATTCTAAAAGTTGATGTAACTGGAAGGAAGGATCTTAAAATCCGTTGTACACAAATAGTTCCATCCATTGATGTAGGTAACGTAGTAAGTGAGTATAAGCTCTTAGATATAAACCTCCGTATGCAATAGAACCAGCGGATTCCCTTACTCTAGAACATCACATACTATTCGCATCTTCCTTAATATTTAGACCAAGACACTCTAGGATAGGTAAAAGTAACAAGACCTAGCAACATAATGATGCATATCTTCGAAAACCGGACCCGGAGAATTATATTTTAATATCGATGAAGTTTCCATCCATCATATGACACTATCGTTATGTTCTAGGTATATTCTAATATAATACGCCTGGACTAAAGTATCAGCTAGCCAAGTAGACAGACAGATGTACTATACAGGAAAAAAAAAAGGATTTGTTTGAGTGAAAGCAATTAGACCCAGGGTATGGGTAAGGCTGAATAACAATTACAACTGCTATCATATATAGTAGGTAGTACAAGAATGCAGCAGTCTTCGTTGGAATTCGAGCCAGCCTAATTCGAAGACATGTTACACCTATTGAACTGACTATGTTTCGAGTATAATAGGATTAAAGTATCATTAGATCTTCATATGCGGAGATTTACTAGGAAACCATCGATGCTTATGAAATATCTGCCTATATAAGCCCTATTTCGTTATGTAAGTGAGACATTATGAATGTTCTAGAGGCACTTCCTTGGGTTGACTAGGTTTGGCCCCTATACCTACTTAGCCGATCATGGGGGCGGAAGCGAGGCAGCGACTAATACTAAGGGAACCCGAATTCCCCAAAATGGATCCCCGGAAGGAATGCGGGCATTAGTACTGAAGCTGTTAAGCTTGATTTTACGCGAACTCTTCTTCTCATCTCTACGCACTAATCATCGCTTAACTTAGTCGGTTTACGCACGTGAAATTCGGTGCTTATAATCCATGTGTTGAGTATATTTTATATATTTATGTTAAGTTGCACCATGGTTCTGCTACGGAGAAAGCGCTTACGCTGTGTTTAATAGGTGAGGGGTTCTTCTCGCACAAGATACTTCAAGTGACTATAATAATTGGTATCGACGCTTCGTTTTGCTGGATTAACACGAGCGATGACTGGTGTTGGTGGGTCTTAGGCGCTACTCTCGGATCGCCCCCGACGAATCCCACCTGTTAGATCATAGCGTTGCTAAAGAGATGATCTCTGTCGTGGGATATGGCGGTTAATAAATTTCATATGGGGAATGAATAGTCAAATGATTAAAACTAGAGTTAAACGTTTTGGTAGTAGATCTGATGATAACAGGTAATGAGAAGAGTACAGTAATTCAGAATTCTGTGAGAACGTGCTACAATTAGCTGGATAGCACATAATGTATGCAGTGATTCTATGGGTACCCGAATTTGCTAGAATGATGCCGTGAATCCGTGACAGGTCCCCTCATTTTCCTAGTGGCCTCCGGATCTGAATCTATCAGAGACACTCATCTCCGAGTGGTATGGTTGGGGGCTAAGAAGGGATTATAGACGCCACAGGGCTACAGATCTATCTTATCGACAGGACGAGGTTCGCAGATAATCAAGAGAATCAAAGACATACATACGATCGGTACCAGAGACGTACATGAGAAGGAATAGCGGTGTCGTAGCTTTTTCATATGCCGTTTCTAATAATAAGAATATTCTTAGAAGCTCATCGCCCGCATTTTCGGTAAGAACCAAAGCAGTGCGACCCTAAGGAAATGTAATTAATATAACCGGAACGGACAAAATTATCAAGATGCAGCCTGGGGTTGCGAGCTGTGTAAAATTTCTGCCTTTTTGGCTTTTCTGTGCTCACCCAACAACAGCCAAGAGATGGAAAAGAACGAATAGTCTCGACCAACTCGTATCAGCAGTAAATAGTCTTACCGCATAGTAATACCCTGCATAATCCCTGCAAACCACGCCGACCTTCCATCGAACGATTGGACCATTTGCCACACCAAGACCAAAAAGAAATACACCATCAGTATGTTACATACGATGCGGGAGGATCATAAGGGCATATCTTTCGGCCCCCATAAATATGATTGGGTTAACTTGGTAACTTGATTAAACTTGGTAAACCCAGCCGAATGGTCTTAGATCAGGAATATTGACAACCAGAAATGCCAATGCCCTACACCCAAGTATATGTACAAGTATATGTAGGTAAATAGAACCGATAGATGACAGGACGAGAAGATCTACGTTTTTCTGTCGGATCTTATCTAGCCTCGGAAATAAATATGTACATTCGATGGTTCTCAAGGCTCCCCAATCTGACGGGTTGCATTTGGACAAGGCCGTCACGATTGCATATGCAGGTCAGCCAGCCAATCCGCCAGTGCTACTTGGTGTCTAGGGGCTATGCAAATCAGGTTTTCGTATTGGTTTGGACTGGAAAAGTCAGAAAAGTGCGGTGGGCTCGTAGACCACTTACACTACCCTCTGACATCCCACGATACGCCAACGTCATCGCCCTAAAAAAACGCCTGCTGCGTAAATGTAACTCTAGGTAGGCAATAGAAAGTCGCTAAAAAAAAGCACCATCTTCGTATTGCCAGTATTGTCATATAGCACTGCGTTTCCCGCCGTGCGCTTTTATCGAAATTCTCCTCCCGGTAATGTAATCAATCTTCAATTCACAATGAATTGGCACAGGGGATCCACGGTGATCGTAGAGCCTACTCCCGCCAGGCCGGAAGGCCCTGGTAAGAAATTGCGGAGGAAGCTCCAGAAGATCGGCGCCCCTCAGCGTTGGTACAAGCCTAACGACCCTAACGACCACAACGACGCCAAGAAACCGGGTGCCACTATCACCAACGCAGTCAGCAAAGTGGTTCCAGCAACACCTGGTCGTGACGATGGTAAATGGCTCGAGCAGCTCCGTAAGAGCGGATCTCTCTGTCGTGGTCAACTACCTGTGCAGCCTGTCGAGAAGTCACTGCGACACTCTATGCAAGTCATTCCCGAATTTGCGTATCTCGCCATCGATGACACGAAACCGGGAAGACATCTTGATAGGAGGGCCTCATGCGCCAACCCTCCTTCAGCCTCATCGGTAACGAGAAGATATGCGAAGACACCCGTCCATCATATAGGGCAATTGGAAGGTCGTTCGAGAAGAGAGCAAACGGCGACTCACAGGGTCTCGGGCGTAGAAGAGATCGCGGAATCCTATAGGGCCTTGCTGGAGTCGAGTTGCTCGATATTGAACGACACGAACCAAGTTGAACCGTTACGTCTCGGAGAGTCTTACCGTGCTAGCTTAGACAACCAAGCCGTACGGGAAGATATCACTCAGGACTTTCCCGATGCACTGCTTGTGAGGACATCTCCTCGCTCTGATGATGGGACGCTGGTAGCTTCCGAGGTGGATTCAGTCTCTTTTAAACCTTCATTTACACCCGAGCTGCCATCGCCTCGAGAGATTCATCAACAAGCACCGGTAGTCCCGCCGCGAAGACGAACAACACCTGGGAGCCCCAGCCTTCAGATCTGCGTTGACCTACTTGGCCAAGAGCTTTCCTCGGCTGCTAGAGGATCGGCGTTTCGACCAAATGCGGAAACGTCATCATTACAGGTCTGGGTCATGATAGAAGCTTACGAAAGGTTACGAGACAAGATTTCGGATATGCGACTGGACGAAGATCAGCAACGATCGTTGAATACTATGCTTGATACATGGATCAAGGCGTTATACGCAGTCCACGGTAAGATGACGGGGAGCGACGGAAACGAAAGTGAGAGTGACTACGGCGACTAAATGGAAGCCGGATTTATTTATTTGAGATTTCGTCGGGGGTTATTTTTATTCACGTCACTTGTAATGATACAGGCCTGGGCCACGGAGGTCCGAGGACAACGGGTGATGATAAAACGGTGTATAGGAAGATCTGATTTTTAACTAAACAGCGGTTTTACAGGACGGATTGTTCATTTGGTTTTAGGATATGGGGAGAGAATTTGATACCTCTGGGATGACAGAACGGAATGGGCTTGTGCAATCATCTTCCGAATGGTTAATGACATTTTGATTAAGAAGATGCTGAATACAATCTGCTCTAAAGTGTATGCGCTGATCCGCTGGGAGCTACTGATAAGGCAGAGCTAGAACCCCACAGTGACGTTTTTACACCCGATAACACTACCTTAAGCATCTTATCTTATCTAAATGCACTTTTTGGATCAAACGCGACTCGACGCGTATATTGAAAGTTTGTCGTTACATGTACATTTATTTGAGGTAATCACCGTACAGTCCATCAATTCGTCCTCTAACAAATGGAATAAGGGATATCACTTATTTCCAATCCGTCAATATCTCTCTACGGAGGTAGACATGCCCCTCCTATCTGGTAGCCGTCGGTTACAATCCGGTGCCGAGCGCAATCGAGACCGACCGAGCATATCATCCTCTCGTACCCAACAAGACAACGGCCCTGTCGAGCTGCCGGATTATGAGCCCCTCGCATGCCCCCTCAGTGCCGAAGCTATACGCGCGTTAACCCAATTGTCCACGAGCAAAGATACGCGGAAGTATGAGGAACAACTGAACAAGAGCATAGAGCTTCTGAGCGCCAGCGTGCGGGATATCAACGACAAATATGAGGAGAGGAAAGAAAGCCTCAAGAGCCTCCAAGAAAAGCGAGCCGGCCGCGATGAAAAGAATGATCGGGAGAGGGCTGAGGAGAAAGCCGTGTTGGCCCTGAAGAACGACGTGCCCATGTTAACAAACGAATGCAACCTTGCCGTCCAGAGCGTTATCGACTTGAAGATAGAGCTCGAGGACAGTAATCTGGCGCTACGGGGGACGGCGCAAAAGGTCGAGGTTGAAGCTACGAATGCGACCCGAAGACAAAGACACCGGGGCGACGATGAGGACGACGAAATGGCAGATGTTAACATCACGAGTCCGATAATGTTACTACAGAGAGCCAAGGAGGGGGCGGCCGAGGAATACGCATCGAAGACTCCGTATGAGAGATACGGTACAAACAACGATTACGTTGGCTTTAAACGCATCTGGCACGACGCCGTTCACGGGAGAGGCAATAAGCCGTTGCCAGATGCGTCTAAATGGTTTTCGCAGAACGGAGGGGAGGACGAGGCGAGTGAAGACGAGGATATAATTGTTGCCGAGGAGCACCTTGATATCCACTGCCCCCTGTCCATGGCGGTCATGAAGGATCCATATACGAGTATAAAGTGCAAGCACACGTTCGAGAAAGACTCAATCATCCAGTTTCTCCAAACCCAACGTGGTCGAGCACGATGTCCACAGACAGGCTGTAATAAGGTACGTATATACTATACTTTTATGAGGACATTCCCAACACCACGAACGGAGCTAACCCGATTATAGGAAGTGACAGTTTCTGATTTCCATCCCGATCCGGTCATGTTGCGCAGAATCAAGCGACAACTGGCCTCGCAGCGCGCGGGTATGGCCGACGAGGACGAAGACGAGGATGGGAATGAGGATGAGGATGAACAAGATGTCGACGCCGAGGGCGATTCGCATATAAGTGCAACTCCTGGCCGCAACGTCAAATCGGAACGACAGGGCAGGGACAGAGGACAGCAATTAATCGATGACCTTGTACAGTAGAAGGCGAATAGGAAGCATAAGTCGCTTGTGTATCCTCTATCCGGTGAGATAACGGATGTCTTACAGTATTAGGACGGGATCGTAGTCTTAACGCCTGAGATAGCTCAAGCTAAGACCAAAGCAATGGGATCCTCATGGGCAGTGAATTATGATATTATGATCTATTCTATAATTTCTTTCTGAACGCGTGCGACTAGTCCGTCTCCATGTAGGTACTAACCGGTGCTCTAGTCTATACCTACATATATGTATAGTTTTGGTAGTTAGTATACACCACCACCACCACCACCACCACATCTATCCAGCCTATAAAAGCTCTTCATCTCTATAATCTATAACTTCGCACCCTCCCTCCTCTTACGAGCTTTCTCATTATCCTCCTTCAACGGGCGCGCCTCATGGCCTACCTGGCCCGAGTTCTGGTCTCCCGGCGCCGTAGCCGCATCGCTCTTCTTCGGCGCGCTCTTATACCCCTCCTCGGCATTCTCCTCGTTGATAACCTTGCCGCTCGCGTCCCGCTTGATGCCCAGCTCGAGCAACTTGGCAAACACGGCAGAGAAGTGCTCGAAGAACAAATCCTTGTCCGCCGCGTACTTCTCCACCCACGGACGAAACGCCGGGTCCGACAGCAGCGCTATATCCGTCGGCAACATCATCAGCCCCTCGGTCTTCTCGCCGTCCTCCTCCTCCTCCTCCGCCGCGCTGCTGCTCTCGTCGCCGTTGTTGTCCTCGACGTACACGAACTGCGTGACCCCGCTCGGCAACGTCGTCTTCTTCCAGTCGTTCGCGAGCAGCAGCTTGTAGTACTGGTTCGAGAAGCGCGTCGGGTTGTTCACCCACTTGCCCTCGAACCCCGAGCGATCGCCGTGGCACCGGCCGAGGTTATGCGCGCCGGACAGCGCGACGATCTCCCGGTCGTCGAAGCCCATCCGGTGGAAGATGAAGCGCAGGTGCTCGGCGCCTTGCGCGCCGTCGGGGAGCCGGCCCCGCGGGGGCACTTTGCTGTCGTCGGCGAAGTCGGTGCGGCCGCCTTGCCAGGGGATTTCCGGCCCGCCCATCTCTTTGATCGCGACGATGGCGGCGAGCGTCCAGAGGTCTGCGTATGTGATCCATGGGAATTTAGCCTTGAGGGGCTCGAGGAATGCGCGTGCGTGTTGGAGACCGGCGTTGGCTGGGTCGCCGCCTTCTTTCTCGTAGCGCATCCCGGCGCCGTTCGAACCCCCCGTGTTAGTCTTTGCGCAGTACGTGCCTGATGCGTGCCAGGCAAGTCGCACAAGCACGGGGCCCGCGGATCCATCGTCGTAGTCGGGCTGGTGCAGGAGCTGGCGCACGGCCGCTTTAACCTCGTCGAGTTGTGCCGTCGTGGGCTGCTGCTGGTTATTGTTATCCCGCGCCATGTCGAGTCGAGCCGTATATATATTTACTGTATATAAGTATAGGTGGTTTATTTTACGAGCGAAGCAGCCGGGCAGGATTTCTTTGTAGAAATTTCGATGAGAATATCGGAAAAAAACTAGATGAAGCCATGTCTGACTAGCATGTGAGCATAACGAACTCGAACTCAACAGCCCGAAGCTCGGCGAATCGCCCCCGAGGAGCCTCGGCAGCGCCATAACCGAATCGCGTTAGGCTTGTTGATTAAGTCTTAGTGTTATCCACTTCTCTCTGTCATGGACATTCAAAACGTAGATATTGGTCTCTCATAAGTGGTTCCGGTTTATCTGACGTGTTGGTGTTTATCGTAGGTGGAGTTTGTTTTATACCCTTGATGCCGTGCTAAGGGGTCTTGGGGTATAGTGACTTGTAGTAAAGAAGACTCTGCATGTACGTAACGAACCCTTAACTCCAACTTAGACCAAGGACTAATCTTGTTAATGATGTATGAGAACACGTATTAGCGTTCCAAGGGAAGATGTCTTTGGAATTATATTCATTAAGTATAAGTATTCAGCGACTATGTGTTTCTAATACTAGTGTGGTCAACGACAGTAGAGATGGGGGTATCACGTAGAGAAAAACTAAGAAAGTAGGGATCATGGAAACGACTAGATGCCAACTACGCATTCCATGTACTTCATATCCGACGGGCTATGCTCCTGATAAATGCCTCTTCGATAAAATTAAAAATGAATAGGAAACGGGGTTAGTCTTAGGAATGCCTAAATACTAAGCAGAGTTCGTCGATCGCCTCCAGATCATGAAGGCAGCCACAGCTGCGCAAGTTGTCGCCCCGAGAGCAAGATATAAACCTGACCGGTCGGGTGGCGGCTCTTCGCTCTTGGGGAATGCCGTGCTGGGGTTTGTGGCAGCCTCCGCCAAGGCGACGAAGAGCTCGCCAATACTATTCCACGTTACGCTCACATGGACCGGCGTACTCATCATCAAGTTTGACGTATACTGGTCTGGTTGCAACTCGCTCCGCTGGGTTGTTTTATCCTTGTCCGCTTTCAAGGCCGTATATATGGAGGGTAAATCATCGAGTTGTGGAAACCGCTTTCGAAGGTCAACTATATGTGAAAAGGAGTCTGGATCCGACGAATCGTATGCATAGCAAATCAAGTCGCAAGAATCTAGCCTTGCCTGGTTCTCTAGTATAGCAGGTTCAAGCTCCCCAAGCTCTTCTAGAATAAGGTAGCATTGTTTGCCACCCTGAAGCTCTACACTGTTGACAGCTCTTCTAGGCTTGATGGTTGGATGGTACATGCTATAGAACGGCCGATTGAGAAACGCGTCTAGAAGAGATGATTTGCCAGATTTTGCCGCGCCAATGATGTAACATAGCACAACGTTCCGCTCGACCCGACCAGGGCGTCTTCTCCTCTTACGGGGTTTCGTTACTTTCAAAGCTGCTGTGAGAGATTCCCGAGCATTTTGAGGCTCGAAGCCTAGATAGGCGAGATATTCTAAAGTAGTCTTAGGTTCGAGGAACGTCGTCATACTCCACTGAGCAAGCCACCCTTGCAGAGTAATATGTCCAGCTTCGTTGCGGACGGTCGTAGATGGGAACGAGGATTCTACCCAAGAGCTAGGTAAGCCGGGGGTAGGAGCGAACAGAGCATCAAGTTCTTGATCGTTTAAGCCCCCATCATTGTCTTTATCGAAAAGTAAGAAGAGATCCATGAAGAAACGATAACCAGCAGGACTCAGTTCGGCGGAGGCGTATTCTGGCACGTCAAACTTAGGATGAATGAAGCTATCTTCTAAGCTCAAGCTGTCAGTATAATGATATTTCCGTAGAATGACCCATATGGTCTCATGTCGACCTTTCTCGGCATATATCTTGTTGAGCTGCAGGAAGCCCCGCATGTCAACCCCTTTTGAAGTATCCGACCCAGGGACGGTTTTAGCGATGGACAGCTTAATATTCTCGAGGTCCTCGTGAGACAAGGGCTTTTCAAAACATTTTCCTTGGAATTCTTGGATTTCGTCGTCATTCAAATAGCCATCCTGATCCTTATCGCAGAGATAGAATATTCTCTTTAGAGCTGACATGCAAGCTGGTTTTAGATTACCCTCCTTGTAGTCGAAGAGAGGGGCAATAGGATGTGTAACGGCTTTCTGGCAGAGGAAGAAGGTTTCGTTGACATTCTGATGCTCTCTGGCGCTTGCTCGTATACAGGAATCGATTTCCCTAAACTCGTTCATGACGGGTAGCATCTCGTCTTCAATAACTTGCGGGGTGTTGTTATCGGTGAGGTCGGACTTGTTGGCACATAGGACTACAGGGACGTTTACGCCGAGTGAACGAAAATAAGGCATCCAGAAGAGCGCAACCCGCTCATAGCTGTAATGGTCAGAATAGACCAGGAGAATAACGTTGGACTTCCGGATCTCCTTGCGCAGAGTAGTGCGGTCTTGCGGACGTGCCGACGTATCGACGATGGTGGTAGTGACATTTTCAGGTGTACCAATACTCGGCGGGATCGTTATCTGGGGTAGAACGGGTTGTATCTTATTGCTCACGAAGACATCCTTAACAAGAGACGCAATGAGACTCGATTTGCCGGTCCCTTCATCTCCGCAGACGCAAACACGTACTATATATAGAAACGATACTGTTAATCATCTACAGTTGCGACGGATGGAATTGGGATTGAGATTGCATACCTATTGCCATACTGGTCGAGAAGCAAGGAATCCAGCAAAATGGAGCTCTGTCGTTACGATGCCATTCGTCACAAAGTTACCCAGAAATAATCTGCAATGAGGATCTTGAAGGTGGTTTGGATACTGAAGAACAAGCAAGAACTGGAGCTTAGTAGAGAGAATAGCAGAATAGCAGAGAATGTCTTAACTTACTACGCAGTAGTCGAAAGGCGTAGTTTTGAACTGTTTTCTGTTTCGCGAACAGGAGAGAAGATTGCCAAAGTGGATTGATCGTATTTGGACGGAATGAAATGGGTTCGACGACATCGAGTGGATGCAAATGACGATTATCCGATTGATTAGACAGGGTACGTACCTATAAAAAGTCATGTACCTTACACTACGTATTGACGGGATCCACGATATCTTTCCAATACCTATGAGGTTATTATGTAAGTACAAGAGTGGACAACCTGAGATTACTACGTATAGCCAAGCCCAATCGGCTCTTATGTATTGAAAATAATTTATTATCTTGGGTACCTATAAGCCAATTTCGAATTTACTCATTCTGCCAAAATGTGAAGACGAGTGCTTAAGTTGACAATTGATATGGCATATCCTAGACGAATATCACCTATATAACTTCTTCTATTACAGGACGGGATGCAGCCTGGTCCAATATATGCCCGTGGACATCTGCATGGAAGTCCCTCCGCTAAGACCCGAGTCCCGACTCCCGAAAAACGGGTTAAGCACATGTGCACTTGCCGTCAACGATCAACGACCAATTTGATGCTTCTATTTTGGGCACATACGTTACTTCTTTTTATCTTATGTATAAAAATACGCGAGTTATGAGGTAGCTAGCACCTGCTCGGGGTACATTTAGTTCAAGTTTTACTTCCCCTCATCAAAATCCCAAATTCCCCCATGATCCCGAACACCTAGGCTTGTTAAGTACTTCGATTACCCCACATCAACTTCCCGAACGACGCAATACCCCTGCTTTAACTTGGATAACCTGACCCTGAAGCTTCCCAACATGGGCGTTGTTCCTGTCGATTTGAGAATGCGCAACTTCACATTCTCCTTTGCACACTACGATATCCAATTGCACTCCTCCCCAACTTGATTATTAGCAGTAAAATCTTGCTTCAATACATCTTCTGGTTTCACATTAGACATGCTCACATAACTAGGCGTTATATATGACTTGGTGTAGCTTACGTCCTTAGCCGACTCAACGATTACTCCAATCCTACTTCTCGCTTTTGGACAATCCAAGAACCTATCTTACTAGGCCTCGCAATTCAAATTATACGAAATACATAGCGCTTCATTACCATACTCGCGTTATCAAGTAGTCTACTAATTTGGTGTTCGGTAAACCCTCATCATGTTGTAAGACTTCGTCCCGTATAGACCACGTTATGCTCCTCCGCTACTATCGTACTCAGATAGCTAACGAGTTCATATCTTCTCTCGAAAATAGTGTGCTACCGCCTCCGCCTAGGTATCCTACGCAGGCAGCGTATAATGCCGCTGTTGCTGCCGGCCATGCCACGCCCATGATCGAGACGAATAATATCTTATCCAACCCCGAAGACCAATTCATAGCTGGAGAGGGTATGTTAGTTCAAGAAAGATAGTGTATGAAACCAGAGCTGAGGCTATGATATAGGAACATATGTGCTTAAAGAAGATCTTCTTCTTGCGACACCACCACCCCACCCGTCGGAAGCCCCAGTTGTTAACCCCAACCCGTTAGCGACGACGCCACAACCAGCTACAACCGGAACCAAGATCTCTCTCCTCAGTCTAGAATCTCGAACGCCACCTCCAGCTCTCTTTAAGCTAACCCCGACGACAACTACATTATCGCCGAGCATCGCTGAACACCCGAGCGAAGGACGCTATTCCAACGATGCGAAGCTAAGTAGTGATGGTGAGGGAAGGGGCACATCTATGAGCGAAGGAGGGCCGTCGACATCAGCTACTGCAATTTCGGCGCCAGCGTTCGGTGACGGCAATGCTTTACTCGTGCCGGAGAGGACTAAGGACCCCAATAAGCGACGCAAACCCAAGAATAACATGACTAAGAGTAATTCGTCCTTCATCTCGCGGGTTATCATTAATGAGGCTTTCTCGAAGAAGCTGGCTGACCGGCAAAGCGATGGGTTATTTGCTTTTGCCAACATCAACCGGGCTTTTCAGTGGCTCGATCTGTCGTCTCCCACGAAGGCCGATTACCTAACTAAGATTTTATTCACAAAGGCGCATTGCCTAAGTCATGATGTTAACTTAGTTACGAAGAATTCGAGCCACATTGATATCATCATGGGCTTTTCAACAGGCGAGATCATATGGTGGGAGCCTATGTCTCAGCGATATACAAGATTGAATAAGAATGTAAGAGCCTCGGTCTTGTCTGCTAAGAGTTTAATTAATGAATTATAGGGTGTTATCAATAAGACGCCGGTCTCTCAAATCCGTTGGATCCCCGGAGCAGAAAATCTATTCCTCGCGGCGCATATGGATGGATCCTTGGTCGTCTATGACAAAGAGAAAGAAGATGCGATCTTTAACCCCGACGAGGAGGAGACCAAGTCTAATGGGGAGGTCTCAACTCCTAAAGTTGTGAATCATTACAAAGCGATCAATGTGTTGAAGTCGGTACACTCCAAGAACCAGAAGAACAACCCTGTAGCCGTTTGGAAATTGTCAAATCAGCGGATTAATGCCTTCGAATTTTCTCCTGATAACCGCCACCTCGCGGTTGTATCGGAGGATGGCACAATGCGTATCATTGACTATCTCAAGGAAGAGTGGGTGATAAGGACACCAACCCCTCAAAATCTTGATGAAATGATTCGTTAACAATGTTGTAGGCTTCTTGGGCTATACAATTCGTATTATGGCGGGTTTACTTGCGTATGTTGGTCGCCGGATGGAAAGTATGTTCTGACTGGAGGGCAAGACGACCTGATCTCGATCTGGTGTCCCTCGGAAACGTCACTCATAGCGCGATGTCAAGGTCATCAGTCATGGGTTACATCTGTTGCGTTCGATCCTTGGAGATGCGATGAGCGAAACTACCGCTTTGGTAGCGTCGGTGAAGACTGCCGGTTATGCCTTTGGGATTTTAACGTCGGGATGTTGCACAAACCGAAGGCAGTGCGTCTCACACCATAAAATGTTACAAGTTAACTTACTGACATAGTCGCAGACTGCGAGCCGGCAGCGCGGTTCTATCTCTTCTCGACTCCCTATATTACAGCGTGCTGAGACTCAAGGCACATCGACTAGTAGGTTGCGGTCGGATTCTGTTGTCTCAGGAGTAGACACGGCGGAAAATACGATTGATCATCCCGTTCAGCCGCGATCAAGAACCGCAATACTTCCACCCGTGTTGACTAAGCTAGCGGACAAGCATCCATTAAGCTGGATTGAGTTCACCGAAGAGGCTATCATGACGAGCTGTAAGACGGGTGAGTGCAGCTACCATGGCGAAACCGATGCCAAACGCATACTGACGGAATTCGTTTTAGGTCACATCAGAACTTGGAGTCGGCCAGCGGACTCGATAGCTCAAGCAGAATTGTGATATGACAAGAGAATATTACTACTGTGGTAAGCTCCGCTTGAAAGCAGAACCTAGCTAATATTTGGCATCTGTATTCGTTTAATCGAACGATTGCAAGTGGCCGCTTCGAAGCGGGAACGCGCATTGCTGTTAGTCACAAACGAGCGCGATTTTGTATTATCAAGGAAAAAAAACTTCAAGCTGCATATGGGGCGATGTTACGATAGGAGCCACCAACAAAACGTCAAAATCTGCATCCTGCCGTCTCCCGCCCGGAAGATTCGCCCGGTGGCTTTTCGGTGTTAGTGTGGGACCCCGGCAGTTTTCAAACAATAAGTGGATAGGAGATTAAGGTAGTCAGGTCAAGTCTGCTACTTCATATGTATGATACGCATGAAATCGGCGGCGAAGTTTTGATTTTCGCGAAGAGGAAGGGAAAGGAAATGAAAGAGAAAAAAAAAAGGAGGTCTGTGTTGTGACTGCTACGGTGCAGTACGACTACGAGTCGATACGCGAGAGATCTACGGTGTGGCGGAATGACTAGATCCGGAAAGCCGCTGTGCGTGTCATTACAGATGTTAGGAATGCATTTTTATATGAGGCTCCTACACTACGTACATAGGTAAACATTATGTATCGTATGCAAGGAGCTCCCAACGTTTGAAGCATGTGAAAGGCGTTTCGTTTTATTGTCAAATCCTTATGTGTCTTCTTATCTTCGTCACCAGCCAACCAGGATCAAGTTCAGCTAGGCTTGCGAGCACAGCATACGTAGCATGTAGCATGTAGCCCGTGCAGGGAGCAGTGGAGATGGTTGGCCAGGGCCTTTGACACGGCGCGCAAGCAGCCCGGGACCGGCACACCTCCTATTCTGCGCGGCGCCCGCGTCTAGACCCGCGCCTAAAAGAGCCTCAACAAGGTTTTGCGACTCGTCCGTTATCATTCGGCCCTTCAGATCCCAGTCCCGGCAGAGCACGAACTAGTGTAGGTGACTCCTCACTGTTACTGACTGTTACTGGTAGGGCTAGCAGATGAACCGGAAACACGGCGGCTGAGGTTTAGTCCTAAAAAGGGCATTCCGACGATAACGGCGAGAAGTCGGGACCATGTTGCGCACGGATGAATGGCTGTGGATATGGGATTGGTTTTATCTGTTAACTAGTCTATTATAATTCAGGCACAGCACTAGGTAAATGCTATGTATGTGCCCCCCACGTGGTATCGAAGGATGTTTAAGGATATCTGAAAACCAAGGAAGATTTTAAAGTTATCCACACAGGCAGCAGGCCACGGTAGCCTCCTGCGTTGATGAGACCGTGATCCACTTAGTCGCCATAGGGCTCAGCACTAGCTTGACCCGCCAGCCCGCCTGGGCACTTTGAAAGATTGGCGTTGGGTAATTTTTTAGTGTGATGGCTTCGTCCGTGGCTCCATTGTACAATACTAGATCGGGAAAAACCGCGTCGAGCTTTTCTAAGGAGCTACTACCGACGTACTGTAGATTAACGGAACGGGTCCCTTACATAAACGATGAAACTAATAAAACCCAACAAAATATGATCCATGATGCTGAAAATAGCCTTCATAGTCCAGCCTCTTTATCGTGAATAATCAATGACACCTTCATCGTAGTATACGTATTTCATACAACAGGGTTGGGCAGGGCCCCGCTCACCTTGAGCGAGATACATACGTACTCTCATCAAACCTAGCGGAATATATGGAATATCCCGAGTGGTACAATACGCGTAACAACATCAGAACATAGAACATAGATAAGGTTAAGCCCTTGCGAAATCAAAGAGCATCACCTGGTAGAGAACCTTTGTTGTCGTCAGCCAACATCCTCTTGATAGTAAAATGCTAGCTCAGTCATACACATATTATATGTACCCAGCAAGCAAGCTTAAAACTGTAAGAACCTGATCAAGAGGAGTGACACCCCACTGCCTGGGTAGGGTTGATAGGGTTGATAGGGTTGGCACTATATACTTAAATGTAGATATGTGCTGTTGCTAAATACCGCCGATACGGCTAAGATCTTTAGTGCTTAGCTTTAGTCTTATTGACACGGGTAGTAGGCGAGACGTCGGAATGCAAATTGATTGACTAAATACCATTTACCAGCTTGGCAAATTGGTAGCGACATATTGATGGCGTTTGACGTTAATAACAGCCAAGCTTTACCTAGTGTTGGATTGAGGCTCGTCCTAGCTAAATTTGAGCGATTAGACCTCTAGCTCTGGATTTAGCTTTAAGATTATTAGTTTGGCAAGCATTAGTCGTCAACCGATATTAGCTCGATCCTCCGTAGTTCGTTACATATAGGCCGAATCACTGCGCAAGTCGATAGATAATAGAGACTAGTACATAAATAGGAGATCTTAGGTGAGACGTGTGAAATATGAGTGGTAGAGATTGATGCCGTCGTATCCTATTCCGGAGACCAGTCAGAGCCGGGGCAGTGGTTAACGACCTCGGTAGCTGCTATGCTGATTGCTTCGGTTTAGCGGTTGTTTGTTTGGCCGAATGCGATGTTGGTAAGACCCGGAAAGCGTCAGGGTAATAACGAAATGTCAAAGGCAGAAAACAGCCTCCAGGAACCATGCATATAAGGTCGCAGTCTGCTGAGCCAATCGAGCTTGGCGCATGGATCCGCAATTATCTGATCATGTCAGGAATAAGCCACCCGCAGCCCAGATATAGAACGATCTAGAGAGATCGTGATCCTCATGAGGCGGTGACTTTTATCGGTATTCACCGCCAAGCCAAACATCGGATCTAGCACTGATATGCCGAATCGGAGTTCACCACCCACGGAAATTCGTGGATAATTCGGGAGACACGCCTTTTGGAATGTAAACGAATAGTTTCCTATTTTGAAAGCTTCTATGTATTGCTGACGTTTGCTTGTGAGCGGCGATATCAGGAAACTAATATTCAATATTCCTTTCGTACAATAGTTGTACGGCAGGTCAGCTCCCCTCATGGATGCAAGTCTAGGCTGGAGATATTGGAGGTGGCCTGCATATTGGCTGCTGCAATAGGAGACGCGGAGAGCCTGGAGCTGAGGTGGGAAAATATATGAAAGGGAATACGTATGCGGGTGTTGCAGACGAACGAACGCACACAACTCCGCACGGCACAACACACCATGATGCGGTCCATTCCTGATGATTAAGAAGGCCTCGGTCCTTGAATGGAATACGTACACGTGGGGATTCTTGAGATTCTTGTTATCAAGATACTTACCCAAACAACCAACACGAAGGGGTCAGGTCGGCCTATGTAACAAGGAGGAGAGATAAGTCCGTCTTTTGTTAGAATTCGAATCGCAGCAGGGACGGACAATTAAATATATGCAGGTGATGATGATGATATTGCAACACATTTATATAATGTGGTGGCTTTTGGTGACGATCAGTCCACCCTCCCCAGACATGGTAGAGGGAGGAATAGCGAATACAGAAGCTGAATTAAGTTTATAGGTTAATCCATGTAGGCAACGGACCGTTGAATACAGAATCGTCAAGTTTGTTCTTACCCTATCAAATCTTTCAAACCTTCCACCGCGTGACTCGCACACCACGAAACGATTTTAAGTGTGCACCTACATATGCATGTATGCACATGTACTACATGTATGTATCATATGTATCATGTAGCAAGCGGCGTGCTCCACCCTGTATAGGTGCCACCGGCCGATATCAGGTTCTCAAAGCCCCACATGACTAGGGACCAGCACACCAAAAATCTGATGGTGGTTACCCCCTTTGAAAAAATCGAGATGAGAAAAATAAGGAAAAAATGGCATAAAAAATGGTGAAGGTGCTAGGAGGTGATACACAGCCGCAGCAAAGGTGGGTTCCTTCTTCGCTTCCACCATTGCGGCCCATGCTTCCATGATCCATTACACTGCATGTATCTATGTATTCTTTCTCTATTTTTCCCTTTCATGATCTACCACAAGCGTAGATCCCAGCCGGCTATCACCGTCTCTAACCTAGCCGATCCAAGTTCCAGCCAAGTTCCATTTTTGCCCCTGGCAATCGGGCAATCGTAGGTTCAAGGTTGCTTGAGACCCTCTAACCCTTACGAAGTCTTTTGACTGGCTGGTATGTAACGCTGGGCATGAGAGAGAGGGAAAAACCTGCCCACGAGCTAGAAAAATGGGACGAGTTGCCCGAGGGCGGCGGCGGAATTGTCCTCTGATTCCTGCTATGTAGGTTTGCTGCTGGTTACTACTGGCTGCTGACTGACTAACTGACTGACTGACTGACTTACACGTACAATTTGGTTCCCGTCACCAAAGACCGTTGCAATTTCCAGACCCTCCCGTCCGGTCCCGTTCTTATTTGATCCGGACCTGACCCATCCTCAAAGAAGAAGGAAAAAAAAAAAAAAGAAAACCGCCGATATCAAGTCCCTTGATATAACTAAAAGTAGTAGTACCCACACGCTAGGAATCTTTCCTCGTATCTTTGTGTCATACATGACCCTGCGAGCTGTTCCACGCTCTTTGTAACTGCTAAGGACGCTAAAGCAGCTTGTCTCTATTGTTTCGATTTATATCTAACCCTTTAATAATCCTAATTCTCCCACCACATATTCTCAGGTTCTACTTACTCATGACCAACCATCACTTACCGTTCACTTTTCGTGGACGAAATCCCTTGGCCACCTTTCCGCCGAGTGCGGGCGTCACTTCTAAAGCAATAATACATGCTGTCGAATCTGCCGAATTAAAAATGCCTTCTTTTAACCCTTTTACTTCGGTAGCTAGCCGGAATGTTTGTACCTTATTTGAGATACGGTAAGCTAAGCAGTTGACACAAACGAAAGCTACTCGACAACATCTTACTGAGAATCCGCCGCAGTCTCGAGAACGATTTTATCGTCTTTCGTGGAAACGAGCATGAAGCTTCCGGTCAGCTATTAAAAGGCGTCTTGGTCTTGTGCTTAAGAGAACCCTTGAAGGTCGAAGATGTTCACTTGCGGCTGATGGGTAGCTGCCGCGTGGCTTGGGTCGACGGAAAACAGACACCATCCGGTATTCACAATCAGAAAATGGATAGGACGACTACAATTCTAAGGCATACTTGGCCACCTTTCGTGGGTGAGACAACGCATCACAACACTTTAGCCCCCGGAAATTATGAGTGGCCATTTGAGTATCTACTACCGGGAGATACCGCCGAGAGCGTTGAGGGGCTCTACCAAACTGGTATTACCTATGTATTAAAAGCCACTATCTCGAGAGGAAAGTTGGCCAAGAATGTACATGCCTTCAAACGATTTCGAATCATTCGAACCTTGGAACCTGCCGCCCTCGAATTCAACCACGCCATGAGTGTAGAGAACATATGGCCAAACAAGATCGAGTACTCCGTGGTCGTCCCGCAAAAAGCCGTTGTCTTCGGTACCAATATCCCTCTAGAGATGCGGTTTACTCCTCTGCTAAAAGGGTTAGAAATGGGCGTTATTACGGTTAAACTTATTGAAATCCAGGAATTCACCGTGCAAGGCTATCAAACCCCAGCCAGATCATACAAGCACGACCGTGATGTTACCTCGTGGAATCTCGAAGTCACCCGTGAACAGCATTGGCATGACAATATCGAAGAAACTGGCCAAGAAGGATGGGTTGTCAACAAGGAATTACCCCTACCCAAGAGGTTAAGCAGGTGCATCCAAGACTGCTCGGTTCACGGCATTAAGATTCGGCACAAGCTTAAGCTCACAGTTGCACTACAAAATCCCGATGGTCATATTTCTGAGGTATGGTTTTACGCCTATCTCCGATGTTGGAGAAGTTGGTACTGACAATGATGCGATTAGCTACGGGCATCATTACCGATAACTATATTTATCTCGCCAAATATGCCTTTAGACGAAGAAGGAAATCTTGTTTCCCAGGCGCCTGAAACTTCCAGCGAAGTAATTGAGAGCGACGCTTCAGTGATGGCCCCCCCGGGGTACGGAATGCACGTACTGGATCAGCTGTACGAAGACTTTGATATGAGCGGGATCATGACCCCTGGGATCCACAGCGGCCTTAACAGTCCGTTTTACGCACAATCCCGGGCAGGTTCGACAGAAAATCTAGCAGCTATGGCTCATGCTATAGCCGTCCCACCTGCGGTTTTGTCTTCCAGGTTACAGAACGTCTCTCTTGACGAATCTCGGAGGAACGAGTCTTTCATCTCGACCGGATCTGGGTCAGGAGCGACAACCCCGTTCAACCACCCACATGATAGCGAGCACACCGGGGATTCATCGCAGGTACATTCAACGCAGCTGTCGCGACAGACAAGCGAGGAGGATCATCCGAATCATGCAGGGGGTCACCACACCCCGCCTGAGCATACTGAGTTTTTGGACATGGCGGAGCTGAGCAAGGTGCCAAGTTATGCAACAGCAACGAGAGCACCGCTGCCAAGAACGCAAAGCTACACGGGCTCTATCATCCTTCCGGATTATCAGACCGCAACGAGTGCGCCGGGTTCTCCAACGCGAATAGTATTGAACGACCCCATGACGACCATTGCGGAGGCCCCACAAGTCGAAGTTACAGTGTCAAGCACCCGATCGAGAAGCACATCGAGGAGTAGGCATACCAATCGGCATTCGATAGGAGGATTCAGTTTTTTCCCCAGTCACACAGCTGTAAGCGGCGCTGATGGCGAGCGACGACTACGACTCATCCAAAACAGAAGTGGCTAGATAATTGCCACGACGGTCTTCTGCAACTGCTACTTTACCATTTGGGATTGCTCCCCAATCTAAGCATTTCTATGGGCTACCAAAGCCATCCAAGCGTAATGTTTATTGGTTTCTCTCGTGGTTAGGCGTTTTAATGGCTCAGGGGATATCCACATGTACCATGGTTCGCAGGAAGGTTGGTATCATCGGGACGGGCCACACTTGCATTGAGCGGCGAAATGGCATCTGGTTGCGGACTCTGAACAAGGAATTGAATTGGCTGGTTTTTTTTTTTGTGGAGGCACATATCTGAGAATTGCTATATACCCATCATGTTGCTTTCACCATTGGCATTTAGACACCAAGAAACTCGGCGTTAGGAAGCAATATCATTCTCCAATCCTCTCAGCTTGGCAAGTTGGAGACCGAGACTGAATAATAAAGGAAAACTTTTTACATGCTCATCACGGATAATTGCGGTTGTGTACTTGCATAATGTGTGTGTATGGAGCGTTGCATGCTCGTGTCGTATCAAGTATAAATAAATAAAAAAAGTAGAAAAAATTCTCGCTTGCTACCTACTGTGTAGGTAGTATGTCCTGGGGTTGTGTGGAGGATACCACCTCCTGGCACTCGCTTGTGGGATACGACATTTGTCTATCCCGAACCCTCGGTCTGTCCGTAACCGGAATTATCGCACTCACGATGCCAGACTTGGCTGTAAGTCCCGTCGGTGTTTGCGATCTGCGGGAATTATCTTCGGTCACAGCCGCAATCTATAGGACAATCTATAGGATTTTGAAAATTCTGTCGCATTGGCATTGGCATTGGCACTGGCAGAGCTTGACCAGCTCCTGTGGGCTTCGGCCAGTTGAATGATGCAACGTTTTCAACAGGTTTCGTGATACTGTGGTATGTATTTATGTATTGTACTATGAAGATACCAGGTAGGTTAGGTACTTCGTTACACGCAATATTATCTACATACAGAATTACTTGCAGACAGGATTTATTACCTTATGTAACTGTGTAATGTTCTTCAATGCTTACGTACATAGCACTTAGATGATGTCATTCCTCTACAGGTCCTTTCCTTATGAGAGGAAGTGTCAGTCGCAAACTTGATGCTGTGTTATTATCGCACCGTCTAATTGGTTTAAGTTACCTACTAGACTAGACCGAGACCAATGCAATAATCTAAATCACCCCTTTTCTCTCAACCATTTAACCCTTTTGGGCGAAAAAGAGGTCATAGCTTTTTACAACTTGAGTGGTTTGATATCAATCATCGATTATCAGCGTCAGATCAGATTCGAATGTGCCCACTGCCAGGGTTCGAAGCTCATTGATCGGCGCAGGGGTCCATCCGAGAATTTCGCATCACTATTCCGACTCGACTGTTCCCCAATTTGCTCAACTGTGCTCTCGACATACTTGATTGAACTTCAGAATTACCAGACCAACCCAGACTTAGACATAATACGTAATAACACTATCGCTTCGACTTGAGGCCTATTATAGCACCACTACTGCTGTCGCGAAAGAATAGCCGACAACTTTCGAATAGGTATTTGATTTAATCTAGACCGACACACCGCAACATAACGCAGTATTATACAAAATTAGCGAAACATCGAAATCCAGTACATATACAGTATCAGACCTTTCTACATAATGAGCGGCGACAATCATACGCTTCCTCTGAGGCAGGCCACTACTCTCAGTGAGGATGTCGTACCGAATATCGACCCTACTTCGGTGAGTCGCATTCAAGATCCCCCTATTTCTATCTCCTTCGCTAACCCGAACGTACTATCCTTAGACGGCCGGATTACTTGCCGAAAGACTTCAGGCTTGGAAACATGCCGTAGGATATTTAGAAGAATATGTTGGGGCTGTCGAGAAAGTCCACAAAGCGCACGCAAAGGAGTATGAGAAGGTTCTTAAGACGATTTCTCACCCGTTAAGAGAGGGGGCGCACTTTGACCAGAGTCTTGGCGGTGTGGCGGGTTTCTTCGAAAATATGCGAGTTAATACTCAGGTGAGATTTGGATCTTGTCCTGTCCATTTGCTCTGATTGGTGCCTAACGTGTAAAGGCTATGATCAATTCGAACGCGGAGACCGAGAAGACCCTCAAGGGGTCTGTCCTACCAATCCTCGAGCGACTACACAAAGAGATTAAGGCAAAACACAAGGAAGTCTCTCATGGGGTTGAGAAGAGCGCAAAGGAGATCGAGAAGGCTAGGAATACCACCCAGAAGCATATTGAGCTTCTTGGCCAGCATGCCGCATCTTACGAGTCGACAGGCGGCAAGATGACCCCTACCGACGATCCTTACGTTATCCGGCGCGGTGTCCTTCACAGACTGAACAAGCAGGTTATTGAAGAAAATAACCACAGGAACGATCTTATCAGCATACAAGATGGTTTCAAGGACTTTGAGGCTCACGTGATACAAGTGATCCAGCAAGCAATGGATGCTCTCAATCAGGTCGCTGGTGGGCAGGCTGAGAAGATTAGGGCGCTCTACGTTGACATGCTGGGCGCGGCGCAACAAATTCCGCCTGACTTTGAGTGGAACGGTTTCAATGCTCGTGAGGGCCACCGACTAGTCGATCCAAATGACCCGCCTCGGAGCGTGGATGCCATTGTTTTCCCCAATCAGGATCACAGTTCAACTAAGCCACTCATCGAGGGTAGCTTAGAGCGCAAGTCGCGAAACAAGCTGTCGTGGGGTACGCAATCCGGGTATTACGTCGTAACCCCTTCCAAGTACTTGCATGAGTTTAAAGACGATGATAACTTGCGGCATGACCCAAAACCGGAACTCTCCATCTTCCTCCCGGACGCTGTAATTAGTGCTCCTGCAGGTGAAAAGTTCACTATCAAAGGAAAGGATAAGGGTGGGAGCTTTAGCAGCAAACTCGCCGGTACATCTGAACTTCATTTCAAAGCCCACTCGGCTGCCGAGGCTCAGAAATGGTTTGATGCAATCCGTATTGCGGCCGGCGCAACAGGTGCAGCCTACGAAAGCCAATCATCATCACCGAACGCTAGCCATCCTGGCTCTGTTAGCGAGAAAGTAAAACTCGAGAAGATTGATCCGAATGCGCATAAAGAGCAAGACGCGGGAATTACAGGTGGCGAGACTGTTAGTAGCCCTACAGTCATATCGCCTGCCGTTACCCGACAAAACACTCTCAATAACGGTACGGATAAGAAGGCATCTGCCTAGTAATCTAGCTTGCCTGTCGTGCCAAGTTAAAAGGGATCGAATGCCCCTTCATGGTTGAGATGAGGGAATTATGTACCGTGTGCCAAGGGAGCCTCAGCTTTGTAAAGCCTTGCCGAGGGTAACTAGGTATGGAAGGGTATTGCCCTAGGTTTTTACAACTTTTACGGAAATTCTAAGTAGCACATAGGAAACGTCATCGTGGGGCGCGGCGATGCGGCTTAAAGCCCAAACTCGATGTAATGAAGAGCAAGGACAAATCAAGATACCTGTGAGACGGGATGCCTGGAAATGTGACCGAAGCAAGTATGCGTCAGCAATCGAGACCGAAATGGTATCGCTTGCAGATAGAAGGATGAGGTGGTATAATGTGGCTTTTCGAGATATTACTTACGACTATCAATATTAATGAATCTATCTTTAATTCTTTATCTTCCATGTCCTTCGAGTAGAAGCCGTCCCAGCGTGACTGTTATATATATGAGGTCAAGCCTGCTGCTAGATTACAGAATACCCTCTCTCTTATGAGCCTTCAGGAGCAACTTTCAGACCTTGAGGCACTTAATAATGCTGATAACTAAGAAGCCACCGAACGCCGTTTCCATGATCCTGGCGCGATGTAAGCGCTAACATGGGGATTCTATGATTCTGTGAGATAGGTACCTAGGTAGGTAATGCGGACGCCTCGTTTTAAGAAGGTTCAGATCCGATTGTAAGATATGATTATTCGTCATCGCTTAGAATAAAGCAGAACGCGAATTTTACATGTTGTCTTAGGTTGGAGCTGGTTTCAACAGCCTCCCAGTGAGCAGGCGGCCTATTAATAGTAAGGTAAGGTAGGTAGTATACTTCGGGGTAGCGTGGCCTCAATTGGTAATTATTGACGCCTTTGACCGTTTAGCGTGGGTGAGAACTACATATCAGCCTCAGGTGAGGAGCGCATTTACTATCAAGGTGAGTCTGGTCTGTCTGTGGTTGTGGGGGTTGACGGTACCTTGGGCTATGTTACGCACTGGTCATGAAGGATATTCAAATGAAGACATCATGAGTATTAGGTAGTTTGGTAATAAGTGTATTACCTAGGCAAACTATTCGAGGCCGGCTCTTTTAAATAATCGGGATCTTGCATGACTGTCTTGCCATATCATGCAATACCAGTACTGACCTAGGTATCTTCTGCCACGACGATGGCGCTAAAGAAGCAGGCTCTGATGTGGCTGTATCCTACACAGCAGTGTGCTTTTCCTCGCTAATTCTTCCCCAGATCTGCAAGGACAAGCAAGCAGTCATACTTAGTAGGACGGGCTGTTTCGCCGAATCCTATACTTTGTCTTTGCGGTAAGGCTTTTGAGCTAGGTTAGGGTGGGTGTTCCTACGATATGGTCTAGTCGTGTCATAATAAGCCTCTTAATCCAGCCTAGGACACCGCAAAAACTCGGACTTAAAGAAGAAGGCGACGGGGAGGAATAGACAGCCCGTAGCCTGCCTCTTCTCAGGGGGTTTTTTTTTCTGTCCTATGCCTAGCCCGTAGACGAATATACCTACCCCTTCTGTTTAGCCCTTCTACCCTTCGCCGGTGACAAGCCCCCCCCTTTCCCAAAAAGATCATCCAAGCTCCCCGCACATGCGCGCGAGAGAGACTTGTTCGGTGAGGCTCTGACTTGACTTGACTTCTCTGCTCGCCCGTGTCCAGAGCTATGAGAAGGAACTTATGCCGTCCATGGCAACTCCCGTTCCCCTACATCTTTTGCCTCCCTCCTTAGACTTTTGCCGGAGAATAATGGCTTAACTTGGACCTTACTTACTATGAGACTCTTTGCCACGATAACTTGCGAAAATGACGAAGCCGTGGGATGTATATGAAGCTACGATTAGGGATCTCTACGCCGACAATACGCTGTCCGTCGTGCGGCAGATCATGATCGATCAGTACGGATTCAGAGCCTCGTGAGAATTGACTCCTTTTTTTTTCCCCTTCCCCTTCCTTCCCTATTTCCGCATTTGCCCCCCTTTACCTACTCCCGTTTCCCTTTTCCATATCTACCTACCTAGCATATAAATTATCTTTCACATAGAGATTACTCGCCGTGCATTGTCACAGGGCCAAAGAAATAGAAGCGTGCTAAGAACCAGGGGATCTTTCCCCCTTTGATAATAGTGTTAGAGCGTATAGGGGCCGTCTGATCCGCTGGGGCGTCCGCAAGTACAACTGCCGGAAGCGCGCCTCGCCGAGCGTGAGCAACAGCAGTGCCGACGAGGGGGGTAGTTTCACGAGCGGCTCGGACACGGCCTCTCCGATTATGGCTGCTGCTGCTGCTACTGCCGTCGGCGATGCGAGGGCGATACTCCCCCGCGTTATGATGAAACAAGGAGACGCCGATGGCCACCTCGCCATGCCGGTGCGGATGAACCAGCAGTACGGCCAGAGCCACCAACACCAAGTCTTTAGTACTGACAAGTAGGTCTTCCTAAGACCTAGATGGTATCCTGCAACTCTCTCCTCGGACTTATACTAACTGTCCCTCTTCGCTTCCTCCCAACAGTTCGTTCGACTCTAAGCCTAGAGCATTCCTTTCAGCTCCGCAACATAACAGCAACAGTAACGGCAACGGTAGCAGCAGCGACGGTATCCGGTACGGGTGGGACGCAACCCTCCTCAAGAAGGATCCCGACGCGGCAGACCTCGACGACTTTACCAGCAGCCCGCAAGGCGAGGCCCTTGCACCGCAGCCATCGTACTTTAGCGGCCTTGCCGCATCGATGATGCAGTCCGGAAACGGAAATAACAAACCCTCCTACAGCACCGAATACGGAGGCACGACGTCCGCCCAGCACCAGCACCACCGGAACACGGATGGCGGTAGCTTGAACTACTACAACTCATTGCCACCGCAGCAGCAGCAACAGCAGCAACATGTTCGTAACGGCGTTGTTGCCGTGAACCAGGCCCCGCCGCATATGTCGTTTGCAGCACAGGCGAGAGGGTACGCCCATGGCCCGTGATGGACAGGTAAATGGGTAGCAACGACGGACCTAGTACCAATATAGCACAGACGGGGACGTTGCCTATCTATCTGCGTAGAGAGACGATAGCTTCAAGGGATAAGGACTCTGACGAGCTGGTAACTGGAACCGTGCAAATGAATATCATAGTATAGCGTTATGATGTATTTTTTTTCTTTCCTTTCTTGCTGTCGTGGGATTAGTGTTACGGGGTTTGGCGGCGAGGGGGGCATAGTACCTTATAACGATGCTCACCCCACGTCTCGAGATGGAGGAAAAGGGGGGTGGGTGGTAACTATCCAGGGGTAAGATGTACGACAATGGCGCGGTGGTGGAACATGAGAGGGAGTAGTATTGTTCCTCCTATGGCCTGCAATGAGCACGTGTGCCATTGCGTGATGGTTTTCTTTACGATTTACATCGTTATTTTTCCTCCTGTCTTCTTTTTCACATTGATGTTTACGGTATGTACGAGTAGGGCCGAAGGGAACAGGACGTAGTTCTGTATCGCCCACGATGCGAGACGGCTACGGATTGAATTTAGTACAGTAGACTTGGGAAAGGGGGCATCTTGGTCGCGTGTAGGATAGGTGATCATTTAGATGGGAATATCAAAATGGGCAGGGGGATATTTTTATTTATTGTTTATTGTCTCGTTGGAAACTTTTTTGTCTCTTCTAGATGATGGGATATACTGTTTCTTTTTAGTGCCCCAACGTAACTCGACAAGCATTTTATAGCGAGTATGTAACACGGAATAAACATTTCAGCTTGGCCAATAGCAACCTGGCAGTATTTCCGGATATAGAAAGTGGGTATAGGCTGTGAAGTGATAGCCTACTGCATTGGATGCTGGGGGAAATACCTATCCCTAATGATTCCTCGCCGGACGGTTGGGTATGATAAGCCTTGGTAGATGCGCTGGTAGATATTATCAATTAGTTACTCCTTAACTATATGAGTGAGATAAACTAGTAAGAATCGCTCTAGGGAATACATAATTCGCTACGCGACGTATAAGCTTCGAAGCGTTTATTGCGTTGCTATACTGTCGTCCTTTATCATCGCTTTGGGAATTTTGGTTAATGTCCTCGGATAACGCCTTGTACCCATAACGCCTTGTACCCTGCAATAGGTTACCCCATAGCTCTAGTAGGCGTATCGTCTACGAGCCGTCTAAGCTGAACCATTTCACCCATCGAAAGAATATACCTATACTTTATAGAAGCAGAAGGCCAGATAGAAGCTGGCAACCTCCATCTCCTCAGGCGAAACCAGAAGTGGTCCTCTTCCCCTCTCACGAACCCCCATACGCTCGCTTAGGGGACCCAGTATATGATCATCTTTCTCGGCCTCCCAGATCTCGTCAAACTTCTGATGGTATTGCAGCTCGAGGTTGTAGTCTTCTGCTATAGCACGGAATGCTGGCCAAGGTACGACGTACTCTGGGACCTCCTCTACCGCTTCGTCGAGGAAGAAGCTGTATTTCCATCCGAACGGAGGCCGGAAGATACCGTCCTCGGGGGTTTTGCCGGGAAACCTGACCCGATAGAGATCATTGCCCCACTCCGCCGTCTCCTCAACCTCGCCCTCCTCTTCCTCCTTATCCTCAGCATCTTCCTTGTTTGAAGTGTCCTTATTTTCGGTCGTCTCGCCCTTCTTCTTTTTCGCGAACCACTCGTTGAACTTAACGACTCTATCGCCGATCACATCCGAGTTAGGTATACAACCTATGAAGCGCCCGCCTTTCTTCAGGGCCCCGGATACGTTCTGAAGCATCATCCGGGCCTTTTCCTCGCTCTCAAATGCGTAATGCATGCAGAACATCATGCTGACTATATCAAACCCGCTCCTCCCCATGGGTGAATGGTCAAATCCGACCTGCCGGATGATATCTATATCACCAATAGACTCGCCGTAACAATCTTTGACGTAGAAACGAGCTTCGAACGGCGGAGGCTGGTGGCGCCCACCCCTATGACCGCCCCTGCCGCCCCGTCCGCCGCCACGATGGGTCATATTACGGTATCTTTCTTTCGCCTGATCGATGGAAACATCGGCGGGATCTAACCCTACGTATAGCTGAACTCTCTGTGGGGCCTGTTGCCATTTACCTAGATCGCCACCTTTTCCGCATCCGATATCGAGGACGAGCAGCTCGTGGTCCCTAGCGCCAGCCATATCGCGCCCTCGCTCGTGGGCGCCAGGCGTGTGGTCTTCATCGGGTGAGAATTTTTGTATCAATGTACTCTTGACCCAATTGTTAAACGACCTAAGCCCCTTGATTCTGCTGTCCGTCTTTCTCCAATCACGACCCCTCTCCGGCACGGCGTTATAATGCTGTCGGACAACGTCGTTGATGCCTCTCTGTTCCAGCACGGCCTGCGTAGCTGCGACTTCGGCGGCCTCGCGCTCACGCTGCTCGTGGCGCTGGCGGATAGACGAGGATTCTGCTTGAGAGAAGCGAGCACCGCGGCCAGGGCGCTTTAGCTTCCGGGGCGCATCGGATGGTGATCTAGAACGCTGTCGCTTCTTGGCCGGTTCGAGCTTCTTAGCATCGAATGGTTGAGGTAGTTCGTCAAGAGAAGGTCCGCCTGAATTGTTTTCTCGGTGCTTGCTATTGCTACTGCTGCTGGGAGATCGAGAATGTTTGCGCCTCTTAGCGGGTTCGCGATGTTTCGCGTCAAAAGGCTGAGGTAACTCTTCGGAGGCGTAGTCTCCTGCCATTGTTGTAGGAGACGAGAGAATTTTTGACCGTTCAGGTATGTAATTGCGCAGGTAAAGTTGAATTAAACTTGGCTGATATGGGTTGGAATTTCTAATTCTAATTTGATTTTGTTAATTTCTTGGGCGGTTAAAGAAAATGTTGAGTAAAGAAAAGATGGAATATGTTAGGTGAAGAGGTCCCTAACCTGACATTAGGATATATTTAAGATCTTTACGGAAGTCCCCATCAAAAGTTTTAGCTTTTGACTAGCTTTGACAGGGCTTGGCAACAGCTGTACGTCATCGAGCGCTTGTACTATCCATAGCACACTACTTTCGCTTATACATAATGACTCACAATCTTCTCTTCAAACGATAAAAGATATATAGGCGTATAAAGAAGCTTTTGCACTTATAATAGGTTCAATTTTAATGTTTTCATTGGCATATTGAAGCTAAAATTGGATATGTTATAAAAGTTAAAATTTTGTATATACTTTTAATCTTGGCTGCCGCATGGTGTTAGGTTCCAGACAGCTGCATCAAAAGTTGTCAGGTGGCACGTATGGACAAAACTTTTGATGGGGACTTCCGTAGTTCCTAAGGTGATGCGGACGCTGGAAAGGTATGCGAGTCTTGGCATTGAGCTAGTGAAGAACCGGGGTAGCCCGTACCTTACGCTTTTATCTAGAACTGCTAGATAAGTACCAAGGTACCTTGAGGCTCTAGAAGGCCCACAGGTGCTCAGTGATTGGTTCATAAGCAAGTTTAGTTGTGAAAGTTACGTCCGCTGATGGCCGCCTGCAGCTGCTTGCAACCGTTGGCAAAACAGCAGCAGCTCTTCTATCCGTTATCAACTTTAAACATCAACTTTAAACTCACAGGTTCTAGGTATCATCTATCTTGTGAGAAGCTTCATCAACTACCAACGGCGACGACATTCAATTCTTTAACGATTCTGCATGCTACGATAATTCTCTCTCTTCCATAATCCCACATATTAAAGCTCAAGCCACTCCTTCCCTTCCCCCTCCTTCATCATGGGTTCCGACCCTCAGTATGCGAAATGGCCTGCTCTACCTCTAGCCCAGCATGTCTTCACCATCACGAATCCTTACGCTACTCGACCCGCCCAACAGGCTGCAATTAAGAGCTTACAAGATGGAATCAACGAGAATAAGATGGCCCCTCTGTATAAGTACCTGGCACACCCCACCGAGGGCATCCTGAATGCTACCGGCGAGACCTCATCGGCATCAGTACCTCAGAAGCCCACCAGCCGGAAACCAAGCGCCGCGGGTATGGTCGCCAGCAAAACTGTTGGTGCGACCTTACCTTGGGACGAAGATGTCTACAACAGGTTGAAGGCTGAGAACGATAAGGAGCTAGAGGAGTTCCAGAAGGAGGAGGACGAAGCTGTTGAGCAAGCTGGCGAGACGGAAATCATGGCTGCGAAGGGGAAGCGTGCCGATTTCTTTGCCAAGATTGGAGACAAGGTATTTCTATTTCCTGGCTGCTCTACAATCTAACTATTACTAATAATATCGCAACAGGACAAGGCGATAGCAGCCTACGAGGATGTCTTCGAGAAGACAGGTATCCTGGGCACCAAGATCGACCTGGTATTGGCAATAATCCGCATGGGACTGTTTTACGGCGACAAGGCTCTAGTAAAGAAGCACGTTACGCGCGCGAAGACGCTCGTCGAAAGTGGCGGCGACTGGGACCGTCGTAACCGCCTCAAGGCCTACGAGGGCCTACACCTACTTACCGTTCGTTCCTACAACCTCGCCGCGCCTCTCCTCCTCGACTCCCTGTCGACCTTCACCAGCTACGAATTATGTACATACTCCAACCTAGTCGTGTACTCCGTTCTCGCCGGCTCCGTTTCCCTCAAGCGAGTCGACTTCAAGAGCAAGGTCGTCGACGCCCCCGAGATCAAGGCCATCCTGGGCGCCGACAGCGACGATAGGCTTCTCGCCCTGTCTGGTGCTATCTCCGCGGGCCCCGGCGCTAAGGACGCCGAGATGCGCGACGCTACTCAGGAAACCGTCTCCCCTACGGCTCCTACCAAGGTTACTGCAGCCGTCAACCTGACGACGCTCGGCACCGGCTCCGACCAGCCCGAGGCCGAGCTAGCCGTTGACTTCTCACCCCTCGCCCAGCTCGTCAGCAGCTTGTACAATGGCCACTACAAGCTATTCTTCCAGGCCCTCGCCCTCGTGGAGGAGCAGTTCCTCACCCAGGACCGCTACCTCCACGAGCACAAGGGCTGGTTCATCCGCGAGATGCGCCTCCGCGCCTACCAACAACTGCTGCAGAGCTACCGCGTCGTCGGGCTCGAGAGCATGGCCAACGACTTCGGCATCACGGTCGACTTCTTGGACCGGTATGTTATATTCATCTACCCATTCTTCCCACTCCTTTGTCTCCTCTTAAATTATCTAGTATTAACCTATTATCCTAGCGACCTCGCCAAATTCATCGCCGGCGGCCGCATCCCATGCACCATCGACCGCGTAACAGGCAAGGGCATCATCGAGACAAATCGTCCCGACGACAAGAATAAGCAGTACCAGGACGTCGTCAAGCAGGGCGATCAGCTGATCACCAAGCTGCAGAAGTATGGCCAGGCCGTGCGGCTCCGCGGTAGCGAGAGGGCGTAAAAAAAGGGTAGTAGCAGTAGTATGAAAGTACCTAATAAAGATGAATAGAAGGGCGTCCAAGGCGGTTCAGCTGTTGCCGGTGACGAGATTTTGCGTGCCTGTGCAATAGACAGATAATGTAACAATACGAATCAAGCATAGACGGGCCGAGACCCACCTCGTTTTAAGCTCACAGTGAAGGAATTTGCGTGTCCACTAGGTAGGTAGGTATGCATGACCTTTATGAGTTAGGGGTGATTCTATAAGATTCGTGATGCGTAGCGGAGAGTGTGTATGTAGGTATCAAAGTCTTAACGCCCTATCCTATCCTCCCACGAAGCAATACACACATGAGGTTCCCTAAAGCGGCCGATATGACCAGTTTCGTAGGTATCTAGGTTGTTTTGTTCCTCCACAATTCCTGCTGCTCTCGAACTAAACCATCGCTAACTCCCGTGTGCCGGCCCCATACAATGCTCACTGTTGTTATTCGTTCCCTCCTCTCACTGTCTGTCTATCTGTATTTGTCCATGAATTCCTTGTGGAACTTCTTGATAGAGCCAACCCATTCAGAGCCGGGCGCTAAGAAGGTAGTGCGGAAATGCAGGGTGCCCTCGGCCTGACCAAAACCGCTTCCGGGCACGACGCATACGCCTGTAGCCTCTAGAAGGCGCATGCAGTAGAATTCGTCGGGCGTACGACCCTCCTCCTTGGCGGCCTCGGCGGCCTTGGGGGGCACGTGGATGGTAGGGAAGATGTACATACTACCTTGGGGTTCGCCACACTCAACGCCCTCCATCTCCTTGAAGGCCTCGTATAGAGTGTATGCGCGCGTCTTAAGGTTGTTATATATGGCATTGTATTCCTGGTCATATAGCTCGTACGAAGGCTCACCAGGCTTGGGCGGATTGACCATAAGTTCGACGAGACACTGGCCGATGACGGGGGCACATAGCGTAATGGACACGAACTTGTAGATCTGCTCCTCGACCTCAGGGTTGAAGCCAATCAGGTCGAAGAAGCCACCACGGTGGCCGCACTCGCCGACCATGCCCTTGGAGATGGAGTGTAGAGATGCAAGTTCAACCTCGTCGTATTTTCCGGGGTGCTCCTTTTGTAGAGTGAGCAGGACTTGGCGGAAGCTGTGGAATTTTCCG
Organism: Daldinia vernicosa; assembly: GCF_022497035.1. Lineage (NCBI taxonomy): Eukaryota > Fungi > Ascomycota > Sordariomycetes > Xylariales > Hypoxylaceae > Daldinia > Daldinia vernicosa. The sequence goes on along the minus strand of NW_025953951.1, from coordinate 103,886 downwards.
ATGAAGACATTGGTCTGGTAGACTTCGTCGGCCAAAACTACGAGCTTCTCCTCAGCAGCAAATTCCAGGACGGACCGGACATCCTCCTCAGACAGCGAAGCACCCGTGGGGTTACCCGGGTTAATGATAACAATAGCGCGGACGTCGATGCCGTCAGCCTTGGCCTTGTTGTAGGACTCTTTAATAGCCGCGAGCGATGTACCCCAATGAGCGGACTCGTCGAGATAATAAGGGACGCATGTGGAGTTGAGAACGGAGAGCGAGGCGGTGTAGAGCGGATATTGAGGAATAGGCACAAGAATTCCGGTGGTAGGAGCGGCACATATTACGTGTAGGAGGGTGTTGACACCGGACGAAGCGCCGGCCGAGAGGTAGATATGTGCCGGGTCGGCGCGGAAGCCATCCCGTCCTGGATTTACCGGTCAACACGAAAATAGCATTAACTTTTGAATTAGTTTAAACTTACTTTCAAGGAATTTGGCAATGCTCTCCTTGATGGCTGGAACACCAGCACTGGCGCTGTATGCTCCAACGCTACCGGCGTGATCTAAAAGCCATCTCGCCCGTTCCAGTACGTCTGTCTTATAACCCAGGGAGTTTATTAGAACATCCTCATGTTCTAGCAGCTTAGGGTTCTCGAGAAGACTCAGAACCTGGCGGAAGTAGGTAATGGGTTTCTGATCGAGCTGCTGGGGGTTGCCGATGTTTGCGCTTATAACTTGGGAGAATGGTAGGCTCTTGTCACCCTTTTTCAGTCTGGCACGGTATTCCTCTGACTTGACAGCGAGCTCACCGCGGACGGCATACTTGGCCTCGACGATGTGCGGGTTTATGTTTCCAAGGCTGAGTCTAGCCATTGGTGCTTGATGGTGAAAATGGCGTTTAGGGGAGTGTAACAGCGACTTTGGAGATGGCGGGGTAGTGACAGACCCTGAATATGACAGTAGTAGCGAGCGCGGGGTATTAGCTGCTGCTGCTACTGCCGTTCCTGATTAAAAAAGCTTGGTTAGGTCAGGTAGTTAATACTTATGGGGGAAAGCACCCAATTTTCAAAGTTTCAAACACTATTTTTGTCCTTTTTTCTTTCTTTAAACTTTCGAATAGGGAGAAGGAAGCATCGGCTAGAGAAATTGTGGTATGTTTAGGGAATGATGAGGGAATTACAACCGGAGAAACAAATGATAATTCAATATAATAATAAATAACAATAAGCCCCAACTTGGAACTACTTGTCAAACCTCACCTCTGCACAAATTAGAAATCGTGCACTGTTTCACCCACGCGATCCAGGAAAAGACCCTACGGACGTAAAGCCCCCATATCTTTTTTTTCTGCCGCCTGACTGCGTGCGTCCAGGATTTGCCCCCTGCCTTAAAAGTGTGGGACTGGAGCGCAATGCTAAACTGTCGTGCAGCAAGGCACCGACGGTAATTGGGAGAAGTTGCATCCACTAGGAAGGCCGATAACCGGAATAGTTGAAAGAAATGCGCAACAGCCATGGTAATATGGATGATGACTTTCCAATATCCCTACTTGGTCTCCAAGCAAGGGTTGAAAAAAACAACTCGAAGGAAATACCGAAATGTAGGTACTTACCAGTTGTTATATGTAAGTCATTATGTCGATATCGAAGGGTTTGCGCTCTATGGCTATAAGCTCTCTGGGAAATGATAGCGTCAAAACTTTTAACCCGAGCAGTACGAGACGCTCCCAATCTGACTGTTGCCATCTGAGGCGAGGAAACAGTTCCGAGTTGAAAGGGAAGGAGGAGGTAAAGAGAATTGGTTAGAAAAGGGAAAAAATCACCCGAAATTGATATGAGAGTGTATTTTTTTTCTCTTTCGCGACAGCTGTAATCCAACCCTGTCTGTCCGTCTATCATAGGCTAATCTTAGAGGACGAGAAGGAAACCGAAATCTAAGAAAGTCGCTTCACCGCTAACGGCCGATTGCGCCCGGGATATCGGAGTTAAGTTGACGGGGATAAAGTCTTAGCGTCCTCTTGGTAAACGCTTAGATGAAAAGAGGTGGTTGCCATGGGAGTAGGTAACAAAGTATCACTTGTATTCAACAGAAATCAATATACTTTTTAAATTATATAGTTCACAGCCTTTTTTTTTTTTTCAACCTAACCCAAGAGCAATATGCCAAAACTCGCACTTAAATAATGATGAATTCTTCACGACTCCCGGAGATAAAGTTAAACCTCGGCTCACGATCTGATCGAGACTTAATCACATCGAATGCCCTCCGTACTTCAGTTGTCACAGTTTCTCTTCTAGGAACTAGAGACAGTGGTATCACGAATTTCCGATTCATAGTTAGATGTTGTACAGCTTCCTTAATAATGTCGACGGGTCCTTTACCATAGCTCAAATTTTCCGAGCGGAGGCCTGATATACTGTGCTCAATATTCGAGAGTGCTTGACTAAACACTCTACGCATGATGCGGCTAGTAGCAGCTGGACGTCTCTTACGTTGTCTGATAGAATTCGAAGAATGGAGAGGGTAAAGGCCTTTGAATATATCTTTGTTGAAGTTATCTTTCGGGCAAGGCGCCTTTTCTAGGTGCCGTGTTGATTCCTGCCAAAGCTCAATTTTCTTTTGAAGTTCGATGAATAGCTCTTCGCTTGAATCATAGGACTCTTTTAATATCTTCCTACGGTATTTCTCTGCGGCAGACATAGCTACGTAAAAGGCCTGCAAACATTGATACCATAGTTTATCATAATGGCATGGGATGGATTTAAGATTTGCCTCTGATCTTATAAGCCCGACAAGGAGATTCATGCGGCGATGGCTCGGCCCTCGTCCGAATACCCAGGAAAACCCAAGGCCTTTAACATTGGAGTAACGTTCTCTTTCCTGCAAATCATTAGATTAAGAACATTCTGGCCTCAAATAACATTTGCCTACCTGAGAAGAAACCCATAATCGCCAGGGACTAAACTTGAGATCCATATGAGGGTTTTTCTCGAGGAATTTGTGCACCGTCAGGATTTCGGGGTCGTTAGGAATAGGGAAATATTCAGGTTGAAGCACTATCTTCTCGCCGCCATCGGCGAATGTATAAGGTAGCCCAACCTTGCATAACCCAATGAAGGTATAGCATTTGGTACGGTTATGAATATCAGTCTTCCGAAGATGCAGGGCGTACGGCTTAGGATCCCTAACATACGGTAACATGATGATGTCCATGACCGGGTCGAATAATCTTTGGAAGCCGACCCTAACCTCGCCCCATGTGTACCTCGATCTCGGACCATCCATGTCAATACCTCTTAGTATTCTATATCCATGGATAATCAGGGACCCAGTCCGACTAAGAACAGCCTCAGGGATAGGTTGTGCCCGTTGTTCAGATGAGTCCAGTTGAATACAGACTGGACGGAACTCAGGATCGAGATCAATTTCGTCGTCGCGGGCCGCGCAACAAAAGTCAGGAACCCATGAAGGGAGATCCAAGGATCGATTATCATGTGTCGATTGGGATCCTCCGCTTCTTGCTCGTTCCAAGAGGCTCATTAAGTAACCTTTGGACATCAAGAAAGCGGCGATGCCGGTATAAACCTGTTCTAATGCCAGATTGTAATTTGCAACCAGTCCCTCCATGCTCGCGCCATCCATCATGCCGAAGAAGGCGAATATCTTATCTTCTGGTCTCGAAGCCTCGTTAGATATGCCGTCGAATATCAAACTCCCGAATTCTTCCCAGGAACTCAGCTTCCGCCTTCCGCAGTGCTGTAGCCAAAGAGGCAGGACTTTTTCAGCATGAACTTCCTTAAACATGCGCTCAATTTTCTCCTGGGAATGGTAAAGCTCGAGCGACTGAGTGTCGTACCCATGATAAAAGCTAGCAGCTTTAGCCAGAGCTAATTCCTGTATAACCCAGATGCGAGAGAAATAAGGACGAGAAAATAGCAATTTTATTTCGTCAAAGTAATAGCCGTTCTTCACATATTCTTGAACCGATTGTTCATCTGAGTTGAGAGCGAACATCGCATTACTTGTGTCCTGCGAGCCTTCTCCTAGGTAGACTAAAACCTTCTGCGCCTGAGAATATATCTCAGGCATCAACCCGACCTGTTCGCGTATTTCGTCGGCATCCTCTTGGTTAATGCATACGGAGTCTACCCATAGGTACCTTGGTTCTTCGTTATTTCGGAACCGTCGAAGCGCCGCCTCGCAATTTTCGGTAATAGGAAGCCTATACCAATTATTCTCGAGATACAGAGGCCGCCGCCTTCCACTGTCGCCTGACTCGTTCGCCCACGTATATGAAATAGCCTCATAACTCAGCTTACTTTCGGTGGATGCAATGATTAATCTTCCATGTATCGGGTCCTCAGGCTCACCCCTAGACAACTGGAGGATTCTAATAAGTAGGTTTCGTGTTGTGGGTGGCGTAGTATCCAGGGGCTGGTACTGATAGTACTGGTATGTCACGGGGTTCATATTTTGCATCGGAAGATGAACTCTTGGATCCCCGCCATCGTTAGGATGTGAAATATCGGTTATTTGGTCTGGCTTGTATATGCTTCCCTCGAAGGCACGAATAACACGATCGGCAAGGCCGGTGTTATTAATATATTGGACACTTCGTGGCCATGATAAGTCTAGTGATGACCTCTTAAGTACGCGGTGTCTCACTTCCTCTCGTGTGCTCGGGTCTGGAAGCTCTTCATCTTTTCGAACCGGGGTCCAGCATTGGACACAACACCACGCGACTTCCGGTAATTTATCGACGACGGGGTGGTCACATTCGCATAGGCTTGTCATCGTGCCAATTTTTGACCGTCAACGATAGACAGAGTGAGTTCTCAAAAATGGTTACTAAACAATTCGAGTGGAGTGTTGGGTAGGAGAATCGACGATATAAGAAGATAGTCAAGTAGTTGGTGAGGGAAAGAAGTTAAGGTCGGCACTAAAAGGAACTACATCGAGATCAAGTGGCTATGTGGAAGTCATCTTTGCTAATGATGCAACGAAAGGTAGGCTACGAGTGTCGCATTCGGGACTGGTGTCCAGTGAATCCCGCCACGTAGCGGCCTATCGCTTTTCTTGCATAGCCTAGCAAAGAAGCAAGTTATTGGAGCGTTCAGCGTTGAGATATCTTCCCACCACCAAGCTGCCATTAACCTATCTCGTCTAGGTTAAGGAAATGAGGAACCTATTGCATCGAGGAAGGTTATAAGATTAACAATTCATGCTGAAGGTAGGTAGACATCAGGTAAATATGTTGGAACTAGATTAACTTAGGTACTTAAAGTTAGGCTACGGAATCGATTTTATTCATTTAATTCTTAAGCATTACCAGCCTCGTTACAGCCACCGATAGGCGATGAAGCTACTCAGGAGATTTTACGAGGCTTGGTGAACCCAGCCTCTACATAGTAAAATATATGTTAATTCTCATTCATAATTAACATGGAACTTAAATTTATGATGTTTCTTCTTAATCAAATATCAGAGATCAAAGAACACTACATATAAAATGATAAAACAACAGGATATGTGTCGACCATAAATACTTCTGTCCAATTATTCAGACAGTTGGTAAGTTGCTGTAAGGCGTGTAATTGACGAAAAGAGAGATAGCCCTATGAAAGGGAAAATGTAATAGCAGATCCAGCCTAAGAAGATGTTGGTGCTCATCCGCAGGACTTTCGAATGTATTTTCATTAAAACGTATATTGTTTGTTGTATTCTATACCTATCACGCCACATGATTACCAGCCTCTTTTGTATTATAGCGAAGGAACCTTTCTTACGCCTATGATTCTAATATTTATTCTCAAAGGGTTTCCATTAATAAGCTTAGGGTTAGGCTCAGGCTTCTAGTCATAATAAATCTGCCGAATTTTGAAAAAGGGGTAAAATCATCCTCGCACCAAAAGGAAGCCGAGTTCGACCTAGCTCACTCACGAACCCGACAACTACCTAACTGCAATTATATATAAAATCACCACGCTGGCTTGAAAGTATCCCTTAAATTCCACGCTGAAGGGTTGAAGTATAAGATTAGACTTGATACATAGATCCGGTTTCTCGCCCTGCATTTCACATTAACATCCTAAATTATTGAATTACACTTCCAGTTCCATTTACTATGACCTCCCGGCTTGCCTAACCGTGGTTAAAGCTTAGCTTTGACGTTACTAATCCGATAATGTTCACTATATAATCTCACGTTGATGCCTTTATACCGTAGGGGCTACAGACTGGAGGGAAGTACTTATAAAAATATGTTATAGTGATGTAAAACATAAGAGTTTCTCATAATTAAATATATAGGTAATAGGTAAGGTCTTTTCATTACACAATTGTCTGCTGCCTGACATTTATGACAAGCCGTTAGAATGTCTTCAGGGCATTTCTTTGACGAAACTTCAACCAGATTAAAGTGAACCTCGGAAAAACTACATTTCTTCCAGTCATTATAGACACATCGCCATTACTATGAGTATCTACGTGAATTGTAGTAATAAGATCATGCGCCTATTGGGTCGTTCCGTAAATGTGCCATGTAGACTCTTACAGTGTCATTTTAGCTCACCTTACCAAGACTTGGGGGGAGGGGATTCACTTTTCTCAGCCCATACTCATATTTTCTCTCATTTCAATTATTATCTGTTTATGTATATTGTAAAATTTGCATCTCAATTAAAAAGTTATTTCGATGCGCATAACACCTCATATGAATGAGATAGAACGGCCTAGGAATTCATTAACATGTGATAAAAAATGAAGAGAATGATAGAAGTTCATGAGAATATGAGCACTAGCTTCATTTGAATTTATAAAGCATTTACATGATAGAATAGAGTAAAAGCATTTGAACATTCTCCTAGGTATAGCTTTGCTAATATGAGATAATTAATTTCAGGAGCAATGCCTCGCCAGCCCATCGCATATTACGTCGGCATCCTCTCCTACATACGTACGTCTATTTCAATTACGCAATACCCATAGGTAGCGAATTATATCTCGCAAATTGGAAGGCGGCGATCCTCAATGGCCTCATGCACGCCGGCGGGGATGATGTGGATTGTCGCCAATCCCTTTAGTGCCGGCTAAGTTCAACACTTGGCCGAGTGATACAGCGTCCCTTTGCCCATGGGCCATCTCGCTACCCGCGTGCCTAGTCGCTTTAGGTAGGTATATGCCGTCGACATACCTCTACATACACCATGTACACTACAATGGACATACACTAGTCGTCGTGAGGATCTCCTTCAGTAGCCGAAACCCACCACCCCACTGGCGAAAAAAGTATTGGGGGGTAGGGCTTCTGTTGAGACGTGGGGGGGTTGGCTAGAGAGAGCCCGGTATAGGCTACCTGCTGGTTGCCTGCTTTGCTGCTTCGTCATGATGTAGCCCGTTAAACTTCAAGACTGGTTCTCTTCCGTGAGTCGATGAGATTCAATCTGTGCGTAATCATGAATCCCGCGCGCCCGGTTCTTCGTCGATTTACTCAGCCGCTGGCTCGGCCTGCTCGATGTAACGGTATCCGATCGTTTACGACGGCTTCATCTCGTCCGTCTGCTGCTGCTGCTGCCGCCGCGGTCCAGCCGCAACATTTTGATCAGCCGCCTTTCCCTATTCCCGGACCGGTCCATGTTAGGCAAGAAGTTCCTATCCAAAGTACTAAGAACACCCTCCGTGATGCCGTCTCCGCGACTCAACCGAGGAATGATTGGACGAGGGACGAGATAGCGGCAATCTACAATCATCCATTGATGGATTTAGTGCACCAAGCGGTAAGATAATCATATACAAGAAACCAATGATTTTAGCTACGGCAGTGGACTCGACTGATAACACCAGCCGTAATAGAGTCTCGTCCACCGACGCTTTCATGACCCGGCCGAAGTGCAACTATGCACGCTCATGAATATCAAGGTAAACTAACACTAAATAAATTATTAAATAAATAAAGATAATCGCTAAAATACATATATCAAGACCGGCGGATGCACAGAAGACTGCTCCTACTGCGCCCAAGCTACGCGATACCAAAAAGGCACAGGACTTCAAGCGAAGAAAGTCGAGACGGTCGAGTCGGTGCTAGCAGCCGCGCGGGCAGCCAAAGAAAACGGCAGCACGCGATTCTGCATGGGCGCCGCATGGCCGGACATGCGCGGGCGCAAGAACAGCCTGCGGAACATCGCCGAGATGATCAAGGGCGTGCGAGCTCTCGGCATGGAAGCGTGCGTCACGCTGGGCATGATCGACTCGGAGCAAGCGAAGGAGCTCAAAGACGCCGGGCTGACGGCGTACAACCACAATGTCGACACGAGCCGCGAGTTCTACCCGTCTGTTATCTCGACGCGCACCTACGACGAGCGATTGAAGACTCTTAGCTACGTGCGTGACGCCGGCATCAACGTCTGCTCCGGAGGAATTCTCGGCCTTGGCGAGACGTCGACGGATCGTGTCGGCTTGCTGCATACCGTGTCGACGCTTCCCAAGCACCCGGAGAGTTTCCCGGTAAATGCTCTAGTACCTATTAAAGGCACGCCTCTTGGAGATCGTGAGCCGATCGATTTTACGAGTAGTAAGTACACCTAGATACCTTAGCCCCCTTTTGTCTGCACCTCAGGAGCATAATGCGGGATTTCGAGTCTATCCCGAAGTATAGACTACCTAGTGAGATAGGATCTTTGATGAAATGTCCTTGCGGAATCTATATGTAATTGCCTTACTAACTCTACGTATTTTAGTGCTTCGAACCATTGCTACCGCCCGCATCATCATGCCGGCAACCATCGTCCGAATAGCTGCTGGTAGGAAGACCATGTCAGAGGAGAAGCAGGCGTTATGTTTCATGGCTGGCGCGAACGCTATCTTCACTGGCGAGAAGATGCTGACAACAGAATGCAATGGCTGGGACGAGGACAAGGCTCTGTTTGATCGATGGGGTTTGGAGCCGATGAAGAGCTTTGATAAGTCTCCGCCACCCACAATTAGTGACTCATAGCTTGTAGCTAGACTAGCTAAGTTGAAAATGCTCTAACTAGTTCAAGTTATAGACGTTATAGTCGCGGTTTATCTTCCTTGATGAATCCGTCCGTAATTTCCGTGACCTTCTTGTGGGACTCCGTATTCTCCTGGGGCATCACCTCGGCCATCTGACTCTTCACCCATACCTCAATTACACTACATAGTTCATCAACTTGCTCTTTCGTGTTAGAATAATGCAAGCAGACCCTTACCCGCTCGCTCCCTAGAGGTACAGTTGGGCTTACGATAGGACGCACCATGAAGCCGAACCGTTGACAATGTTCCGCAAGACTACGAGGGGAGGCGGTTAGAATCGGGATAATCGGTGACTTCAGAGTTGTCTGCTCGACATAAAGCGTGTCTCGATTTGGCTTTAAACGAGTGTAGAGAGTATGAAGTTGATGGCGCGTATAGTAAATGAGAGTTTCCAAGTGTCGTCGCAATGGTTCAGACTGTCCGCTTATGAGAAAATCATAAACAACATCTATGCTGGCTAGTGACGTAAAGGTCATCGATGTCGTATATATAAGGCTTCTGGCGTAGTTTATCAAGTACGATCGAGTAATGGAGGAGCATAGAACGACGCCTAGTGCAGGATGTGTTAATACTCATACTCCTAGTGGTGACGGTATCTTAGCAAGCGCCAAGTTCACCAAGTTCACCAATAAAATACCGAAACATTCGCGGACGGGCATTAAATACATACCTCCGGCACAACCCATCGCTTTCCCAAAACCAAGTACCCTCGCCCATATTCGATCCTCTAAGCCGAGCTGGCATACTAGCCCACGGCCATCTTTGCCGAACACACCTACTGAGTGCGCTTCATCGACTATGACGTATCCGTTTCCAGACGGTAGGTATCGGTCAACCGTCTCAACAATTTCCTTCAAGAGTATAGTATCACCGTCCATGCTGTAAAGCCCTTCTACGCAAATGAAAACGTTAGCTTGGCAGTTAGTGACCCGCTCATCTTTCGCTAATTCCCTCAGGACATGATCTAGCCCCTGGTTCTTACTGCCACTAGCCGCTCGGCTTTCCTTGGTGTTAGCAACTCGTCCTTGTTGAGCCTCTGATATGGAACTATGCGCAAATGGGATCCTTCTCGTAGCCCGGCTCATACGCATTCCGTCATGAACACTCGCATGAATTAGCTCGTCGTAGAGAATTACATCCCCGGGCTGCGGGACAGAGCCAAGTAATCCGGTGTTGGCATCATAAGCGGAAGTGAATAAAAGTGCAGCTTCCGCGCCATGGAAAGAGGCAATTTTAGCTTCAAGCGACTCTGCAAATGGCGAATTGCCATCGAGGAGACGAGAGCCTCCTGAGCCGAGGAGCGATCTACGCGCATTGCGCGATCCGTTACTGTCTTCCGAGGTTGCGACTTCGGCCTGTAAGCGGGACAGTAATGATTTCTGAATTTCCGGGTTTGTCGATAAAGATAAATAGCCATTGGATGAAAAATCAATAAAGTTAGCTGGAGTATTGCTCAACTTTCTGAGCCTGTTGAGGGTTTTTCGGCGCGCTAAGACCTCCCCAAGCGTATCATCGAGTCGCCTCCGTGTACCTGTCATTGCCGTCCAGTGATTTGAGCACTCAAAGGATGAGGGCTGAGTACAATTATATTCATCTGTATGTAATGTTGATCATATGTCGATCAATACACTACTTATCTAGGTATACCCTAGTACGAGATGAAAACTTCCGGACCGATGTCACGGCTGCAGAGTAGTGGGGTATATATTGTTGCTTTGCCGGATTAATTGGGAATAATACTTAGCACGTAATTTTGTGTCCGCATTCAGCGGCCTTTAACAACACCAAGAAGCAACTCACCATCCTACGAGGGTGGTGTAGTGTAAATGGCACCCGCCCACCCTCTGCTTTGGAGCTCTCTTCGAGTCTTTCAAGTCTATGGAGCCAACACTGATGTTGGTAAAACTATCATAGCCACGCTTCTCTGCAGGGCTGCCAATAGTATATGGAAAAAAGAGCAGACATCGTACCTTAAGCCCGTTTCAACAGGCCCGGAAGATGAAGCCGATGATCGGTGTACGTGAGCTCTTGGCTACTCTGTCTTGTGAAACTGTGATAATACTAACCTATAGGAGTTATAGGAGTCAATGTAGAGAGCATTGGGTTACATGTGTTGATGTGAATATAGCCACATCGAAAGATACGCCCCTGGGGTCCTTCGCAAAACATTGCTGCAGTATGATCTGGCGATGAGTCCGCATGCTGCGGCAAAGGGTAAGGTACGAAACGCTCCGTCTTTGATCTTGATGGTGTTGGCGACTTAACACTTGGCTATGAAGTTAGTACCTTCGGATAAAGAGCTCCTGTCTAGGATATATCAATTCGCATCTCGGAGTGCAGCTCAACAACCCGGGTGGCTTTTCATAGAAACTGCCGGCGGCGTTCACTCTCCTGGACCAACAGGCACTACGCAAGCGGACCTATATGCGGCAGTGCGATGCCCCGTCATACTTATCGCCGACTCCAAACTCGGAGGAATCTCTTTAACCATCTCTGCTTTTGAATCCTTAAAACTGCGCGGGTATGACGTTGAGAGTATCCTCGTGTTCCAGGACAGCGAATATGATAATGAGAAGTACTTAAAAGACTACTTCACAGCCTCTCATGGTATACCCGTTGCGTCGTTCCCAAAACCCCCTCCAAGGGCGCAGGATGAAGATGCAGACGCGAAGGCGATGCTGCAGTATTACAAGGATGAAAGTCAAAGTACAGGTACTCGCAATATCCTGGAGCATCTGAACCGCAAGCACCAAGCTCGTCTTGAGAGGCTCGAGTCAATGCCCAGAGACGCATATAAACGAATATGGTGGCCCTTCACGCAACACACATCTCTCTCACCCGACAAGATTGTTGCTATCGACAGTGCCCGAGGAGACTTCTTCCAGACTGTGGTACCAAAAGCAGAAAGGGCAACCAATCAGCATGTACCTGTTTTGCAGCCTTCATTTGATGGTTCTGCATCATGGTGGACTCAAGGACTCGGACACGGCAACCCCTCACTCACGATGGCTGCAGCGTACGCAGCGGGCCGCTACGGTCATGTCATGTTTGCTGGGGCCATTCACGAGCCCGCTCTAGCCCTAGCAGACACCCTCTTATATGGGATGAGAAACCCTCGCCTTACTCGCGTGTTTTATTCGGACAATGGCAGCACAGGTGTAGAGGTTGCGGTAAAGATGGGTCTACGGGCGGCTAGACTCCGGTACGGATGGGATGCGAGTACAGATATCGGAATCATTGGACTAAAGGGTGGGTATCATGGTGACACTATGGGTGCTATGGATTGTGCCGAGCCGAGTACGTATAACGAAAACATCGAGTGGTATAACGGAAGGGGTATCTGGTTTGATTACCCGAACGTCAAGTGTAGTCATGGCCAATGGATCGTCGAAATACCCAATAAGTTGAAAGCAGACCTTGGCAGCAACAAGACTTTCGATAGTCTATCCGATGTATTTGATATCGACTCTCGAGAATCAAACGATGAACAACAAGCGTATGAGAAGTATATCGAAAGAACACTATCGTATTACGTTAGCAAAGGCCGAAAATTTGGTGCTTTACTTATGGAGCCGGTGGTGATCGGAGCAGGGGGTATGGAGTTGGTGTAAGTAAAAAGCGAGCAGTTGATTCTCTTGGGGAAAAAAAGGAAAAAAAAAAAAAAGAAAAAAAAAAGAAGCAAAGACTAATTTAGATACAGGGACCCCCTTTTCCAGCGTGCCCTTGTCAACGTCGTCCGTCGCTCAGCAAAGCTCTTTGGTTCGTGCCCCGAACCGGATCCTTCGGATCCTACATCTTGGACTGGCCTTCCCGTCATATTTGATGAAGTCTTCACGGGGCTGTATCGACTCGGCAGGTTTACTGCATCGTCGTTTCTTAAAGCTGAGGCTGATGTCTCTGTTCATGCTAAGCTCTTAACTGGCGGCTTGGTACCACTTAGTACTACATTGGCGTCCGAGAGCATTTTCAAAGCCTTTGAGAGCGATGATAAAGCCGATGCTCTGCTTCATGGACATAGTTACACAGCCCATCCTATCGGCTGCCAAGTTGCGGTAGAGTCGTTACGACAGATGCAGACGATGGAGAAGCGAGGCGAATGGGATTGGGCGAAAAGTAGTGACTGGTCAGGGTCTTTACTTGGCCAGTTTAGTGCCACGAAACCCGAGGTGTGGTCCATCTGGCCCTGGGACTTATTGAATTGGATTTCGAATCAAACAGAGCTTATAGCAGGGACTTGGGCTCTCGGTAGTATACTTGCTATTCACATGAATGCTTCGGATGGCCTAGGCTATAAGAGTAACGCAGCCCTAAAGCTACAAAGTGCTTTACTAGAGGGCAACCGGGAAACAATGTGGAATATCCATAGTCGGGTCTTGGGCAACGTGTTGTACCTCATGGGAGGTCAAAAGACGAACAAGGATGATATTACGGAGATTGCCAGCTTGATCAAACGCGCACTGACAGCGCATTGAGGAAGAGCCAACTCTAAGACGGTAATGCCTTGAATCTGATAAAGTTAGATATCTTCATATTAAAGCTACTTGTGTAAAGAGTGCGTAACGATACTTCGGGTACCAATGAAGGCAGTCTAGCATATGTTGTGAAGTTGATAGCTGTCTATGTTGAGTAGACTAGAAAGAAAAGAAAGAAAATCAGGAGGTTGATTGAAGCCTAATAAAAGGTGGTTAGGCACTAGTCCAAGTAATAGATCTTAAATTTATCGGAGCCTTATAGTGGACTTCGTATTGTACCTTCCATCTGGAACATCTAGTAGGGGGTTTAAATTAAGAGTAACTATCGTCGAAGCTTAAAAGTTAAGGGACAATGTCGTCATTAGGTAACTGATTGCTCTATGTAGTGTATTCCGTACTTTGGAGGCTTACGTAATTGTGCACGAGCCTCTTCACAGGTTAGTACCCAAGTAGGTACGTAGTCCCGCGTCGCGCATGAACCCGAACGTTCCCCAAATTCTTCCAACTTCAACCTTTTGCGACAAGCTATCAAAAAATTCTAACTCTCGCCCGGTGCCGCCAGGCAGATTATACGATCCTTATGATTCTATTCTATTAGACCTTACCAGAGGGCATATGTCCCGGTCCACCTTTTTTTCCCAATTTCTCTGAATTTCCTTCTCATATTCAATCCGCCATAATCACAAAATGGGTATTTGCTCTTCTTGCCTCGGCCGCGGCCGCCGCGATTCCTACGATGAAGTATGCGCCCGATATTTTTATATTATCCTCATCAGCATTGGCTAATTGTAAAAGGACGATGTATCCCGACTACTTTTCGACGACCCGAATAATCTCCAGTATGGAAGCTTCGGCGAGCAAAATTTAAACGCTCAAGCTGACCCGCTTGAGTCGCAACGAGAAGTGGAAGCTCTGCAGAGAGTAGTAGCACGGACGTCCAAGTATGCGCGTTCCAGTTTCATCCCCGCTCATTGTTCAGTATACTAATGGTTTCAGCAATCTTGTCGACGTCTTTGAAATCACCCCACAGGAGTCTCAGAGGACTCAACCTGCTTTATTCTCAGGGCAAGACGCCCGTTTAGCCCGGTACCAAAACATATTATCCAAGCTTTCGCGAGAAGGCGAAACTCCCCCCACAGACAGTGCTTTCGGCGCCGTAGACTGGTTATTAGGCGACGACGATACTATCGAGATACAAGGCAAACCCCCTAGTGTCAAGGATGAAGTAGGGGGCCAACTTGTGGGTACCTTTGGAGATATAAATGCGACACGGCTATGAAGAGTGCTAGTTTTGAATGGGTTAATGACGCAAGTCTGCCCACATGGATACCCATTTGCATTTGATTCCGCCGATTGATAGCGGGATACGAGCCGACCAAAGACCGATTTGGTGATGGATTTCTCTATGTGATGGATTTCTCTATGACTTGGCCAATGTTTGTGGCGGGGTCTTATTCTAGTCCAATCTTGGGTTATACAGCGGGGGAGAGCGAGATTCACATACTGAATTAAGTCAACGAATCAATCCTACATGTGTAGTGCCAAATAACCAATCAGGGATTGGTTTTCAGGGGGACCTAAAGAGAAGCAAGTCCATTAAGTGGTAGACACGTGCCTAGTCAATATCATTTTCTTTACTAGCGAGTTGGTTCCTATGTATAAGAGTCCCGCCTGTTCGGTACGCGGTTCTATATGTTTTTGTATTATAATCTTAAAAAGGTATTCATCCGGCTTCGGTCTTCGGTATTGAAGGGTATAAAGAATCGCGGGCCGAAGAGGCTCACGATGTTGTTTTCTAGAATTCTAAACGGGAGTCTGTGCGTTAGATTCTAGCCAGTGAGCGGGGAATCCGGGAAGGGCCGCAACCACCCCCCTAAATTCCATGTGTCACCCGGTCTCCTCCACTCATTTAGGGTTAACGAGTTGGTAATAATAAAATAATCCACCTACCAAAGACGATACCACAAGAATAATATATCGCCCAGTTTTTTTTTTCTTTTTTTTCAACCCCCTGTTACATTCTGTTCCTGCTGACGGTCTACATATATGAATAGTCTAATCTGGTGATGTCTCCGTTGTGCCTATTTTCATCACTATGCCAGGGTGAACGTATTTACATAACTATGACTCTTCCGAATGCTTTTATCTACCTAATGTATTGATGAAATCTTTTTTTATCCCCTTAATTTCTTCGTAAAGTCTCCCGCCAGACGGTTACCGGCTTAAACTACCTATCCATCGTAGACGCGAGTGGAGAAGAGGCGACGGAGTACATACATAGAAACCTTCAAGAGCAGTGGTTTACGTATAAGATCTATTTAAGAACCCAAGGAACCCAAGATTTGATCCTGGTGGACCACTGCGGAGGTCTCTAGCTCTTTAAAAATCAGATAATCGCATCGAGTATAGCGTACAAAAAGACCGTCTTTCCAACGTGTTTATTCAGAGACCATAACCATCCAAAAATGCCCAATTCCAAATTTTGAGATTGACCTCTCCTGCTCTTCTGAGTTCTTCTTATATAAACCAACCCCCTCTGAGTCTTTGATGAGTGAAACTCTACTGATATCTCGTAGTCGTGTTGACCACCACCCCCCCACCATCGCGTACACCGTTGACCAGACAGAGTGCCTACACCACCGAGTACTGCCTATTATGATGTTGTTGAAGCATGTTTTGGATTGCCTCGTCGACCTCTCCCATATCCCTTTGGGCTTTCTCGATCGTTGCCGTCCGGTTTCCTTCCCTCTGCCACCGGTAGATGTCGTTTTGGAGCTTGGTGAACTTCCGTTGCTTCTTCTCGATGTCTTTGCAGAGTTTGCAGTTGTCCTGCTCTTGGTTGGTGCAGTATACCAACTTCAGCCCGCAGGTCTCCCCGGTTCGATACTCCTTCGTACATTGTTGGCGGAAGTGGCCCCATCGCCAATACCCACACATCCAACGCGTCTGTTCGAAATAGCACATCGTTCACCGTTCGGGAGTGTTGTTGGTCTGGAATAGGAAAAAAAACCGGGCGTGGCGGTCCGCTGATTAGCTTAGCCGATACACGTAGCTATGTCGAAAAGGAGCGTGGGCCGTCAAGCGGTCTATACTCTTGACATCAACGAAGGTATTGCTGCTGGTGTTCACGATAGACTTGAGGCTGAAGCTGAGACTAGTATTCCCTTCTTTTTCTTTTTCTTTTTTTTTATATACCGACTGAAGTTCTTGAAATCTTGGTTCGGGTTACTCCACCATTAGGTGCAAGTGACATCGATAAGGGGGGACAGAAATACTTATACTTGTCGCTCACGCCTTGGGTTTCCTTCTTGCCCTTCCCACCCGGTACTCGTTCTCGACTTACGTTGGCCCTTAACATTTCACTACATATTCGTCGACACTGTGTCCAAAGTTGCTACTAACAACCGCTGAGGATTGGTCGTTGACAACTCAGCCTGTCTGGTAATTGGGGTTGCATGTCCATTTCGCAGCCAGTCCGTCTAACATGTTTCCTAGAATGCTGGATGGATGCCACGTTGGTCTAGTGCTTCAATTTCCACCGGCTCAACTTCCCCACTCTGGATACAGCCTACGAGTACCCTGACTGACGAGTAGCTTACCAGCTACTTGATTCGAGAAAGATAGATGGCGGCCCCTCTTCCATTTCGCTGTTCTCTATTGGGTCGATTCCAACGTCTTTGTGCGGTCCGCCCTTAACCTTGGGACGTGAGCCCATCAGCCTCGAATTTGACACCCTGTTACTACACCCCCGTTGCACGCATAGTTTGATCCTTTCCCGTCTGCAACCAGGATGTGGCCTATCCCCACTGACTGCCTATGCAAGCCATCTGGCTAGCCGCGGGTAGGTCTCCTACCCCCCCTAGAGCCTGTGAGGCAACTTGCCTTTTAAGACGAGCATGTACTGTCAATCACTGGAACAGGGGAGCATGTTTCGTCCCTTGCCACGTCTCGGGTGATTACCTTAAACAGATGCCCAGTCACTTGCCCTAAACCTCCGAAGATTATATCCTGCATCTAGGTATAGCAGACGAAGCTGGTGTTTTCGTTTAGGCTTAGAAGGTCCCATATTGCGTGGTTTATCAAACTAGCAAGACTTGATTGCTTTTGCCACGCTATTCTGTTGCCGCTTCTCGCCTGATTTTGTTTGATTGGGTTTCCATCGACAATGTTTTCGAGCTTGTCCAGCTCATCATCAAGCCACATCGGGAAAGACGATATCTTCCTGATGCACTCTGGCCAGCACTTGCAGCTAACATCCACTACTCGTAGCTTGAGATTTCTGAGCATCCGATATACCCGTCCCAGAAGTTACGGAAATTTTCTTTTCGTCTGATGAGCCTTTCCCGGGAAAATGAACAACACATCGTTTATACAGGGGGGTTTGGGTTACTATGACGACTTCGTCGATAGCAGTACCCCTTTGGGTCGTGGAAGTAGGCTCCCCTCTCTGCGGCCGCCTATCCAAGGCCAGATATGTAGGCCCAGGGGAATTATTTCCCACGATACCACAAAACCTTCCATTCACGTGAAACTACATCAAGACGCATATAGACATCTCCTATTTTGGCTATACACGAGTCAGGTAAACTCTTAAGATCTTCAACGGGTTAGCTAGTCCCGCGACGTGGCAATGATTTTCTGGCTACGCCAGGCCCACCTGCACGATTTCGCCCCCAGCCTGTGCAAGATGCGTGCCTAGGAAGTCTGGGGATGGAAGAGGGTCCTGATGTTTCCTAATTTATCATCGTTAAAAGACCCGCTACGGTCATGGCTGCATCTAGTTCTCGGTACCTGCTCATACTACTATACCAGAAGAGTTGATGTACAAACACACTCGATGGGGTCGGTATAACCCCATACGATTATCGACGTTGGTGGGTGTAACGTGAGTTTCTTACGATGGAAATCACAAGAGACTTTAATGTAGGCTCCTTACTAGGCTTGATGTTGTGCTAAAGGGACCAACCAGTATGCTGGTGAAATTTGCTGTGTTACAAACGGCAATGGCATATTTAGGTACATATCTTATCGAAATATTACAATACCATGCTGAAAATTAGATCTCGTTCCTGAATGGAGTTTATCTTGCTTTGTTGTGCCACGGACGATCCAATTGTTAAAATACCTAGTGTCATGTTGAGCTCGTAACATGATCTCATACGTACGGGACGTTTACTCCATCTACATGTGGCAAGATATGACCATAGTTCCATTTTTAGCTCTATAGTATAGGACAACATTACAGGATATTAGCTGATGACTTAGTAGCAACGTTGCGTGTTATTCTGCTAAATGGAGTTGACCGGTGTCCTAGTAAAACGGAGGTTTCTTCCGGCGGCAAGGGATAATATGGAAATCCAAATCTCGGTGTAATGTTAAAGTGATGCTTTTTACTATTCCCATCGTTGTTTGCATTCACTTACATGCTACGTGCAAAGCGCGAACCCTGGGTCAACAAGGCCGCTAAGGCGGCCAAGTAGTGTTGTGAATAAATCCTTTCTCCGGGAAATTATGGGCGCCTGGTCTCGTACCCCACGGCCCGTTCCGTACATATAATCAGACGCAATCGTTGATCTATCCGTCAGTGAACCATAGCTTCCAGTTAGACAGCTGCAGCATCAATGTATATATATATCGTCGCTTCTAATAGGGGGAAATTCGACGTTGAGTTTTGCTTCTAACTGACCAATCAAGATCTCTGAGACATTCGACGCCATGGAAAGTTCTACGAAGACCATGATAATTCCGGCCACACTATGTGGAAATCATGTGCAAGAAATGATATGCGCATTCCCTTAGTTCAGAGTAAGCAGAAGAGCCTACTCACACCTCTGACCCAATGATACGTCACGTCCTCCGAGACACTTTCCCATCACCGCTACCCACCATTATCTCTATAAAGGTGTGCCACCCCTGGGGGGCGTGGGGAGTACAAGTCTCACCCCGGACGCAGTGATATGCATCTGAACCCACCGTCGAGAGCCTTGGGCTAGAGGGAGAGAGGATCGTCCATGTGTTCCTGGTTTGTTAGCAGCCTCTCGAAGCCCTGCAGTGCCAGCTCATTGGTTGGGGGCCGGAACCAGAGAAGTAAATGTTGCGGGATGTATCTTAGTTCGATCCGGAGGATGTCGATAGAATAGTTCTTGAAGGCTCTGTTATGGCCTACCGAAAGGAGAAGGGGTATGTGATACCTGCCTGAGCCTCTTACCTGATTCGCCATCCACGCTGCTCTTTGGTTATGCGGTACCGCATTTGCTCGTATATATAGGATCGCTCGGATTTGTCGAGCCCTCATGCAAATGTACGCCTCTCTGCTCACCGTCTCCCAGAAGTACCGAACGAGGCTTCATCGACTCATCCTTAATGGCTGTCGAAATTCCCACACCATTCTTGGTTGGACAGAATTATGAGTTGTCCTTCAATGCCATCAATTTTCAAGGTCAGACAAGGGTGAGTGATTGGAACGGCTCGGTTGCCGACTCTGCCTGGGAAATGGGTTCACAGATACTCCACAGCGGATGTGCTCGCATCGCATAGATATGCAGGGTGATCTAGTTTCCCATCCGTTTGCATTGCATGGTCGCAGCTAGTTAGTCGAGCAAGTATGTACATAGTTAGTTAGCTAGCTCGCTATACACACGAAGGTATAGGCCGACTACCTGTGTTGCTTCACCCCGAGACGAGAAGAAAGACTGGGCACGTTGGTCACGCCCTTTAGCCTGCTCTCGGCGCCCAATTGGCCGGTGGTACGAAAAGTGCGAGTTCCTGTTCATTGGGCACTGATGCTAACCGAAAGAGAGAGGCCGAAGGGGGGTCGGGGGGATCGCGACCACGTTGACGGCCAGAAAAGGAGACCGCATTCGGCCCTCCAGGCCGTACCGAGCTCCACCGTTCGTCGGCGTTGCTTACAGGGAACTTGTGTCCTGGGGAGGGTAAGATCCACATCATTTTGTGTCGAGAGAACATTCTGACTTACAGCACCACGTTCTTCATATGCCAGGTACATAATGTAACGCGTGGGCGGGTTTCCGGGAATTGTGACAAGTAACAAGAAATTCGCTATGTAGTTAGAATTTCCGGGCCGGGAGGAATAGCCTCATTACGATTAGGTAAGACGAGGCTTTTCTTTTCTTTTTCCGTCTAGACCTTTGAGAAATAATATATTTCCGGGGGGTCCGTAGGTGGCTTGTTCCAGATGGCTACATTAGTCTATGTGCGGAGCGCTTATTGGCTTGACTTACACGTGGGACTATTATATGTGTACCTCCTAACTTAGCATAGTTACCTTACCTACGTAGTCTAAAGTTATAGTGTTGGTGGATAGGTAATAGAAGGTCTACCTTGGTCTAACTAACTAAGGTTATCTGTACGAGATCCCATGATAGCACTTCTATTAAGACTCTGTAGTTCAACTCGGACCATGTTTTCTTACTACTCGGGTTGCCGCTACCGTACCGAGACATGGGACTAGATTGGACAACACATTGCTTGAGCTACCTAGATAGGTAACTATATACATGGATAACATATTTGTTATAACTAGGTAAAGTATTAGTATGTAGGTCAAATATGTTGGGTACATCTTGATGTGTGGTTTTACCCCTGTTCCTTTCCGATACTGTGTTTAAGCTAAGCGACCACGATGCAATGGAAGTATACGTGTGGGGTACCTAGCAAAAGCCTTGTTAAGGATCAATATAAGCACGCCCTTACTATACATGTACCTATCTTATATGCATATACATACCTTCTCTACGCGTCTTCCGTATATGGCTTAGCCATGACATCCCGCGCTTAAAAGAGCCTTCCCAGTTTAAAAAGTCATAGCGAACTCGTTCCGTAGATCTCCCGTCCGCCTCGGCGCGGACCACCCCGGGAGTTTAAAATATTACCTACCTGTTACGTTCCTAACCTACCTGTGAGATGAGCAAAAATCTTTACTTACGTAGAGCACGCATCTGCCGTTCCTGTACCTAGGTACATAAGTCACAAATCTTGGATCATCTGGTCCCGCTCTCGTGCGATATTCCGTACAGCTGAGATCTTGATCTAGCATTGCAACGAGGAAATCGGAAATCGGAAATCGGGTAGGTAGGCTATTAAGCGTGGCCCTTTTGTCCCACTGGATGCGGTATAAGTTATAAGCTTGCTAAGGTGGGAATGCTTCGGAGGTAACCATAGGAGATTGTATGTACGTACATGCAAATTATACGTATTACTATTCTCGCCGGCTTTTCCTTCGGGGTAATCTGCGAACGGGCACTACGTACCTGAATCCTGGGTATTAGGTCTCTTTGGCCCCTACATGCATTATACATTAGGTACATGTATGTATGTAAGACTTACCTACCTGTTATAAAAGAGATAGTATTGAAAAACATTAAGCGTATACTTAGTTAATTTGTTTAAATGTATAGTTTAACTACTCGATTTCGGATGTTTAATGACTTACATGACTTACATAGCTGTAGGTACTTCGTACATCTTATAAGATCAACGTAACAGCACTGTAATCAATTCCGAGATCGACATCCCGCACACTGTGACCGGGAATTTAACTAATGGTCTGTGCATATTGCATCTTTGGCTTAGCTAAACGTGGAGATGACATGAGGTAGGTACAGTATTCCGTAGGTACCTGCCTTATTACATAGTAGGTATCAACATTAAAGTCTAGGTACATAACCTAACCTAAACATAAGGTTAGGTACATGGTGCACGATGTTGGTACTTTTTCTATTTTACTATTTATGTTCATATATTCCAAACTTAGCTAAATCATTAATGAACTGGGAGACGGATTGTGTTTCGTATCACGGGCCACCTTCAAGAACACATCATCTGTAGCCGCTCACTACTAATTCGACTAGGATTACCAACGCCCTCGCACTTCACCTAGGTATTTACACATGCAAACATATGCAAACAGGGTCCCCCGTTCTGCTGTTCTGTCAGCCCCCTCATACCCCTCAAAGCCCCTCAACGCCCCTCAACGCTCAGGTTCAGGTTCAGGCTCAGGCACATCTTTGCGGTTGCTTGCTTGCTTGAAGTGCTGCCTTGCTATAATCTCGACCCCTACAACAGACATTTGACAGCTGGTTCTCGTGTTATTAACTGCATCGTCTTATTAGCGCCACTGCATACATACCTCAATACATATCTCAATAATACGTACTTCTTACAACGCGTTAATCCTTCCCGCTCTTCGCGCCGCTACCTTATGTTCCCCCCTCATTGAGAACCCCGTACCTTAGGTACGTAAGTCTTACCGGCTGGGAATAGCTTCCCTAGGTAGCTGTCGCTCGCCTCACTCAGTATAAACAGCTGTTGATATAGGCTTAACGGAACACACACACATACATACACACAGTACAAAATATGTATTTTCCGGCCCAAGTAGCTAACCGCGCATAAAACACTTGCCTACCTTTTATCATATTGCTTATTCTGGCGGTTTGGCGTCTCCGACCACTCGGGGAGCTCGGATCTTATCGAACTGGCATAAGATACAGCGGCTGACACTCACCATCGTGTCTTGCTGTTATCCTGCGGCATATATTCACGCAAACTCTCACCGAGGACTGACCTTGTACAGTATCAGTATACAGTTCTTATCCTACTTTGTGCTTCGTCGGAGATACACATATCAGAGGAGGTTTATCCCTACTGCCACTTCATCACCATTGCTACCTGGCACCTCCCATCTCGGCTAGGTTGCAAACATGTCGGAACGTCTAACTCGCGGGGAAGCCGACTTGGGACAGCATCTCGTCACTAAAGCCTGCGATCTGACCTTGGTCACGTCAAGTCACACCACGACGCTGGTGCCGCATGCATCTTTACCTTCCTCGCCGCCGGCTGCCGAGAGTGGCGATACTACCTCACGAGAGCCGGTCTCGAGAACGGTCACCACTGTTGATGCCCAACCAGGTGCCTTAGTTGCGGACTCTATAGATTCCGACCACCTGGAAACTCATTGTGGAATGCTCTATGACGGAATGCGGCCAGCCGCGGATCAAGTTGCGCATGTTTCATGTTTATCGCCAGATACGGCGGCTTCGTCGTCGAGGCCGCCTTTATCTACGCCTAATGCGTCAACTACCTCTAGACAAAGTCCTCATAGGGAAAGATCAGTAGACGTCATGGTAACAAGAAGGTCGACCTTGTTGCGCTGGGGGTGGGACTTTCTGAGTTTGGACGGCCTGCCAAATGAGATCTTGACGCATATACTCACTTTCTTAGACGTGAGCGATCTACTAGCCATTTCAAGGGTATGTTGTCCTTTGGCTTATACATATTCATGACGCCGATATAGTATTCGGCTTATACGCCAGCGTCCTCTTGGTCAAGGCTTTATACGGGTTGGAGACCCCTAGGTTTCACTCCCGCATGCAACCTAGCTATGAGCCATTATTCTCATATTCGTATTCTTCTTGCGCAAAGGTTCCGTTGAAACGTAGCCGCGCGTTGATGTCGGTTTAATATGCCCTTTCTATTGGTTTTCTATCCTCCACAAATACCGGTTCCCTCAAAATGATACAATGCTGCGTAGATCATACTATACTAACGGTAGAGGTAGATTAACCATCACTTTAGGACTCTGTCCTTACACCCTATTTTGCACACCCTTCGCCTCCGGCGCGCCCGCCTATCACTTCCACCCCTCCTAACTTCACCCTCGCGGCCTACCCTCACGGAACTCATCTCCCGCCACATCTTCTTAACGCACACGACTCAGGTCTCGCGGCGGCTAGCGCGCAGCCTCGTGTCAATCCGGCTGTCACGCAGCTTGCCGCTCCGGCCTTCCGCCGAGTCTCTGGTGCAGCGCGGCGTGCTTCCGCCGGAAGTCGTAGAGAGCAGCGTAGCGCCTGGCCTCATTGCTAAGAAGCGCGCTGTTGAGAAGGAGAAGCTCAAGGATGGCCTTCGGCGATGGGTCGGAGCTGTCTGGCGCGGCGAGGTGCGAGAAAGAAGCGAAGGGGTCAAGAAATGGGAGGAGCGTGCCGGTGTCGGGAGGGTATGGCGACTGAGGAAATTTTGGGAACGCGTAGGACGAGATAGTGACGACATGCCGGGCGTGGGATGGGGCGCCTGATTTACCGTCCGAAAGATGAATTCCGTCCGACGCCTATTACTATCTGTCTCTGGCCGACAGATACCCATCTCCGCCTTCACAAACCACACCTAATTTGGATCGATGAATGCTGTATGGCTAACGAAGGTAAGGGCTCATTAGTGAGAGAGCACTTGTATTACAGGTGAACTAGGCTCTGCTGTTTCCGCAGAGGACATTGCGCTTTGATGACTCCTTTTGAATGATGCAATTTAATGACTAGGTGTTTCGGGGATATCTCTGTTGGGTTTTTTTGTTTCTCTTTTGGGAGTTGTCCGTCTCCTTTATCGTACAATATTGTATGTACATCAATATAAGAAACAATTATGTATGCTGGGTCCCAGATAAATGCAACTAAATGCTCCCACCTTTTTTTCGAATTCATTTAGCCCTTATGCGCTTTCCTTTTATTAACAAAGCTTAGTTAGAATAACGCCGTCGTGGTTCTATGCAAAGTAGTACTCCTTTTTTCCTGTTAATCAAGCTGAAGTCGGGTCCAGTATTATTATTATGTCTCGTCATCATCCCTCTCTTATACAAATTCTTAATTTCGTGCTCCCCCCTTACCGAAGTCGAAATGCGCCCCAATCATCATATTCATCATCGTCATCCTCCTCCTCTTCATCTTCTTCGGGTATACTGGAGTCGTTATTCTCCTTGTCGTCCGCCGGGCTCTTAGCCATGACTACGTCATCATTCGCGGCGGGACCACCACGGAGATTCGCCACGCCGCCCTTGCGCAGCTGCTCTCGACGCTCCTTGAGCCGTCGTACTCGCCCTTCTAGTTCTTCCATTTCTTCAAATTCGGCCTCCAGCGCACGCGTCGCGTCTTCCCGCTCGTCGGCGATTTGCGCGTCTACGAAGTGCTTCCGCCGCTCGTTCTCTTCTTCCTGCGACTTAGCGGCGATCTGAGCGGCGGTCATTGCTGGCGCTGAGATCGTGGCGTCGGCGGAGTAGCTTTGTAGACCGGACGTTGGCGCGGGCTCGGCGGCAAGCTCGGCTTCGAAAGCTGCCCATTCGGTTTCGTCTACGGCGTCGTTGGATGGTTGAGCTGGTGGCGGGGCGGTGGTTGCGGTTGTGGTTGTGGACGATGGTACGGAGAGAGATTGCGTCGAGATAGGGAGATTCGAGGGCGTGGATGTAGATGTAGATATGGTCTCGGAGCCGATGAGCGGTGAGCGGCCGACGGGAGCGCCCTTAGGCGTCGAGGTCGCGGAGTTGGAACCGGCTGCTGGCGTGGCGGGTCGCGACGGTATCGCGACCTCGACTCCCTGCACGGGCGGATGTGAAGTCCGTCTCGATAGCTCTGAGGGCGACAGCCTCTTCTCACCGCCGTTGCTCGTGGATAAGGCTAGGTCGGGCTTGCTACGCTTCTTCCGTATTGCCTCTTCCGCGTCGCCGTCTGCGTCGGACATGCCCTCATCCACGTCGTCGTGTTTCCGCTTGCCGTTAGCCCCGTCGGTCGAAGATACCGCCTGTGGTTGCTCGGGGAGGTTGCTCTGTAGTGCTTGTGCTCTTTTTCTATGGCTCGGGCTTCGGATGTGACTTTCCCATAAGGCCTCTGATTTTACGGGCTCGTGACATAACTTGCATAATAGTTTCCCGGCATCCGAGTATGCGGCATGAGGATGTTTGATACGGTTCTCGGCGCGGTGAGCGCGAAGCAGGGCTCGGGCGTCTGCCATTGCGGCCGTTGCTGCTACCGATATGAGTAGTAGTCAGTTGGATGGTAAGTGTTAGGAAGCTGTCTGTAGATCTGCGAATAGCTTCGAGTATGTATTATTCGGGTTTAGAGGGTACACGTAGTTTTAGGGATTGTCTTGATAATCTTTTAGTGGCTACTCCTTAGTGGTTTGGTCTTTATGTAATGAGGCGGACTGATCTTAGAGATGCCGGATTACCTTAGCTCTGTTGGTACCTCCAAGTATGTAGCATAAGGCTTCAGCCACAAGGTCACAAGGAAGCTTCTAAAGTGCCCCGCACTTAGATGGATCCCCCACTCTGCCACTGCCGATTTAGTGTTACTTTTATTTTCTACATGTACGGATTATTCCCTATTGGCTAAATCTCACACCGCCCGCCTGGTAATACTCTCCTTACAACCAGTCTGCCTTACAACATACCTCTCCTACAGTCTCTTATTCGATCGAATCGATTCAAATGAGGCTATTGGATTCAATATAAGGCTAGCCAATAACAGGGCGCATATATTAGATAGACTGAAGAGTTTGGAAGGTCTTAGCAGATTTAGCGGGGTTGCCATGAAAGGTACATGCACATGCGGGTGAGTTTGTATGGGGAATACATGTACCTACCTAGTTATGTACTTCGGCGATTTTGCGGTCAGGTAGAGGTATGGGATACTGCCTGGATATACTCAATCTAATCGATAAGGTTTACCTAGCTGCCTCTCTTCAAAGCTTATGTAGGCAGGTAGAAACAAAACCTAAGAAACACAAGAACCTTATACACGTCTTCTTTTCCACATATATACCCCAATTAACACATCCACATAACTTCCATTACGTATTTCCACCCGTTCATTCGATATAGTATCTGTAACTGTAACCGACAACGAAATGGAGGAAGAAGACCAAGTCCTGGTGTCATCCACTTGGCCGCCGCCGCCTCCCTTCTGGCGCGACTTTACGCCCGAAAACATTGCACGTATTGACGAGTTACGCAAGCAAGAAGCAGCAAAGGAGGGGATTGAGGATGCCTCGAAAGTGCGCCTTCAGGGATTGCCTCGCGAGCTGCGCAATCTCCAGCCGCCACCAGAACCCGCAGATGGAGTATGGAGAGTCTTCGGAGATACCTACAAATTAAAGGATGAGCTTCCGCGACTCGAGGATACCGATGTCAAGCCGCTATTCCCGAATCCAGAAGAGAGGGATCAAGACGGCAAGCACTTTGATCGTGCACTCATCCTCAAGAGATTGGCCAAATCGTTACTATTAAACTTCCTAGAGCTTACGGGATTGCTAGCTATCAACCCCGAAGCTGTACGTTGTGGCATTTATAGTGGCATGATAGTTTCGATATTATTTCTGACATGAATACTATAGGCTGAAGAGAAGACCCAAGACATGCGCCACCTATTTCTCAACTTCCACCACCTCATCAACGAGTACCGACCCCACCAAGCCCGCGAGTCGCTGATATCTATGATGCAGGCGCAGTTGGACCGTACGCGAGCCGAGACTAACGCGATCCGGGACGCAAAGGATAAGGCTGAACGTATCATGGAAGGCCTAGGCAGTTTAAAGATCGAATATGAACTTGTCGACAAGTTAACAACCTCTAAGAAGACGGAATCGTGGAGCTACCAGAGAGAGACGTGGACGTCGGTCGCCAGAGATCTCTAGGAAGGGACGCCGCATACTGCTTCTCTGGTCAACTGTTATTATAAAGTGTTAATGGATTATGGCTTGGAGTCAAGGTTCTTATAATATATACGCGCGTCGGTATTGATACCCATCTCTATAGGAAGGGCGGGGATGCGCTTGAGGAAAATGCATTGATTTAATCCTATGAAGAATACTCCTAGTACTGCATGGCCAAGTGAAATCAACCCAGTTCCTACAAAACGCAGGTTCGTGTTTAATAACGCCTCGTAAATCGTGTCTTTATATGGTACATAGCTACCATTAAACCTCGTTTCTTCACATAACGGTGCAGGGAATAGGGATACAGCAGCATTCGAAATCGCCACAGTCAATACACCTAGTCTTGCCTCCTGTGGCATCGGCGGGCTTGATGATGTTCTCGAATGTCGATGACGCGGCGCTGCCAGGGCCGTTCCGGTTGACGAGAGAATGAGATGAGCCGCAAGCCATGGCTAATCAATTTATCGGGAGTTATTCTGTTATAACAATACTTTTTAGCTCACTTCTTATGGATAACTGGTAATGAGTGGTAATGAGTGGATCACCTACCAGTTGATAAATTGGTATGTTTTAAATTGACGTGCTCCGATCTTTTAGTTATGAGTATGGCGGTCTAGTATGTGGAATTCTAAGTTGGAAGTAGGTTTAGGCTTTAAGACTTCGTCCTAATTATATTCTTTTCCTTTTCATGCCAACAACACATGCATTCATGGCTGTGCAGTGAGTACCTACGTATTGTACCTATATACCACCCTACAAGCATCCGAAACTACACTAAAGCATGGAAAAGCCAAGGAGGAGCTTCGTCATAAGTTACATGTACGTAGTGTATTGTACGACCAGCGCCTCTGTGGCAGTGCGGCTAACCTATCAGATACGTCACCGAAATAACTTAGCGGCCTCCACCACCCCATCTTATATCCACTATTATAGGTATTGTACCTAAGTAACCAGCCCCCTAATGTTGTATGCAAAGGTACAAATTTCTAGCATCTTTCAGAAACCTCCGGTTACCTGACTTTTTATTTCGATTCTCCTATTTTCAGTTTTGAGGCTATTAACTAGTACCGATATTTCACAATAAGATGGATCTACAGGAACATCTTGACCGGTTACGTCGTCAACGGCTAGTAGTCACATCGCCGAAGATTGAGCCTGCCGAAAGACTGGTTGAACGGCAACAAGCCCCGCGGCCCCTCCAACCCGTACCAGCGAATCGACGTCCTCATTGGCGATATAAGACCGCCGAGAACACGCGAAAAAAGGCAAAGGATCTTACGAGGGACCAACGGCTCGAGGGACCAACGGCTCGAGGTACATATTTTGAAGAAATACCACCCTGAGCTGACGTATATGGACTTGTCGAAATGGACCGGATTTACGCATAGCCAAATTCAAAGGGCCCTCACTGGTCCTCTATCACCACAAAAGCGTGGCGGCCCATTAAAAAAAATTACAGTTAGATGCCCGGATCGTCCCGAGACTTATACTACTACTACTGAATGGCTACCTATTAGTCCTGATTTGAATCCTGTTGAGAACGTATGGGCCAGCGTGAAAAACTGGCTTGAATTAAATTACAACGTGAGAAATTCGGAGTCTCGGGAATTAAAAGAGGCTCTTCTCAGGGCCTGGGAGGCCGTTCCCGACGATCGATTGATGTCGCTTGCAATGTCAATGCCTAATAGAATGATGGATGCTCGAAATAATGGTGGTAGGGAACAAGACTACTGATTTTTCTAAATCTATGTACTGTTGTATATACAGACTAGCGGCGTTGCCCGTCCGCTCAAACGCGGACGGGGAGGGGGGGGTTCATGCGCAAAACTGACGCCACAGCTGAAATCTGGCCTCTGATTGGCTAGCCACACCTTAGCGCACGTCCGATGAATTTTTTATAGAATTAATTAAACTATTTCAATATTATATAAAAAGTTTAATAATTAATATCATTAGATAGAGCTTGTTTTGCATAACCTTTCTATACTATTCGCATATGTTTTAGACGTTATGCGATAGAATGGCAAACGGAAAAGTCGCAAACTGCGGGGCGATTCTAAGTATCTGATTGGTTGAAAAAATTGTGGCAGTACTAATTAAATATATAAGACTTAATGGATGTAATTACATGGACTTAATACGCCTTCCTAATAAATATTATAATATGCGGTTAATTGTCACGAATTGGGGAAACGGAGTTGATCCTAGTTGAATTATTATAATAACAAAAAGGAAGACTATGCGTTAAACATCGTCGGACGCTTTTAAATCGTGCCCGAGGCATACAAAACTCCTCGTCCATTTGTTCCAACGTAGACTTGTCCCGCCGTATTTCCGCTACCAGCAACTTTACAGCTATCAATGGAACCAAATCCCTGACTGCCTTGAATGTCAGTCCAAGAAGTCCCATCATCTGCACTGCCATACAGCTTGGCTCCAGCAGAACCTGTACCAAACGCGTATACGTTCCAGGTCGTGCCTGAACCCAGCCCGAGAGCGATTTGGTAGGTATTATTAAGGCTAGTAGAGACTTGTGTAAAGGAAGAACCATAGTTTGTCGAGTGGAAAATACCTACATCGGTTGACACCCAAACGTCGCCAGCCTTGGTCGGATGGGCTGCGATGTCACGGACTGCAGTGGCGCTGCCCAAAGACCCGGCTTTTGAAAACGACGTCCCGGTATTAGTGCTAACATAGAAGTCGGCTCCGGAACCACCGTAGAAAACCGTGTTATTCTGCTTATCCGACGCAATGACGGCACCCGAGGGGAGACTAGAAACTGCCGAAAAGGTGCTTTGGTACTGGGAACGCTGCACGCCGTTTGTAGATGTTGACCAGAGTACCGTGTCCGCGTTGGCGGAATAAGCCACCGTGCCGCCATACATACTATTGTCCGCGCCAGAGTACACGTACCAACTCTCTCCGCCATCGCTTGATACGGCAACCTGTTGTGATCCGGCCGAGTTGCCAATACGAACAATATTCTTCACCGACGCGCCGGCGTAGTCTACACTCGAAGACGTCGTCCAGATGGGATTCATCCAAGGTGTCGAAGGAGAGGTCTTCAGACTAGCTGCATCTTTGAACGTAAACCCACTGTCGTCGCCCACGGCAGCCAGTAACTCGCTTCCTCCGGGTGGCGAAGCGAGGTCCTGGACGGCAAATTCCTCTATGCCGTCGGCGAGCGACTGGATTGAGACGTTGTGGGCTGTGTCCCATTTTGTCAGGTCGTGGCCGCCGTATACCGTCAACCCGGTAGAATACAACCAATGGTCGCTGTCGAGGGGGTTAATAACCAACGCCTCGATCATCCATCCGAGATCCTTTGTGTCCGTGTCAATAAACCCCGTCTTGATCCACGGGGCTTTCGAAGTCTATGGGAACCGGTATCAGTACATTTTTCTCTTCAGTATCTCGTTAAATTACTTACTGTGAGGCCGTAATAGAGGTCCATGTTCGGGTAGCTAGCCCATGCCCAGATCTTGGACCAGGTAGCTCCAGAGTCGGTCGACCTAAATACCTGCGCGTCCGGCCACCACGAGTTCAAGCTCGCCACAACAATCGTTCCGGCTTTCTGCATGTCCACACCAAGCCCACCGAAGCCAAAATACAGATCGCTGCCAGACACCGGTGTGATGTCTTTCCACGTGCCCGCAGAGATATCATATCGATATACCGCACCTAGGGTTCCATCATAGGGGCCTGTGCCATCGCTGTATGTGAGATACAGCGCTTTCTCTTCCGGCTGGAGGATACACTTGTGGGGGAAATAGGTGCCCGGCTGTCCCTGTACCGGATTCCACGTGGTACCCGCATCCTCGGAGACATAGACGCTTGCGGTAGTATTATCCGCTGTGCCGACGAAGATTCTTTTAGTAGCACCGCCAGTTGTGCCGCTCGTCGAGTCGAACGTTACAAATGCTAGTCCTTGCTTGTCCCCGTTGTATCCACCAACATCACTAGGGTCGGGAATAAACGTCCCTGCGGCAGTAAAGGAGGACACTTTGGTAAACGTCTCACCGCCGTCCGTACTCTTCCACAATCCATTACCGCTGCGGGCTCCGAAGTACAAGATTTTGGAGTTGGCCGGGTCGACAGCAAGACGCTCGCCCATTCCCCGACCAGGCATATTTCCGCCGACCTTAAAAGAAAGGTCAGTCGTCTTCCACGTAGCCCCTTTATCGCTACTGCGAATTATAGAGCCAGATTTCGGGTCCCTGGTCTAGTATTAGCGAATCCAAGGTTAACGAACAATTCCAACCGTAAAGACATACCAGTCGTTGGTATACATGCCAACCGCGGCGTATACTACGTTCTCGTTCTGCGGATCGAGAGCAAGGGCGTCGACGCCCCAGTTATGCCAATTATCATTGTCCGTGATGCCGTCCGTGACAGCAGTCCACGAATCGTCACTATTAAGACGATATAGACCACCGATATCCGTCCGGGCATATGCGACACCCTTGGCCGTCGGGTGGAAGACGATGCCAGGGACGAAACCGCCGCCGCCGCCGATTTTCACATTTTGCCATGTGAAGGCGGCCTCGGCAACCGCTGCGAGCAGCTGTACTGTTGCGAGGAACTTCATCGCTAAAAAACCAGCAGTCGTCTATCCGGACCTTGTACTTAGTACGGAAGTTAAGCGGCTCTGCGTAGCAAGTTTTCTTCGTGGTACGGGTATCTGTGGGCATTTATTTATCTTCATTTATACGCAATTTGTACCTACATACCCGCAGTCAGGGGGGGGGGGGGGGGAGGGCGATGTCACCCCACGTAGACAATTCCAGGATGCCATGGTCCCAGAACAAGCACCAAATAGGTTAATCGCTTCTAGAACTCGGACGATGTCGTGAGTCGATATTATTTCTTCGTGTTGGCCATGGCCCACCGCCCCGCGCTGGATGCCCTATTCGCGAGGCGGCGGACGGTTGAGCCGCGACGGGGGGGAATGTGTGGATACGCATCATGCCCCGATCAATTTTCCCGCGAATAGAATGCCTACGCTCCTGATCATTCGTCCCGATTCGGCAGGGAGGTTTAGCTTCCGCAGCCGGGTTTCCCTAGTACGTTCAGGGCTTATGCGTAATGTTCAACGGACACAGGCTCGATGAGCCGACTTGCATGCTGAGACTCGTCCTATACTATTACATCGTGCATTTAGCCTTACGATCCTCAGCTTATGAGGTTACT
This sequence comes from Daldinia vernicosa, assembly GCF_022497035.1. Lineage (NCBI taxonomy): Eukaryota > Fungi > Ascomycota > Sordariomycetes > Xylariales > Hypoxylaceae > Daldinia > Daldinia vernicosa. Next base: position 70,690 of record NW_025953951.1, on the reverse strand, counting down.
TATACTTACAATTTCGTGATAAAAGGTAACGTTCACGTATGTCTCCTGGTGCCAGAAAAGCACAGGTACGAAGTCCACTTATATTAGCAAATCAAGGCTTCTAAAAGAGTTAAAACATACTATCTTCGGAATAGTATAACTAAAGGACATAACCAATCAGATTTAAGTAAGTAATGTACTGTGCTTCTCTGGCACTAAAGGACATAATGTTTCTTTAATTATTCGCTCAGTTATTCAATGGAACCTTGATGTGCTATTGTTAAACATCTTAGCGACGGGGAACATCGAGCGAGGTTTTAGATTAATGTATCATATTGATCCGATAAAATTTCCCATCACGATAGCCTTTTAGATTTGAAGCATAGATTTGAAGCATAGATTTGAAGCATAGATTTGAAGCATATTCCTTCATTGTAGTATTTAGATATTTAACAATATTCCATTTCTAAGTTTACCGTTAACTAATCTCCAGGGTTAATATTCGCTCTTGTGTAGAGGCTTCAAGTGTTACTAGAAAAAAAAAAAAAGAAAAAAACAGGACTTCCATTAATTACAAAATAGGTACTTTATAGCTCAGCACAAAATCCAAATGAGCAATCGTTTTCGGAGGTCGTTCATGAAATACACTAAGCTACCGGAAACTTGCTGGCGGTGCAGTTTGGTGATGTACTCCTATGGTGTTACTTTAATCCCTCACAGGGCTTCTAAGAGGAGTATCACGGTTGCTATAACTGAAAACCAAAATGATGCAGTTAATGTGTTTAGTTAGATATATATATCGTAATGACAGCCATCTTGCAGTGGATATATTGTTCCCCTTTATAATATGCATCGAGATAATAAAACTTAATGATATTTGATTTAGTTATATCTTAACCGGGTAGGGTCTTTGCTTGCTTAACCATTCTTTATTTACTAGTAGGATGTGAAATCTACTCCAGTCAACTGGAAAGCAGATAGAAACATGAATTTGAGACGTCAATTAAGTAAGAGATGATCATATAATAGGATATGTTATTTAAAAACTGAATATAACTGAGTATATACCACTTGGTTAAGGCTGCTCATTATCCGGACGCGGTCTTACATTCCTTATCCCCTATCACGAAGTCCCCTATATAAGAAATCTCTATCGTCTTTATTATCCCCTCTCGATCAAAGAGTGCCTAGTCTATAGCCTAACCAGGCAAAGTTATCCCCCAGTCGCACGCCGGCCACTTATCATAGTGGCCTCGAGTGCTTCCATCAGAATGATAGATCTCTTTGCAAGCTGTCTGGTTTCCTGCTGTAGATTCTCTTCTGCTTCTGCCGCTGCAAATCCAGCCTTCCAGCGTCGCCATTCTCCTAGCGTCCAAGGTTCTCTGGATAGCACCATGCTATGTTCTTCCTCTGGAGGGATTAGGATGGCCGAGAAAATATTCTGTCCAGCACATAATATCCATTGTGCAGCGGCAGATATATGACAGTCTAGAGCGTCATACTTGGTAGATGCTGTAGACATGAATGCATCATGCATAGTCCAGGTACAATATGTAGTGAATCGCGTCCCACCGCTCAGAGCATACATATGGGCGTAAAATGCAACTGTGTTGACCCAGCGCCGGCCATCTTCGGGAGTCGAATCCGCGGCGCAATGTTGAGGCTCGAAAGCGGCTACCATACAATATTAGTAATTTATAAAAAGCAGTCCAATGCTGCCAAGGGCGACCTACGGTCGTAGATATCACGACTTGTCTCTTTCAAGAGATTTAAATGATACGTAAACTTAATGTCCCTAGCCCGATCCTATTTTCATCAGCCTTCTAGTCAATGGAATAGAGGTAATACATCAATATCCCATATACTAACCCAAGTAATAGTAAATGCGGTCTTAGGTGAATGCTGTAGAACGAGAAGGAGCCGTGCCAGCTTCATCTGACATATGTGATAGTAGGGGATCTGCTGGGCGGTCTCGATACATAACTCCCATAAAGTTGAGAGCTCCATTGAATATCCTCGCGGGTCTGGGGGATCCGGAAGCAGTTCTATAATTGCCTGTGCTGCGCTAGTCAAGCTTAAGCTATCTTCTGATTTATCTTCGGTTTGGAGGTATCGGCGGAAGATGTCAGTTATTTTGTTTTCGAAGATAGTTGATTGAACAATGAAGGGCGTTGTCTCTGCCGGGGGGTCGTCATCCTCGCCATAGACGAATGTCAGGGGCTCCATTGTAGTGTATACAGGCAGGTGATACTATGAATGCATGATAGGAGATATAATGTTGGTGTGGAAGCGCGATAATAAATACTCTAGAAAGCTTTGGAGGCCTACAGCGGCATCAATTAGAGATATGGGTTTCATTACTTGGCTGACGTACTACAAAGCTACTACACACACAATGGACATATCTAGCATCAGCAGCGTTGGTGAAAATTTGCGCAATTGATTGGAAGATTGCCAACCTTACACCAAGCAATTCACTGGGAAATCCGCTTGGAGTGGCGTAGCTTTGGCTCATCCCTTAACTATTCAATCTTGAACAACTTATGTGTAAGAATTTGGCCTATTGCAGATTCACTGTTGGTCTTTAACATTAACCGTATTGAGCCCGGCGGGAAGCAGGTGGCTGAGGATAGCATAGATGATAGGGTAAGGGAGAAGCTAGAAGGGGAGAGTAAATGAAGTGGAAGGGCGACCGACCGGTGGCCGTGTCAAAACGGGTATAGTGTGGGGGTGAACGGACGGAGCGCCCGGTGACAAACCGGAGTGCCGGTAGCGGCCAGGAGTCATATGTAGGAAGGGAGGAGTGGCGATGATGTTTGATGACCCGGCTCTCTGGTGCTATTATCTATGTGATGTATACCTCTCTCGAAAGGCGGTGGCTGTGAAATAAAAGACGATCAACGCTAGAGAAGCTGCCTCAAGGGCCTGGAATGGGTCCCCATGCAAGGAACTCTGCCTCATTTATCATTTAGCCGAGGAGGCTCAGTAAGATAGGTAGACGTTGAAATAAACCCGTATTGTACTTACTTGAACCACTTCGTTGCTCTGGATTCGGCTTCGCACAACTTGTGACTTTGCAAACAGTTCGATGCTAGACGCACTACCTAACCTATGATGAAAACTCATCTAGTCCTTCATGTCTAGTGCACGGTGTCCTAGAGATTTGGTCCTTGCGAAGGTATTGTACACTACCTGATTGATAAGGAAAAATAGGCCGGCCGTGCATTATCTTATCGATAGATAGTACGATAAGCAAAAAAGTCAATGGCATAAAGGTGGGTCCTCGTCGCGTTCCACAAATTTTTTTCTTCAGCAACCCGAAGGCCGTAATTCCTCGCACCTTGAGGTCGATTAGGAAGAGAAACCTGCCTTTTTGTTTTGGTAAGAAGGTCCTACGACTGGCGACTTATCTGTTTATATTAATCTAAGGTTATGTCCGGCAACCTGCACACTCAACCTCTTACTACATCCTCTCAAGCCCCCCCCAATTGGTTATTCAGCAACAATTCTAATAACTCCTCTGCATCCGTACCGTCAAATAGTACGGCACTAGCAATGGCAAAGAAGAGTCAAAAGGCTGCCAAGGCGGCAGTCGCGCCTACAACAGCAGCAGCATCATCCACCAGCCAGAATCAGGCTCCTCCCGACCAACTCATGGACTTAGTCGAGTCGTTCTTGTCCGATCAAGGATTCGATAATGCTCATCGTGAGTTTCAGAAGCATAGAGCAAAGAAAGGTTGGAAGGGACAGAATGCTAGCAAACAAAAGGACAAGACACATCATTCCTTAGTCAGTGTATTCCAGACGTGGGAGACATTCTCAAGTCAGGCAAACACACCCATCATCCCCAAGGAAGATCCCATGCAGAAGATCACCAAGGTTAGCAGTAGCAGTAGCAGTAGCGAAAGCGATAGTAGCGACGACTCGAGTTCAGAAAGCTCCAGTGATAGCGACAGCGATAGCGATGATTCCAAAGATGTTGCTATGGCCGACGCGCCTGTTGATGATGAATCCAGCTCCTCTGAGAGTTCTAGCTCCGACGATAGCGACAGCAGCAGCGATAGCGATAGCGAGAGTGAGAGCGATGAAGAGAAGGAAACATCGAAGAAGCCAGCTACTAGTGCTGTTACGAATGGCAAAAATCCATTGAAACGAAAGGCAGTTTCCGAAAGCTCAAGCTCCTCTGACTCCGATTCCGATTCTGACATGTCGGACTCGAGCTCAGAGGATGAACGTCCACAGACCAAGAAGGCCAAGACCAAGGCGAGCTCTGAAGAGAGTTCATCGTCGTCCTCTTCTGAATCCTCCTCCGACGAGAGCTCCGACGACGAAGACAAAGGTAGCACCAAGAAAGTTAAGCAGCCCCAAGTCGACGATGAGTCCTCCAGTTCTGAATCTGAGTCTGACTCTTCGGATTCCGAATCCGACGAAGAACCGAAAGTGAATTTGAAAGCTGCAGCAGCAGTGCCACTACCTGAATCTGGCTCTTCTTCTAGTGATTCTGAGTCCGACTCGGAGTCGGAGGATGAAAAGCCGCAGCGACCTAGCAAAGGAGCGGTACCGAACGGCGCTGGGTCAGATACCTCCGTAACTCTGGACAAAGCCTCACCCGAGTTTTCATCTGCTTCTTTTCCCCCTCTTCCGCCTGACCCTGTTGCATCAAAAATGAACAACCGGGGTAAGAACGGAGCCAAGACGCAGAACCAACCTTTTTCCCGAATTCGGAAGGATGTTGCCATTGACCCAAGATTGTCGTCCAACGCTTATGTTTCGCATGACTATGGCGAGAAGGCCCACCAAGACCTTATCGTGACCAAGGGCAAGGGTTTCACCAAGGAGAAGAATAAGAAGAAGCGGGGTAGTTACAAGGGTGGTCCTCTGGATATCAACAAAAGTCGAAGCATTAAGTTCGAGGATTAGAACTCACGGATTAGTACCGAGTTGATCGAGAGATCTCCCAAGATTACAATCAAGACGAAGCAAGTTATGGGCCAAGCGAAAGCATCTAAAACCCCTCATACCTCCAAAGAGGACACCATAGACGAAGCTACTGTCAACAAGCTTAATCACGGTCCTAAAAAAGCGACGAAACGAGTTCATTTCGACTGATTCATGCTAGGCATTTGTCCTAGTAGTCTTTTGCATTTGTCTTTACCAAGCAATATCTCTATAGGTACCTAAAGAATACTCGTACTTTTTCGTTTGACAGGTCTTCCATGAAGTCTGTCTGTTATAAAAGGGCGAATACGTTGGATTTAGATAGGCGTATAGAGTAGAAAGAAGCATAAGAGATAGGATTCATTATTACCTAGGTACCTAACCTAACTTATTGTAGATAGCAAGTTAATCAATACCCTCCCATAAAGCGTTCTATCTATTGTATAGTCCTATTCTCTCTTGCTTCTTGGCAGATTTAGTAGAATTCTCTCAGGATTTCGAAATAAAGTATCTATCATACCATGAATAAAATCTAACTTGCCCCTGCCCCTTTTGCATCGTTCTACGTGACATGTCAAGAGTTCATTGGGTACCCCTGGAAGAAAAATAGGGTAACTAGGAGTGGACTAACTTAGATTCTGGCTCCGTTGTTCCAGGGTTCCAACTACACTAACAGATTCATTCAGACGATTTCTGCAGCGGCATCTCGTCATCTCGTCATGTTGTCATTTTTGGCGGAGCTTAGAATTAACTTCCAACGTAGAATAATTTAATTCCACCCCAAGGCTGATTGATCAAATTACCGGTGTTGCCTAAAAGTTGACTCGGTTTCGTTTAAGAGGTAGCAAACTGCTATGTATGTAAACGCCGTAGATGCGGGGCCGGTAGAGCAGCACTGCCTCTTGAGGCGATATACACACACTATGTATGTCAATCAATTTTCACAAGCGATTCCGTATGAGCGGTGAGGCCGCATGACACTATATTTTTCTTTTTCTCCGAAACCTGTATGAAATGATCGCTGTCGCGTGGGGAAAGGCAGATCGCTGGATCTTTGTGTATTGTTGAGTTGTGACAGACAAGGGTCCCTGGGAAGTGGAATCGTAGCAGACCCAGGTTAGGGGGTTTTCTTGGGCTCCATATTTAAGTGGCTCTGTCTATACAGTCGTTTGTATGTAGGTTTGTAATTGTTGACCAAGGTTGATATGCCTGGAATTTTTGGTTATCTTAGGTAGGTAGGTAGTTATGAGCCCGCGGCTGTGCCGATGACTAGATGATTTTGTCTCGTATAGTCGGTCCTTCAAAATGTAAGCTCGGATTTAAACGAATGATGCCTTAACCCCTTTTGGTGAGATAAGATGGTATGGTTCTTGTAGAAAATTGTAAAGTACCTAATGGCCGTAGTCCGCTATCATCTGACAATTTACTCGTCTCGTGACTGAATTACAGCTTCTCTTAATCTACCGTATGCGGTGTGCTCTATGTAAGCTGCAATCGGACAGGCGGATAATCGATCCGAAAGTGCTCGGCCGACCGATCCCGTTTGTCGAGCGGGTCGAAGACTACTGCTGTATAGGAATGCCAATGGCAATCTCTTAGGTTAACATAGCCAGAAGAATATCGTAGAAGATCCTCCAGGGCCGGGTATTTGAGATAGGGGTATACGCCTGTCCGCCCCAACTCAGCAAATACGACGCTGGACAACCGGAAATCAGGTTTGCTACCGTCGAGGCGATCGTTTAGGTTTGAAAACAGCCATCTTGATACCATACGTCGTTGAAGGCGGACCCTTCGAGTAGCTTCGTTAGGCTCACTAGACTGGCCATGTTTCCCTTAGCGCCCTTAGGTCCTAGGAGAAAGGAGACATAGGCCTGGTATAGTAAATTTATGGCAGCGGAGAGGGTAGGGAATAGAGATAGGTAAATAATAGTATGATGCTTGATAATCTAGACATTTAGTAGCTGTAAGTGTTGAGTGGCGCAGTCTTTCTCCTGCAACTAAATGATACTAAATGATCCAATTTTTGACAATATTCGGAAAGGATGAGCCAAAGATAATACTATGAGACTGACAGGGCGTTTTAGTCGCTGGTGGCCCTCAGCTATGGTGATATCTTGTCATATTAAGGGTCACCGGGCAATAACAGCGTTGTCGAGAATCGAGATACTTTATTGAATCTTTATTGTAGGACATTGTTACCATTACTCGGTCGTTCACATCACTATACTAGACTATAGTGCTCGTGAGGACATCCTAAATGGAATGATATGTCCGATTCAAGGGGGGTCTGTTGCTCTAAAGTAGGATTAGTTAATGGTCGTCGAGTGAGACAGCAATAGTTAACATATTTCCACTTGGTGCCTCCTAGTGGCTAGATAGTTAGCTATATGATCCATACAGTATTACAGCACACCAGGGCTCCCCCTAAGCCTGATAGGCAATTCAGTCGAATGAAGTGGCGGAGTGAAAGTAAAAAGAGCTAATAGGCTAGGCAAACGCACGATATTTATTCACGTGGTACTGAGATAGTCATATTGCTATTTTGTGACACTTATTCATAAGGTATTTATTTGTCTCCTGCAGACATCAGATTATATGGGTATTCCTTCAAGCAAACAAAGGAGGAAGTGTTTGCTAAATACGTTATAGTTAAGTCAGTCAGTAAAGATTACCTAAGGTATAATAAGAAATTGAAGGTACCTTGTAGATAGTGAATGAGAATTAACAATTACATGGGTACCTGGAGTTTCAGGGATGAGATGACGAGCAGACAAGCAACATAGAAAAAGTACCTCACTAGGTACCTAAGTCAGCCTATCTGTTTGCCGTACCCTATTAGTAGGTACCTACCTAACATGGGCTGGGTACATTAGGTACATATACTAGTGCACCATCCTATACATGTAGTGCACTATCCTAGCTAGGTACATGTACCTAATTTAACCAAGTCCAAGAATGTATGGCCTTTAGCGCCACGCACTAATCCGTACCTAAGGTTACATTATCAGGTAATCTAGGTACCAGCCTACCTGTCTAGATAGCCTTATTCCTTGCGTTCGGGAGAGAGCAATTGAGATCTCCACGCCTAATGCATTCCTCAGAACATATGTACCTACATTTATAGCAACAAAAGCGATATATTCAGCTTGTCCTAGGTCATCCATAAATCTGCTAGATAAATCAGCGACCCCCCCACTTCACTTCACTTTAAATAGCTACCTACCTAGGTAGCATTCACCGTGTACGCTTATGTGTCTAGATAATCTTCGCAGTCTATATAAAGACGGCAGTGCCGACGACCAACATGAGATACCCATGAATAACTCTCCACAAAAACCTTCTAGGCTCCTTCAGCTGTGCAAAACAATCGCCAAAATGACGGAGGATCTATTAGGGACTACTTCCGAACAACCCAAGGCCCAGCCAAACCGCCGGGGTGGGGCTCAGGTCAGACTACATTTTCAGGATGATATGATGAAGCTTGCCCGTCCTGACGAGATAGAGGCAAATGAAGCCCTACTAGCGGAGATAGAGGCCGATGAGCGTTGGTATAAATACAATGGAAAACAGTTCGCTGAAGACCATTTTTCTCGAAATGTCCACATCATCGACAAAACTCGACTGTTCAATGCAGCACACTCTCTACCTAAAGGCGCACATCTCCATCTTCATTTCAATTCAACTCTCCTCCCCAAATTCCTCTTGGGTATAGCCAAAGATATGCCCAATATGTATATCTCGAGTCCTACTCACAAATTACGGTCTAAATCTAATTTCGACAATTGTGAGATCGTATTTACGCTTCAGAATACGAGGGAAATTCTTGATGAGCCGGATGTGGACCCTATACTTCAAGAGCAGAAACTATCTTACAAGGATCTGAAAGGCCCGAACCTATTCCATGATGATTATGAGCCACGCCAGCTTATGCGCTACCAATACTTCCGTTCCGTATGGAATGAGGAGCGGAAAGCCAGGCAAAATTATAGAGCACAAAACCGGGAGCAGACTGGCCAAACTGAGTTCGAGCTCTGGGATATGAATATAGAATGCGACGATTGGCTTACTAGTAAACTCATCTTCCACAAGGAGCAAATCGACGAAATATTCCACCCGGAAGATAAGGCTTCGGAACAGACAAGCAAGCCCGAGACAAAAGAGGAGGAGCAGGCAAGACAAAAGCAAGCTGAGGACGCAAAGTGGCCTAAGGATATTGAGTTAGATGTCCAAAATAGTCAATACAAAGATGTCCGTAAGAGAGCAGCAAGGTATTGTACACACGATGTTATTGCTATGAACTAGCTAACAGATTTGTAGAGCATGGGATAGATTCAACGGCCGTACAAGGATGATGAAGGGCCTATTTAATTATGAAAGGGCGTTCCGGGCATATACGAGGAAATGCTTAGAAGAATTTGTTAGGGATAATGTCCAGTACGCCGAGATTCGACCAAATTTCATGAAAAGCAACCAGGTTTTACGAGATGATGGCTCGGAAGGTTTCAATAACTTCGGCTTGATGGAAATCATCATCGAAGAATATGAGAATTTTATGAAAGATATCGGAGATATGGACGAGCATGGGCAGATAAAAGAGAATAGGAAGTTGGATTCAGATGGTAAGTTAGTATACCTGGACCTGGACAAGACGAGAATACCATGCGGAAATGGCCATACCCCATCCCTCGGCGGGATGAAGGTTATCTACTGTACGCCTCGGTCTTTTCCGAAACCTATGGTCAAGGAAGCATTAGAGGAATGCATACAAATGAAAAAGAGATGGCCGCAATATATAGCCGGCTTTGATCTAGTAGGAGAAGAGGCCTACGATAAGAAATATCCGCTACGATATTTCGAGGAAGAATTTAGGCAGTTTCAAGAAGACTGTCGGAAAGAGAAGGTTGAGATTCCATTTTTGTTCCATTGCGGCGAGACCCCCGACGACATCGAAGGCAACCTCGAGTGTGCGCTTGATCTGAATGCCAGAAGAATTGGGCATGGCTATGCATTGCCACAGAAGCCAGATATTATGAAGGAAATGAAGGATAGTAATGTCTGTGTAGAGGCATGTCCTATCTCGAATATGGTCCTCGGATTAGTGGAGCGTATGGACGAGCACCGGATTTACGAGCTACTTAAGCATGAAGTTCATTGCACATTAAACAGCGACAACGGTACCCTTTTTAGGTGAGTCTTTACCTCTATCCCGCAATTTAGAACAGTCTAACTTATTTTATTACTTTAGGTCTACATTATCACATGATTTTTATGAAGTCATGGTTGGCAACCGTAGTATGAATCTGTTTGGCTGGCGTCAACTTGCGAGATGGAGCATAGACCATGCTTGTATGAGCCAAGTTGAACGTGAACGAGTCTTAGTAGAATGGGAGAGGCGATGGAAAGATGAATTTATTCCTGAGATTCTTGGGAAACAGTCTACTAGTCGTCTGGCGAGGCTGGATAGATTAGATGGGATCGAGGAGGGTCGGAAAAGGCGGGAGGGGGAGGCTAAGCTTAATTAAGAAGCGCGATAGCCGCTTTATGGATTGGGCGTCTTTGGAGCGGGGTTTAAGTGACGAGACGGATGCAGACGGATGCAGATATTCACGATTTTGATACCCGATATGATAAGGTGTTTGGGGGCGTTCATCTTGTTTCATCTAGAATCAAGAACTTGAGCAGACTTTCCTCTTACTAAGTTAAAGGAGTTCGTATTTGGTCTTTATGAGTTTTCTTATTTTTCTATTTTCTATCGTTAATTTACGAGTTACTAAATGACTTTAAGTCGTAGGCGATCTCGATGAATTATCAGCCGCATAAACGTTCACGGATCTACCTATCGCACACTGCCTGCTGTCTGCTACTCACAGCCTACTGCCTTTATGAAATGCTTATCCTATAATATTATCTAGTGGTTATGCGCGTGCCGCAGGAAGACGCACAGGTTGCCTCCACGGGCAGCACGGGATACACAACGTCGAGGCGATGAATAATATATACAGATGTATATATTAGGTACAGATGCGCCTCAAACAAAGGAGGCTCTGATCGGTGGAGAGTCTTGGCACTATTAAGCTTCCACCAAGCCCAATCGTTTAAATCCAGTTGGGGCTATCCGAGGCGTGCCAGCGCACTGGTCAGTCTGACAGTAGGCGGGCCGTAGCGTTAAATGTTACGCTGAAGACCCTGGACTCGCCTGGGAATCTAACGCACGTTAATCCAGAACCCAAAGAAGGTTGGAGTGGGGCTCGGTGGGGCTCGCGAGATAAGCCAATCAAAATGGTAAAATCTCCAGAGTAGGCAAGGATAAGCAAGGATCACCCCAACTCCAATATCTTTCGAAACTTGAGAAACCGCGAACGTTTATTTCATTTTCAGCCTCCAACATCTTTTTCTCTTTTGCTCCCCATTGTACTATACCCTTTTTAAAGGTCGGTGTCTTGTCGGTTAGCCCTGTCTATTTATATTATATATATATACCTATAGGTATATGTCATGATTATCATACAAATGTAGTCTTTTTTAGCAACAAACACTTTCGTTTCAACTCAATTGACTCCAACAAATCCCCCAAACCCAGTAGCGTTGGTCTTAATTTAGTTTTCCGCATTCCTCCCACACCTACGGTTCGACGGTTCGAATCTACCCGCCTACCCGCCGACTAAAATTCACTAAACTTCCCGTTAAAAGTTAAAAGTATAATAATGGCCGACGACGAAGATGGTGTTATCAGATCTGCGGCGGCCAACTGGTTTTCTTCCGACGTCCAGGGCGCCGAGGGGCCTGGAGGTTGGCGTCTTGATGTTGTAACCCTACTTGCCGTCATCGGCGAGTCGTCCATAGCAGAACATTGTCAGACTATTACTGCTAGCATCTTTTGCCTCCTCCCGCGCATTATCCCTGCTCCACAGGCTTTCTTAAAGCCTTCCCGGCCTGGTCGCTTGCCCGAGACCACGGCAAAAATGACGGGCGTCTACAGCGGTGTTGTCCTCGATACAGTGGGATTCTTTGCCAATATCATTCATCCTCTTGACGAACTGCAATCATTTGCTTTCCGAGTTCTACATATCACCCATACCGACCGTAATAACGCCGGTGGTATTGAGGTCCCCGGCCTACTCAATAACAGAACGAGCTTCTTTCAAAGTATACGTGCAAATGGAAGGACTGTCAATCAATCACATCAATTACGCACTCTGCCACGTGGTCCTCCTCCCGAAGACCGTAATACACGTATTCCAAACGAGCCGATAGACGCAGCATGCAGCAACGATGTCGAGGCCGGTCCAACACCGGGTGTACACAGACGGGCAACAATGAAAGAAAACATTCAGGACTTCGTCGCCAATCCAACGCGTGCCAGAAATAAAAAACGACCCGCAATCCCTGCTACCCTATATTCCCCCGTGCACGTCCTCTCATTCTTCTCTCTCTTATTGACATGCGGTATCATTGCCCTTGCAGCAGTCCTCGAGGATGGAACAGCAATTCTTGCCGTTACCCTTATTTCCTTTGCGAGCTCCATTGTTGGCTGGGCTTCGTGGTGGAGGCCCATCCTAATGAACCGCAGTCACAACAATACTGTCCCTGATGGAGATGTGATAATCCGTACGCGTGTGGGCGCATTCCTTCTTATCAAGTGCACCGAAGAAGTAGCGCGTGAGCTCTATTCGGGCACTGAAGAATGCGAATACCACGTTAGCGGACGCGCATATAGGGTGCTCATGGGATTTGGGACCTGCTTGTTGATGGTGGCTGTCATCCTCTTGGGCAACTGCAAGTGGTACTCTCAGGTTTTCATCGGTGTTAGCTATATCGTATTAAATGGACTATACTGGACCATGGGGCTGATCCCAAAACGCTTCTTCTGGGACTTGAGTCGCTATGACATTAGAGATATAACTCCTACAATCTCACAAAACGCCCATAAAGAAACCTTTAGTGATCCACGGGAAGGGGCTCCAAGCTACACGCGTACACTATGGTATGCGATCCGCGAAACCAAGCGCACAGCTTGGGTTAATAGGAGCGGCGCTGCACCCGACACACCACAATGGCGCAAGTGGCTCGCGGAGGCTGAAGATGCCGCAATCTCGAATAACACAGACTGGCCTTCTGTTGCCCGTAAGGATGTGATTATGAAGATGACAGAGAGCCAACTTAATGATACGGGGACTTCGGCATCCGAGCCGACAAGAATATTTGACCAGGCAGAGCAAGCTGCACCGGCCACTCAGATACAGCCTCGAGATCGACGCCCTGCCGATGGCACTCTATAGGCAATTCTACCTACCTAGGTTTGGGCCTCTGTCCTTATCTTATATGGGAAATAATGTGTTGGATACCCTTTTATACGAGCGAGCGAGTTTGCGATATCGAGATCATTATGATTTTATCTAATCCAATTTACGAGGCTCTGGGAAATTGCGATTTGAACTAAGGTGCGGGGATTTAATAACGACTGATGACTATTTCTTTTCTTTATTTATGCTGCATACGCAAGTATCTATATATTACTAGATTTTTGCATCGGTTGGGGGAGCATAATGGTACTGGCTTTTTGCATTATTGGGCATGTAGAACCAAAAGCACAAAACTCGAATTTTATTGGATATATTTCCGGCGAGATAGGAATAGGGAAAATTGTTATTTTAGCGAGGAGTTTTGGTGTCTAACAGTGGGCAGTCATTAGCTCGCTTCGTCATTACTACCAAGTCTTGTAAAGACCATAATTGAGAATTTTGGATACTGCATTCTTAGACAACTACTGAGAGGCTTGAATAGAGAAATATGACCGATACGATCTTCTTAACGTCGTCATCTCATGGAATCGTTGAGTCATTAAATCCATCTTATATCCATCCCCTGACTCTTCTCCTAATTCAAGTTACCCCTCCTCCCTTGTCACCGTATGGAGTCGCGTATATCATATCTTCCCCTGTATAGCTTCTTCGGCACTGTCCTCGTACCTACTGAGTGTTAGAATCCTCATTGCCGTAGGAGACCGGTATCGATGTCAGGTTTACACCTGTAGTTGCTGCCATCGCTTGCCCAGCGACTGGATGTGTTTCCGAACGCCAAACGTGGTGCTGTTGTCCGGTTCCCTGGCCTGGTACTGGCTGAGCAAAGCGAGGGTCGTTAGCTATGCTAAGCCCTTGGCCCTGAGGGTAGTATTGCTGCCCAGAAGATCCAGGCGGGTAGGGGGACGGCCCTTCTGGCGACACTGGCTGCGTATGTCTGGGATATTGCTGGGTGGCCCCATACCCAGAAGACGCATGCGGTGCTTGAAGAAAGGGGTTGTCTGGCTGGTATCCGTGGTTCGAATACCCCGTTCCTGACGAAGGGCTTGGGTTCCTATATGTAGGCCCAGGCGTGTTGTAGGGAGCTCCCCTATGGTGATCAAAAGATGGATATGTCTGTGTGGCCGGGGGTGATCTGTCTGGAATTCTGAAGGACCTAAGAGGATTCTGGTTCTGTGTTCTTTCTTGGGATGCCGAATTGCCCCCTCTCGAAACCCTCTCGTTCATCATAGATTCAAACACTTGCTCGATAGCTCGGATGCCCAACTCCTTGGCGTGAGTTTCTTGATCGGTGCCATGGACGGCTTTGAGATACTTGATGAACTCAAGGTAGGCATCCGAGACGGTTTCAATATTTGAGCGTTTAAGGTACACTTTAGCCTTTGATTTGAACTTGAGGTCGAATCTCTTATCGTTTGGTAAGGCCTCAAATTCGGCTAGAGCCAAGGCTGTCTGGCAGGCATTCCGGATCTGTCGCCCATTCCACCGAGCCTGCTCGTTCTCCACCCAGAACTTGGTGACGAAGCTATAGATGCCAGAATCATCAATTTCAATAGGTCGCCCATTTTTCTTGTACCTATCCCGAATCAAGTCGAAGTTAAGCTTGAAGATCCGGTTGGTGGCAATTTCATCCAGGGGTGGATAATAAAGACTCATGTGGATTCGAGAAGCAAACGCTTCATCGAAATCACCAATTCGGTTCGTAGTCAGGAACAAGATTCCGGCATAATATTCTAGTACACGTAGAAATACTTGAGACACATAATAAGTATGAGTGGGTATCCTGTAAGTCAGGGGCTAAATAAGCATGTATAAGGATTTCCACTTACCGGCAACCAATCCGTTCCTCGTGAAGTCCTCTCTTCTTCTCGATGCAAGGAAAACATCAGCCTCGTCAAGGAGAAGAATACAACCCCAACGATTAGCCAAAGAGAAGTTGGTTGATAATGCATCTTCGACCTCCTTTGCGGTAGATCCTAGGTCCCCTGAATGATTGTAATGTCAGAAGTTAGCCTACTTCCAAGGGTGCTATGGATAGTTTTGAGGGAGTATT
Organism: Daldinia vernicosa; assembly: GCF_022497035.1. NCBI lineage: Eukaryota > Fungi > Ascomycota > Sordariomycetes > Xylariales > Hypoxylaceae > Daldinia > Daldinia vernicosa. Next base: position 55,420 of record NW_025953951.1, on the reverse strand, counting down.
CATACCACATGTTATTTGAAATAGGGGCTTATTGAATTTCTCAGCAACTCCCTCTTGTCATAATATTAGTTTACTCAGTACAGCTTTAGTTTGGGACCACCTACCGGCTGTTGTTGTTTTCCCCACGCCCGGTGCACCATGAAGGAGTATAATTAGGCCCTTTCCTATAAAGATTTATAATTAGAGATCAAGGTAAAAGAAAAAGTAACTATCTTCGGGATAGTATCAAATTTCCCTCACCTTTGCCGCGGACGATGTCAAGCTGCTCGTCTGCGTTTTGTTGGGATTCCTTGTTTCGGAAGTGCTGTGCAATCAAATAAAGAACCATGTCCTTGATCTTTTGGTCAAGTACAAGTCGGTTAAATGCGCTTTCGTCATCTTCGTTCGAATTGTCACTAGTTGCGCGGTCATTGCCTGCGGAAGTGACCTCGGTGAGATATTCCAGATCTAGTTGGGCTGGAGTAACGTCAGTATCTAGATGTTAAGGGGATAGATAGTAAGATTCGGTGCAGTAGGAAGCTAAAAGCTGCCAAAGAGGCTCACCCCAGGTGCGATCACGCAGAACGAACCCAAAAACGCAGTGGGACATGATCAATAACTCGTCGTCAGTGAAGCCATTACTGTCAGCCTTAACGTCTTCTAAGGACCTCGGATAGACGATAGTCGATGGTAGTTTTTGTGGATTATCTTCCCTAAAAGCCAGTGTGTCGCTGACAAAGTTAAGATGACGGTCATTTTCCACATGTGTATCATCTATCACATGCTCTCCAGCACAACATGTCCAACAACCAACCATCTTTGGTTTCCTCTTTTGCCTTCTCCTTTTCTTCTCTCCTAGCCCGAGGTTTTCGTCTACGTTAAGGCCTATAAGAGTTGAGATCTTAGGGCGCCAGTGCCTCAAATTCTCTTGAGCGAATGCTTCCTGGAAGTCGATGACAACCTGACTTTCAACCTCGTCCCGGGTGTCAACAGTGAATCCCGAGTAGTACATGTGTTTAATGCCAACGACATCTACAAACCTTTTCCCCCGTTGGATGAAACTGTTTCGAAGATCCTTTACTCTCCTATCTACTTCGTCCTCCAAGGCCGTCAGGCTATTGCCGTCGACCTTGGACTCCATAGCTCCCGCTCTTATGGATATATCTTTCATAATATGAAAGCGAAGAGGGTAAACATCGAAAGAAACAACAGACCTTTCACCTTCGAATCGATCAACGTCGACAGACTTCACGACAGGACCAAGCCATGAACCATCAAAGTGTATATACACACAGTGAATACTAAGCGGATCTTCCTCTTCCTCTTCCTCATCTGAGTTTGAGTCATGCTTATTATTGGGAGCTTTCCAACGCTGAACGCCATCATGGGGTGCTGAAGTGACGCCGGCAACTTGGTAAACTTGTTTGCCATCAGCCGAGATAACGAATTCTCCAGGTCGATACAGATGCCAAAGGTCCGAAAAAGCTACTTTGTCGCAGTTTATGCTTTTAAGATATGCATATTTCGCAGAAATATGAGTGTCTATGAATTCTAGAAGACATCCGAGGTGCTGTAGTCCTATCTCGGAAGAGCTGTAGCCTTTTGGATCCTCTACCACTCCAGGTTCTTCCTCGATGTCCTGTCCTTTTGTCTTCAGATCCCCCGGCTTAGATTCAAATTGGAGTCTTAAGTCATTGCTCTCTTCTGTACCTTGGGCCGTAGGTGTTACTTCAGATGCCAGATTGATTCCAGACGTTAATCTGTTTTTTAGCTCATCATGTCGCCGTCGGAGGTCCTCTTCATAATGACATAGCATCTTAAAGGGTCGCAGCATGACGGAGGATATATAGCGGTCACCACCTAGATCTAAACCTCTGACGAGAGAAAGAATCTTCATGAGGGGTCTCGAGTGTATCCTGATTCGGTCTGGAAGCGGCTCTTCGCCTGTTACACTTTCCAACTTTGTAGCCGATACCCCTATTTGCCTTCCTTGTTTCCGTCTATTGTAGAAATTAATGGAGTAATTAATTGAGACTTCTGGGTCCCCGACGAGGATATCTATAACAGGAGACACTTCTGGTAACGTGTCCCGCGCTCCTCTGAAGTCTGCCCATTCCAAAAAGTTTAATTGTGGCAACGCAAACTTTTCAGAGGCTACAGAAGTAGAATCTTCCTCTACTTCTTGCCCTTTTCTGGCTCTTTTCTCCTTGTGTTTCTGATATCGCTCTCTCTGAGCAGTAAGGCGGTAAAGCTCGCACTCAAACTCAGCGCGCAGCCTGGCCCGGAAGTGATCAAAGTCCCGAGACTTTGTAGACGTATCAGTACTCCATTCGTCGCTATCTGAAGTATCCCACTGGCTAGGCGGTCCAAGTTTGCGAGAGTACGTCGGTCGGAGAGATGTTGGTATTAGGACAGATGTCGCTCCCCTATCTACTCCCGCAAAGTAATGGTTCGTTTCAAACCCTGAATTCGGCGAATAATACTGTTCGACAACTTTTAAATCGCGGTTGAGGAGCTCACTAGAAGCTTGACCGGGTTTCCGTGCATCTAATTCCGAGTCCGTCATCATGGCCTCCCCTTTTCTACTGTTAATAGCCAGTAGTTTCTCTTCCTTACTTTGTGTTTCAGCTCTACTTTCCTCCTCAACTCTATTAGCATATTTTTGAACGAAGCGTGCTCGCCGTATGTGCTTCCGCGTCTTCTTGTCGATAACTTTTGATTTTTCATCTGCCCGACTATGACTATTTCCTCTGCCTTTGTCCTCGGGTGGTAGGTTAACTTCATCCGAGTTAGTGTTTTTCTCTGCTGAATCTAACAGCTCTAATCGTTGCCGCAACTCTTTTTCTAAGATCTTCACTTCAGCAACCAAGTCTGATCTCGCGACTTTTGTATTGGGATCTGAGTATGGCAGCCGTCGACCCTGTTTAGATTTAGAATTCCCAGTTACGGGAGACTTTGGCTCTGATAGGGGTGATTCATCGATCTTTTCATCGATGGACACGTTCGATATTTCCTGGAGATTCTCATCCTCAGAAAACGCCTTAGCCGATGTTGCCGACGTGCGAGACGAAGGTTTATCACCCATCTCTCTTAGGCTAGGATTGTTCCGAGTTATACATGAATTTGTCTACACCATAGGCATAAGGCGTATCGACTTAAAATATATCAATTATTACCCAATGATGAGGAATGTTCATAAGGAATCAGCTGTGGTACTAGAGGCTAACGAGCTTATATATAAAACCCCTCAAATTCGTGATACAAATAGGAGGCTGTGTCACGTCTGACCACCACTCTCCAGGCGTTATTACGCGAGAACATATGCAGGAATAGTACGGAAAATAGAATATCTCAGCTCAAAAGGGTATTCTTGCGGGGTTATTTTCAACCCTCTATGCCTAAGGTTTACCTTAGGATGTTGTGTTGAATGCGAGTAAAATTTTCCTATTTGGGACACATGCCTTGCTACCTTATAGATAATTTTCCTGTCTTATAAAAAGCAGTAAAAGGTGAAAGGAATCGGTCTGCAATATGCATATATTTAAGGCTTCTTTATTATTTAGGTCTCGAGGGTACTGGAAGTATTGTCCAGCCGTATAATAGCAGTAAATCCGGGCTATCGTAAGGGTGCCTTCCAGTTCAATAAGGGGTAAGCCGCTAATATGTAATAAAAATAAAATAGTATAGAAATATGGTGCGGTGTAAACCTTAGGCTTTTGTGTTGCCCGGAGGGTAACCTCTAGTTTCAGAATTACAACCACTTTCTCGGCAAATGCAGAAGACCTTCGCAGCCTCTTCCGACTTCCCATATAGGTGATTGACAATTTTGGTTTCGGATGCGAATTAATTAATTTGAAGAGAGTATTAACAAGATCTCGCAACTTCACCATCTCCAAAATGACCACACCAAACCTTCAAAGCCAATCCCCAGCTGTGGATTTTATAGAAAATCATTCAGCTGAATTTCATTCGGGCTTTATGGTACCAGCATCACGGTACGACTTCCACCTTGGTGCATTTATAGTCACCACAACGCAACCGGAACGATATTCACCTCCGAACCTCGAAGCGTTGCCAGGCTCGAATACCCCTGAATTGGAGGAACCAGCTGACGCAGCGGAAGAGATCCCGTCAAGACCTCTAGCAAAGCCTGCCGAAGCAATGAAATTCTGGGATGCCATTTTCCCCCTGGCGATGGCGAAGTTCGGGAATGAATCCCCAGAAGAACCAAAAAATCGTATCAAGACCGGGTACAGCATTCGCAACAAGAAGGGTTGGAAAGATGTATATGACCAGCTTGAACGTGCTAGAGCAGTCTATACGTCAAATAAAGGAATTAAGGGGTTCACAAGGAAGATTTATCGGGGTTTTGCTGAAGGGGCAGCCCAGCCCACCTTAGGGGTGATCAAATTGATCCCCGATAATGACTACCTTACTACCCCCGTTCTAGGAGCTGTTCAGGTCATACTCGAGGTATGCATACCCGGGTACTATATCTATAGGTTGCGGCGAAATATACAGCTTCTTTATTCATTTTTTAACTGGTTTATAGTCAGCCAAGTTCGCAGCAAAAACGCGAAAAGAGATACTCAGTGGATTTGATGATCTTGACCTCATGTTTTCCGAAGTCGAACTTTTTATCGAAACTTTCCCACGAGACGAAAATATTCAGAACGCATCCGTGGATCTAGTGGTCGCCGTATTAGCTGCCGTGGAATCTGTTATTGGCTTCCTAATCCAACATTCGAGTAAGTGTTTAGATAGCCTCCGCTGAGTTGGATTAGTCTAATGGGTTCAACAGGGGCCCTAGCTGCCACTTTCAATGGAAAGGAATATCAAAGTCACGTAAAGGATCATCTCGAGCGTGTGAAGTCCGCCAGCGCAAATCTCATCCGTCAAGCCTCGAACTCCAAAACATACAATGACAGCCATCTGATGCAGGAGATACTAGCACGTGAGTACCCGGCACATCAGCTTATTCAACTATATCATAGCAGATATCTCTAACTGACACGTCGTATTTCTTGTATTATTTATATAGGGACACAAAGGTGGAGAGAAGCATTTGATATAATTAAGGCTTCTCAGCAGCATATACAGCAGGGCCAAACTCGCATAAGATACGGCCAAAGTCAGCTACAGCATAACCAAGTACTACTCGGAAAGGAGTTTCATCAGACACGGAACTTGTTTTGCAATATTCTCAAAAATTGCGTACCTGAACTATTGAGTAATATTTCTTACGGTATTTCATCCGTTCTTTCGAATGTTTTTTCTTTTGAAGACAGTTGCTTAAGTCTAGGCGTTATAGAAGTTGAGCGACGCGCGTACGAACGACTTAATAGCATCATTGCATTGCGACCTAAAACGCCATCCTCTCTTATTGAGTTAACGAATAGTATTTTCGTAACGCGTCAATATGTCCTCGATCTTTTGAATACGCCGGATCTTCCTTCTAAAGATCTTGAGTATATCAACAGTAGAAGACAACTATGGGTGTCTTCGAAAGAACTTGCTCGCGCCGAGAGTCTTGTTCAGGAGAAGCAGGTCAAAGAATGGCTCGTGGCACCAGAGTCGTCCCAGCTTCTTATTCATGGAGGCTACGAGGACGTTCTGTACGTCTCCGGGCTCTCGCTATTTTGTGCATCCGCCGTCGAGTCACTTATAGGAAGGGCTCCTAACTTCGTCTGTCTGTATTTCTTTTGTGGCCTCCACCTGGATGACCTGAACGATAAACACACGGGGGGACTTACAATGCTCAAAGTTTTCATATGCCAAATTCTCTGCCAGTACGATATCGATACGAAAATGCTGGCGGGTATCATGAATGAAGATCACGTCAAGCATGATGACATCCTTGAGCTGAGCCAGTTATTAAGGTGGCTAGTCGCCCAATTGCCTAACGATGTCATTGTTTTCTGGTTCATTGACGGAGCAGAGTACTACGAGCGGAAGGAGTTTGAGTTGGACTTTGGGCATACCCTGACCACCATTTTGGATATATCGGTCTCAGAGGCTACCCAAGCTGTCGTCAAAGTCTTGGTCACAAGCCCTACAAGAACATTCCTTGTCCAAGAGCCTTTTAGAGAAAGAGGCCTTATCCTTAATTTGCAGTCCAGGCTTTCCTCTCAGTCCACGCCTAGCAGGTATAGACTCGAGAGGCAACTTGGGGAAGAGGCAAATAATGTTTTGAACGAGCAAAACAGGACATCTTTTAACTAAGAAATAAGTTCCTTGGGCTATCTAGTTAAGCTTAACCACAATGGTTTGATGCACATCAACATGTCTCAGATATTTTTTTACTCCCATTCAAATTCAAACAAATAAAGAAACTATGGTAATTAGCTGTTGCCAGTGGCTAACCTATTTCCTACCAGTAGCGTGTAACGTCCCTTAAAAAATCCATGACGTCGTGATTTGGTGTGTGCTCATCATCAAGCTCAAAGGCAATATAGGCTTAGTGCTTTAGGTAGATGAGACAATGGTATTTATTAACGAGGTAAGTGATAGAGTCAACACATCATGCTAGACACAAATAACTAGCGACACCTTTAAGCTTTGCATTAAACAAAGTATAGACACTATGGATCAGAATGGAGGCACAACCTCAGATGGGCGCAAGCGGGTTCTAGTTGTTGGCGCTGGCGCTGCCGGGTATGGTTTATCCAAGTTTCCATACCAGTTCATTAATCTAATGTAAATAATCTAGCATGTCTACAGCATATCACCTGTCGCAACATCCCGATAAGTTCCATGTCACGCTGATAGACGCCGTCGATTATTGTGGCGGGCAAGCATTCTCTATTCCTCTGGACAAGGAACGTCATGGGGCATCATGGTGTAATCAAGGTGTTCAAGTATGGATTTTTAAGACTCTAAGCAGCTTTGGTTATTGACAGAAGATAATACAGGGTGGCTCTTATATCTTTCACCACACGGTGACTATGTTTCATCGACAGGGCTTCCATGCCGATCCCGTGAATCTCCAGGTCTCATTCGGCAAAGACGAAACTTTTTGGACTAATGTATTTCCAACACGCCTACTGGCCTGCCACGAGAAGGAAGTTAGGCGGCTACCAACAGTGTTAAAAATAATACGTTGGTTCGAAGTCTTCTTTGCCTTACTTCCTCTGAAGCTTGTCCTCAAACTATTCAGGTTCTCTGAGGAATTCACCAACACAATTGCTCTACCCATGACTGCCTTATTTCTAGGAACGGGGAATGGTACCCCAGAAGTTCCTACCATTATGTTTGAGAGACTCTTTACGTCGCCAACGTACGGAATGTGGTATGCTCCTGATAAAAACGCCTTCGTCAATAACAGACCCCCGATGATTGTCTTCCCCAATTTCTCCGAATTTTACGGCGCTTGGATGAAGGATCTAATCGCGCGTGGCGTAATTGTTCGCTTGTCCACAGAGCTCACCGAGATCGTCCAGAGGAATAATCGCGGGGTCATTGTCGAACTAAAAGCACGGACGCCTGTACCCGACAGGCATAACCCCACTGGGGGCGATCCGTACGCTCCAGTTACCGGGGAGGTATATGATGAGATTGTTATGTGTTGCCTCGCTGACACGGCGAAGAAAGTCTTGGGTCGAACAGCGACCTGGAGGGAGAAAAAGGTACTAGGGTCAGCCAAATTTAGTGATGACATTACCATCACTCACAACGACTCAGACTATATGAAGAAGCACTATGAGAACTTCTACCGACAAGACTTAGCGGTTGCTAAGGTGAACGGTGTGGGGCAAACGTCGCGTCTTGATTTTGCGGTGAGTAACTTCAGACCGATGTATTATATCAAGATGTACCCGGAGGATCAGTCGAAACTGGAGATGTGCTTCGATACGACGAACTACCAGTGCCAATTCCCGGATAAGGTTCCCTTTGAGCAGCATGTGTTCCAGACCATCTATCTCAACAAAGACCGCGATAGGAATCTATGGACGGACCATGAGATCAGAGAGGAAAAGATCATTCGAAAAGACTGGTGGCATCAGCTTTGCCACAGCTATACACACTATCTCTTGGTCGTACCGTGGATGATGTTTCTTCAAGCGAAGAACCATACCCGCTATGCGGCAGCATGGACTCTGGTTAACGCTCACGAAACTGCTGTCATGTCTGGAATCGCTGCCGCTGTAGACCTTGGGGCGGAATATCCCGAGGATCTTGAACACGACAAGTTTGCGTTTTTCTGTTTTCGGCTATACTACCTTCTCGTGTACGGCAAGTGGTATCAGCGCAGATACACTAGTAAGCAAGGAGGAGAGCGCACGACGCAGGCCGCCAGAGAAGGCAAGAGCTGGGCGACGGGGCCATACGGCGGTGTATACGAGGGCCCCGGAGTATCAAAAACGGAGCGGCAGACGTGGAAAGAGGGGCTCCAGAATGGCACCAGCACTAAGAACTTGGCCGATGGGAACGCATCCGGGAGGAGCCAGCCCTGAGCACGACCGTTCTATGTAAAGACATGTTCTAGAACGAATTCGGCACGGAGTGCGTGTATACCCGAGCGCCATGAATCCGGAAATCTGCCAATTCATCTTTTCCAAGTTCCAGGATTCGAGTTCAACTATGGTTCGAACTGCACTACGAGATACTACCCTTCTTAACTGTCACAGGGGCACGAGCCACACTTGTGCGGTGGCCTGCGGCAGTCTGCGGTGGCTCGACTATCTACCTGTCTTTCCACTTTGTTGGTTTCTTCCAACGTGTAATATGCGTTGAGCCTCAATATTATATAAGTGAACCACGATTAGAGGCAGTCTAGTTTAGCAATTCACGGTCTACGCGGCCTACATAATTTATGGGGATATAGTTCCAAAATTCATATCATAAGTTCGTATTCTTCTTAAAGGGGGCTCGTGAGCTGGTGAGTCGTGACTCACAGCCACAGGTGCAGTAGTATATTGATTTTTTATGCTGTTTATACCTACCCCCTTATTAGTACTATTAGTATAATTAATATAATGAATATTAAGGAGCGAGTTAAGTGAGTAAGCTATATCCGGGCTTATATACGGGCTAGGCATATAGGATCTTGTCAGCAGCTGTCAGCGAAGATGCTGTGTGGGACCAGATGTCTGAATATGAATTGGCAGGTGTTAGCAGAGCCTCGACTAAGCCTTAGGTAGGTATATTCTACTTATCCTCTCTCACCTATCCTATCTCACGATGCTACGGGCTGTTAGTGTGAAGTGTGAAATGTGTATGAGAGTCTCCGCTTAATCAAGGCTCGTCTGACTCATCATCATCTCACAACGAACGAGTAAAATAATAATTCGTGAGAGAAAAACAAAAAAACACTCTTTTGGTTTTGAGATTCTTTGGAACCAACCATATATCATCAACCCAACATGGAGACTCGTCACATAATTCCTGCTACCATCACACAGCAGCAACCACTCATATCTATAAGACCTATCTCAGCGAAAGATACTTACGCCCTACGACAGGCAGTGCTTTGGCCCAACAAGCCGTTGACTTACGTGCAGCTACCCGACGACATCTTCGGTCAGCATTTCGGAGCATTCGTCTCCAATGGCGATAACAGCGACGCCAACAATAATGGCGAAGACAGCTGCGACAGCCGCGACGGTAAACAATATTCCGGAGAACTATTAGTGAGCATCATCTCGCTATTCGATGATGGTAGTGGCGCGGCACGGTTTCGCAAATTCGCCACCGCGCAGCTGTGGCAGGGCAAAGGCGTGGGGTCCGCCCTGTTGAGCTACACCATCGAGGCGGCCGCTAGAAAAGGTGCCACGAGTATCTGGTGCGACGCTCGACAGAGCGCCCTGGGTTTTTATCAGCGCTTCGGCATGAGCGGTGAGGGCGAGGTCTTCTTCAAGGGCGAGGTGCCTTACCTTCGTATGTCGAGGGCTCTACCCTAAAAACCCTCTTCTTCGGCTCCGGTCTGGCTTGCGTTTGGGTCGGCAGAGCAGCAGCAGGCTGCAGGGGTGCCATTAAAAGCAGAGGAGAGGAGAAGAGTTCTATGTCAGTACACTATGTATTGTCTCTTGGCGCAGGAGTGGAATTAGATGGCAGGATGGTTGCTTTTGTCGGTCCGCGGTTCGAAGACTCACGAGACCTATGGATAGCCAATAAATCCGGCTTGTAATGTCACTACGCGTCTATGATTGGGAAGGAGGATGCCGCCGCGGACAGCGCCGTACTGTGGTTGGAAATGGTTTTATTCCCCGCGTTTTTCATCGGGGCACGGGCGCTATGCGCCATGGGCTATGGGATGGAGACCTGTGGATGGATACCTTGTATATGGACCTGTAGATGGGTCTATGGGCATAATCCTAGCAAGGCAGCCAAGGTAATGGATACCGAAAGCTCGATTGCCTTGATCACGCTAATGTTCCTCCATTGTTTGACAGGCGTTCGGGTTTCCAAAACGAAGTGCTTGATGCTTGATTTCAAGCCCTGAACTATTAATGACGTATCTTCGGCCATTCGATTCTAGGCGCTCGCTTCATTGACGGCTATCATTGACAGGCAAGGATACCAGCATTAATTATATTGTCCTTTTTTTTTTCTTCATCTTTCCCAGCCTCCCTTGGAGCCCAAGGTGATACAACGCGTCTTCGCGGGGAAAAGGGGTTCACACATGTAAATGACCTGTATGTAAGCACCTACCTAGGTACCTATAGTAGGTTACAGTATAACTAGAGGTATATACACATACGATAGACGACATACGACATACGACATATGTTAATTACATGAGAATGGATCACGTGCAGGAACGGATACATACTATCGACAATCGAGCCCCTTGGAAACCAAATTGTATTGGTTTAAGTTAGCATAACGATGGTTAGTAGGTACATATCATGTAGGTACTACTGCGATGCAAGCTGATGTGTATACTGGGAATATACCAGGAATACACCAGGAATATACTGGGAATAGTAAGGAAGAGTAGGAGTTTAAGATGTTAAACCTATATACCGCAAGATACCGCGACATACCGCAACATATACCGCAATCTATACCGCACAGTGCAGAAGTAGAGGAGTAGAGGAGTAGAAGAGTTAGAGGAGAGGCAGAGAGGATCCCCCCCCTCCTTTCTACACTACGGCATAACAACGATTCAATAAATCTGGTATGAACTGTATGATTTACAAAACTCCACTTACGCACGCACTGTTTTATGCAGTGTGCCGGCGCCACAACCTATCGGGAACAATGTTTATGAGAAAATCATTAAGAAGAACCATTAGGAAAATCAAAATAATGAACGCGAGTAATGGAGTAATGTACCCAAGTGACCGGATCTTAAGAAAATTATGCTCGGTACTTCGTACAGAATACGCGATAAATGGTACACGATGATCGGACCCTTAGATCTTCGATGTGGTTGTCTATCGGTCTACCGGTCTATCGTAGTGTATTTTCGCACACTCGGCTCAGACATTCGAGACCTGCTTCGCGAGACCTGCTTCGCTAGGTAAGCGGCGTTAGAAAAATAAGACTTAGGATGCACACCTACGTATTTACGCATTCGCGAGACACGATTGTGCCGATTGTGTTACCTGTATAACCGTCGCTCCCGATCGAGAGACTCCTCAAGGATTTAGTTTACATAGAAGGATATTTTTATCGTTTCGTAATTAACCCGTCTGCCCGTACATAACTAACGTATCATAGCTATCATTATGGAATACCTAGGTATCATATGAAGCACCGTGCAGATTTCACAAAGTGACCCCGGTATACTTTTGCCCAGTATTGTATGCTACATACATACAAGCCACTTGTTGAAGATGGGGACTAATAAGAGATGGGACTAATAGATGGGACCAATAGATGGGGACTAATAGATGGAGTCTACACTAGAGATAGCACTGGCATTAGCACTCAACTCACCACACCAGAGTAGGCATCTACCGGCGTCGTTAGTCGCCTAGTCGCCTAATCGCCATCTTTCTTGCGTATTAGTCGCTACGTTAAGAGACGCCCACCGTACGAATCTAGAAACTAATAAACTAACCTACCTATAACCTACCTAAATAGAGATCCTAATCGGACTATCAGGGGCGATAGGCGGCCGATCCGTTCCATTGTCCACTGGCGAGACCAAATCTAGACGCGTACATTAGGTACTTTGACAACACAATTGACGACTCAGTAGCTCAGTAAGGGCCAGATGGGGGCGTGGCGGACTGAAAATAAAACTCGAGACGGGTCTATGTGGCTCAACTGACTCCGTCGACAGCTGGTTGGATGATGAGGATGCAGCAGTGTCCAATCCGGTATAATTCCCATATATCTTCATATATACCTATGCCAATATGCTAATGTGCCAATGTGCCAATGTGCCGCCAATGCTCTGCAATGTTCCGTATGTTCCGTAATTTGTGTGAAGAAAACATTAAAGGAACATTAGACTGGGCTCTCGCTTAATGCATAGCCGTCGGCCAGCCTCGCGTCAATATTCGCGTCAATAGTGGAAATACTGTAGGGCAGAAGAGACCTAAAGACGTCATTAGGCCAACGAAGGAATTGCGTACGATTTTGTCTCGCACCTAGGGTGATGGAGATGGGGAGTGGTCAGTAATTTTATGAATTCTTGTGACTTGGCAAAAGGTGGCAAATGATAGCCGAATAAAGGGGGTGGGGTAGTATTTAGAGGGTCATCTGGGTTTTAAACCAATCATCTTACACGGATGCATGAGTGCCCAACCTGATATGGGAGACATTGGGCACTTGAGCATCTGATCCAACGATTTTCCAAGTTCCAACCTCTTCCTCCCAGGCTGCCCCCCCTCCGGGCCTCTTCATCAGGTTCATCAGGTTCACCAGGTACAACATTGTATTCTACTGTGTACGCCCTTAGGCTACGGTGTCTACTTTCTGTACTTCCTGTACTTCCTGTACTTTCTCTACTTTTTTTTACTACGGGCACTGCTACGGCACCCCGTTGGCCCCCCGTTGGGCAACGTTCCGGATACCCATTGGGCGCCTCGCGGTGAGTCAGGTAGGTACAGCAAATTCCCTTGCAGATGGGCCCGGGGACGATATCCCTGCAAAGCACGCGGTTGTGCAGACATGCCAACTGCAACTAGTGTAGTCTTTTGTAGTCTTTGGTCATCCTCACACCCATTCAGGTATTGAGGTATTGCATGAAGGTATGTATGTATGTAGGTATAGTCCCCATTCGTTCCGTACGCCCACCGTGGAAAATCCAGTTTATTATTCAAGTACCCGTCAGCCTTCCCTTTGGGGTCTCCTGATCCTGACTTAGGAAAGTCGACAAAAACCCTCCCGTGTGCTACGTCTTCATCCGTTTGCCTCACCTTGTCTCGTAATTCCCAGACAACAAAAACCTGACCAAGCCCACCGAAATGAGCCAGCACCTCACCACTTCAACTCCAATTCAAGAAGACACACTAGCCGAACTGACCTGGGCACACTTGATAACAACTCTAACTTACCAATTCCACCCAGAATACGACATACTGAAAGGAGAAGAGAGATAAGAAGAATAAGAAGAAGAAGTCTGAAGAGGAAGAAGAATTAAGATGGACGTGCGAACAAGCCGACCCGTGGAGCGGGCATTCGCCATGCCCGGCGGATTCCCAACCCCAGCCCCAGCAATCACCGAGCGGCCCCGGTCAAGATCACGGCCGGCCGCATCCGAAGCAGAGACAACCCATAGCCGGGCAGTCACAACAACAACATCACAAACAGGTCCTCTAAGAGGAATCCTAAAGAACCCAACACCACCCGCGCGGCCGCAAGATCCCCTTGCTGCACGCTTTTACAGAGTCTCGAGGCCAGAACAACCAATGTACACGCCTTCGGGACCCCCCTCACCAACATACCACTCGGACAGTGACAGATATACATCCTATGAGACCGACTCCCAATCGGCATCGTCAGAGCTCTCTGTCAACACACAAGCTACTAGCGTCATATCAGATTCTAGTGTTCCCCCTAAGCCCTCAAAACCCTCGACCCAAGTTAAACATGTACGCCACGTGCCATCAGCAGTTTCAAACAGATCCAGGACGCGGACGCGATCTAGGACGCCTTCGGAAGTATCCAAACCTCCCGTCCCGGAGAAAAAGAGGACGGTGCACATTCAATTCGTCCCACCAAAGCCGCAGCAGGCCCCCTCGCAGTCTCAGGAACTTCAGCTTGCTCGGAAACCAGACAACGACCTCGCGTACAAGCTTGAGCAACTAGAGTCAGAAACCGACACCCTCCGACAAGAACGGAGTAGACTAAGCAGGGACCTGGATGAAGTTTCTGTACAACTATCTACTAGGGGACAGGAGAACAAGGAAATCGTGCGCGCCCTGAACATCGAGCGCAACTCAAAGGAGCTTATCTTACGAGACCTTGAGGAGCAACGGCAGATTTCTGACGAATTCCGCAATAACTATCAACTACAGCATGGCATGTTAATAGAAGCAGAGAGGGAACGAGACAATTTCAAGCACATGCGTGACAGGTTTGAGCAGCAGGTCGTCGAGCTCGAGCGGGAACTGGCAGTGCGAGATGCCGCCCAAAGAGAACAGGAAGACGCACTCAGACGTGATATCGAAACCCTGGAGCACACCACAGCAAGCTTCGAAAGGCAAATGGGCGCTCGCAACAAGGATATCAAAGAGCTGACCACCGAAGTCAAAGATTTGAACACAGAGATCAAAGATTTGAACAAGGAACTCAGGGAACTGGACTGCGAAGTCAAGGAGTTAACCTCGGAGAGAGACCAGGCTCGGGCGGATGCTTCTAGATTCTTATCCAAGATTAAATCTCTCGAGGCCAACAGCGGACCCGTCAGAGAGGAGAATGCAGCGCTCGACAAGGATAACCAGAAGCTTTACAACCGAGTTGAGGACCTTCGAGGCGAGAGAGCTGCCCTTGAGGAGAAGGTCAGATGCTTCGAGCAAGATATCGAGTCTCTTAGGGTACACGTCGCATCGCTGGAGTCCGACAAGCAATCTCTCGAGAAGGACATCGAGTCAGTGAAGGCCAGCAGGGAAGATGTCGAGAAGCAACTTGAGACTGCACAGTCCGAGAAGAAAGAACTTCAGGACCAGCTCGACGCTGCCAAGACGGCACGAGACGACCTTGAGAAGCAACTCGCAACGACCAAGGAAGATTTCGAAAAGCAGCTTGAGACGACCAAGAGCGAGCTTGAGACGACCAAGGGCGACCTTGAGAAACAACTGGAAGCCACCAAGGATGACCTAGGAAAACAACTGGAATTCTCTAAGCAGGAGCTCGACAAGCAAGCTCTGGACTTCAAGACGTTAATTGACGAAAAGCAGTCGAGAATTGACAGCCTAGTCACCGAGGTTGCCGGATCCAAGGATGCTAACATCTCCCTTGCATCAGAGCGACTACGGCTTGACGCAGAGCTGGTGAACGTCCGGGCTAATTTAATCAACGTCGAGAACGACCTCACCCTAGTGCGAGAGCATAACAAGACACTCGAGTCGGAGAAAGAGCAGCTGATCATCCGCACCGCTGATCTCGGAAAAGTTTACGACGACCTTGAGAAGCTCCGTCGGGAACACGCAGGTTGCGAGGAACGCTCCAAGGGACTCGAAGAGCGGTCCAAGGGACTTGAAGCTGATGTCGAAAAGCACCAAGAAGCTGCCAAGCTGCTGCAAGAAGAGAAGGACAAGATCGCCGCTGTCGCTAAGAACCTAGAAGAGGGCTCAGGCCTTACCAAGCTTCACGAGGAGAAGGCGACTCTTGAAGGGAGCGTGAAGGAACTTGAAGGCAAGGTCTCCGCGCTCGAGCAGGAGAAATCGGACCTGGAGGTCAAGACAAACGACCTCCAGACCAAGACGAACGACCTCCAGACCGAAGCCAGCAAGATTCCCGCGCTAGCTCAAGAGAAGACCGATCTCGAGGCCAAGTTGGAGGCGAAATCTAAAGACCTCCAGGCCGAAGCTGATAAGGTCGCTGCTCTAACACAGGAGAAGACGGACCTCGAAGGCAAGATCAAGGATCTCCAGGCCGAAGCGGACAAGGTACCCGCCCTGGTCGAGCAAGTGCAGTCATTGACTATGCGGCTCGATATGGCGAACATGCAACTCTCTACAGCCACTGCGACACAGGCATCGTCTACAGCCCAAATCATCGACCTACAATCACTCGTGAGCAAGCTACAAGACAAGCTGCACGACAAAGACAGGTCTAAGGACCGATCCAAGTCGCGCAACAACAAGCGTCAGAGCCGCTCACCATCAAACAGCCTAATCTTCGTCCGCAACCCCTCGGACAAGGACGGCAACATACTCGTCATGTCGCGCGACACACTCAAGAAGAGAGATAAGTCGCCACTATAAATTACAGGCTGCTGGTCACGCCAAGAGAGAGAGAGAGAGTGCGAGTCCACTCAAATAATAATCGAGGTTCCGGGATAGAGAAAATCACACGTCAACAACAACAACAAACACCAATACCAATACCATTACCATCATGACGACCATCATGACGAAAATAATACTACGACAATATGAGTCCAACGGGAAACGATAGAGCGGAGGGATATGAGAATTCGAGAGAGATCTTTCGGCCAAGACTGACGCTACTTGCCTACGAGCAGAACGATTCCGTCGCCGTCGCGGATCTACAAGGGGTATGGGTTATTAACTACGGGATACACAAAAGGCGCGGACGAGCAGAGGAAGAGCTCGAATATTTTAGTTTGTTGAGAGGCTGTCAGCTGTATTATTTCAAACGCTGTCATCATCATCATCATCAACATCAACATGTACGAGGGGGATTGAACAAGCCATAGATTGTTCGAAACTGTCAAGCGGATTGTAGCCATATTTCTCACGACTACGCCGCCATCATAGCATTTACTTCTTTTTCCTTTGTTCATCATCATCATTATCCTATTATTACATGTTTTTCTACTTGTTACTTGTTACTTGTTATTCTACATTTCTACATATCATCATCGTCATCAAAGGAAGGGGGGGGATGGATCGGGAGGGAAAGCGAAAATGGAACATGAGAATGGGGTTTACCGGGAAAAGGAAACAAGGGAGGACCTCATATCATGTTAATTCGCCCTCACGACGTGTACTGCTAGTGTAAGGTTGTCGGACGTCAAAGTCATGTCTTGTTGTTATCAGGTCATCATGTATCCGGTCTAGACAATGAGCACGAGCTCGAAGGGGGAACATGGAAGGGTTGCAATTAGAAACTCAGCAATCGTAATTCGTGGATTCTATTAATTCAATTCAATATTATCAAATTGTCCAAATAAAAAAAATAAAAATTCTTTCTGTGGCATCTTTCTGTGGCAATGGAAAGCAAACGAAGTTGTGATATTTCATTTTATTGGTGCCTCGGTAAACAAAGACTTTCTCCACGGTTCTAGAAGTACACGACTGTAACGACTGGGCTCTTGGGCGTGGTTGGTGGTACTTGTAGGTATCTTCAAGTACCCAGATACTCCCCAGATACTCTTGTATTAAACCAATCATAGGTCCTATCAACAACCAAATGCGGTAGTAACCGTGTTAGGGGTTTCATTCATCACCTCGACTCAGCTTGCCAGCTTGCCAACAGGCCAGTTTCAACAAGGGTTTGGTTTTTTTTCCCTCCTTCTTTTCCTCATTAGTAGCCCAATATGCGAAGTTTGGGTAGCCAGATCTATGTAACGTATTATCAAACAATTACTTGTTAAAGTGTTTGTTAGACTATGTCACTTTACATCAATAACCAAGATTGGAAAAACTCGATGCCAAAGTAGTGTAGCGTATCAAGTGCCGGGTGCCCTAACTTCGGATCGCACCGTAAACTAATGTCTCGCCAATAGGAGAAATCCGACTCCTACAGCCTGAATAGCAGTGGGTGGCAACTTCAGGGACTACGGCGGAATCTCTTAATTAAGAGGTACTACCAAACCATACGCTTAGACACAATGAGCCGCCTCCACGAGCCGATCTTTATGGCGAAATTCGCAGATCCAAGATAAACAGGTAGGCTTCTAGACCGCGAGGTCATCCCCATAGGTAAGCTCGTATGATACGTAGATCGCAAACAGTCGCACCCGAAAATCTCCCCCTATCTACACTATCTAGACCCTTCTCTTCGAGCCCGAGCAAGGCTCAATAAGTACCACAAGGCCATAAATATCAAGATGAAACCCACGCCCGCGCTAAATGCGGTCGGGCAGCTACACTACATAAACTAGACCCAGTGATCGTCGTCAGCATTAGACAAGCTGACAAGGCGGAGGTGGCAAAATCGCTAAATAGTCAAGTGTACCACCATCACCAAGAACCTTGACAAGATGAGGTTGTTGTTCTTTTGCGCTATAGCGACTGCGCTGGCCGCCGCTGGAATAGCCGAGGCGCGGCTCTACCGTATCGGTATCCCGGACGCTATCAAACCGGGCGATATGTTCAATGCCACCATCGAGCAGCTGGCGGGCATCCCGCTACAGTACACCATGCTCTGGGGCATCGAGCGCTACGACGAGGAGTGGTCCGTGGCACCGCGCCCCGGGAGCTTGGGGCCTGTCCTGCTGGCCAACGGGATTGTAGATCTCCAGAGTGAGTAAAATAATATCCCTCTCAGCCTAACTCCAGGTACAGGGTCCAGGTCCAGGGTAGCTACGAGAGTGAGCTGGCAAAAAAAAAAAAACACAAGTGAGCAAGGATAATTCCCCAGCCAACTCCATAGCAGGGCCGAGAAGCAAGGCAAGCAAGACACAGCTGCAGCCTAGGAGAAACACACCTACCAGTCATATACCTAGGTACGTGCGCTAAATGCCTCAAACAGAAGCAGTAGGAGACGGCTCCGTGAGTGGTAACACGTCCATCGCCGGGCTCGTCGTTCCAGCAGGCTACAAGCTTGGCCCTGCGGCCATCCAAGCCGTCATCTTCGAGATCGCGGGGCCCCTGAACTCGCCCATCATCGAGACTTGGTGGTGGAGCGTCGACATTACCAACGCCAGCACGAGCGAGAGCTTGGTCTGGTCTAACTACGCCGACGATAACAGCCGCATCTGCCAGATACCCTTCCAATGACGGGAGGAGACACGTACGTACGTACATACATACACACATACACCACATGCATACATGCATAAATGCATACTTACATACGTGAGATGGAAATATAGTTCGGGCACGTAAGGGGTAGACGGATGACGAAGCGCTGGCCTGGGCCTGGGGTAATACGGGGAAGTCCAATCCCCGAGATGAACATGCTGCCCGATGGGATCCTCTAGAGGTTACGTTTCACGTCGGGTCATGCATCATGCATGGCATTATAGAGAACCCCACGGGCTTTCCGAAGAACTACAGCAGCTAATACGATAGTCGCGGTTAGCTTACTTATAGCATGCAACTCAACTTGTCTCGCCAACGTTATCAGGCCTAAAAGTTCATATTATGATTAACCAACCCATGACGGCGTAGTATTCCCATTCAACGACCATGGCTACGAAACTTGAATCAACTATCATCGGGCTGGATCATAAATGTTCATGAGGAAACAAACGTATTTTTTTTTCTTTTTCTTCTTTTTCTCCTTTTTCTCCTTTTTCTCCTTTTTCCGTAAAGTACACCTGAAATGCTACAGGACAGGGCCAGTTATGCGAAGAGACATTAAGCTATAGCAACATTTTCATATTCCCCTTAACTCTCTTAACCAACAGAAGTGTTCGC
Source organism: Daldinia vernicosa (assembly GCF_022497035.1). Classification (NCBI taxonomy): domain Eukaryota; kingdom Fungi; phylum Ascomycota; class Sordariomycetes; order Xylariales; family Hypoxylaceae; genus Daldinia; species Daldinia vernicosa. Next base: position 35,771 of record NW_025953951.1, on the reverse strand, counting down.
CAAGTGCAAAACTTGATATTGAATTAAGAAGAAATTGGCGTCCGGAACGCCGCAGAGATGCCAAAGTAATCTGCCAGAATGTTAGCCCTTGTCCTTATACAAGACAATACATGCTAGTTAGTCTTGAAACTGACCTTGGTGATTGCTAAAAGACTAGCGTTAGACCCTACACGTGTTTTTTTTGTTGACTCGTCATCTTCATGGGATGATGACTATGCTGACACGTATCTGCGTTGAGTAGAATTACCGAGGCTCTGTACATTGATTGAAATGGCTGGCAAGGGCCAATGGATGGTGTTTGATAATTACAGTCGACCCTAGGGAAGGTCGATGAGTCACAATTCAACCCGGCTCCTAGTCGAAATGTGCGAAATGTGCAAAGACCGTTCAGACTTTATGGATCTGGTATCGTTGAGCGTGTGCAGGTTACCTTGAGAGCATAACCTTTACGGGTCTTGGATGTTGTCTTATCAAGACGTTGGGTAGGATCTCAATGTAGACCAGCATAAAACTTAGAACGGAATGGAACAGAGCAAGTGAAGCAAGTAAAAGTTGGAAAGATGAGTTGTGTCTATTATGATTGGAATTGTTTGCTCAGGGGTGCCATAGCTTCCTCTCCAGGCCAATCATTATAGCGTGCTATGCGAGCCCAGCGTTGAGCGGGCACGCCTTCAAGAATCAAACCGTCTCAAGAGCTCGTAGTCCATACCAAGGGCTCGTTAACCACAACGATCCAATTCTGACCATCGAGGATTGGAATATATATTTATTCGAATAGGACTGTCGTTTTGATCGGTGAATCGGCGAATGAGAAGAATCATGTATTGGGCTGGACCGCTGGCGCCGAACCTTCAATCGTTGCGGCAAGCGTGGTCTGGGCGACATCAGACGGAACTGGGTTGGGCTGCGGACCGTTCTTACGGTGATTGTTGCCCTCTTCAGTCAGAAGCTTGCTCAGAAGTTGTAAATCATCACGGGCTCGTGGGTCGCGCTCTAGAGCTCTACGAACAGCAGTCCATTCGCCCTCTTTCATGCGAGCGGCATGAGGAAGTAGGAAGGCAACGGTCGAACTGGAAAATAGGGGACCAAGAACTTGGCGAGCCTTCATCTCGCCTTCGGCCTGCGCAGCTCGTAAAGCCGGAACCATAGGGTCTTGTGCGACTTGCGGTGCTGTTGCAGGCGGTGCCTGACGCGGCTGCACTACTGGTGTCGGATGGCCTGGAATCTTGGGAGGCGGAATCGGCGTTTGACTGTATTGTGGCTGAGGCAAGGCCGAGGTACCGAAGGACCCCTGGGGTGTTGCGGGTGACCATGATGGGCCAGAGAGTGATGGCCTCAGCATTGGCGTACCTTGGGTTGGCGTTGCCGAAGTAGTTCTCTGCAACTCGGATCGCTGTTGATCTATCGGGATCTGTGCCTGTCTCTCATCTCGATAGACGAAGATCATTAGGAGCATAGGCTCAGAACGCTTCAGAGGGATGAGGTGATCTCCAATGTTCTGCAATGGTTCTGGAATCGGGCCATCGCCCTCTGCCACAGGCACCAAGTAGGTATCTCTCACATTGCCAAGCTTCTTCTCGCCAACAACTCCATACCTTTTCTTAGATTGGAAGTATTCGATGACGGCTAAGAATTGCTTTTGTGCGGCAGGGTCCGTGGGGTGGCTTGGAGATAGACTAGTAATGACCAAGTCCACCTGGTTGTTATACCTCAACCCGCAGAGATACGGTATAGCCTTCTCTTCTGCGATACGTCCGGCGACTGTGAGAAGAGGCGGTATCAGGTCTTTCCATGCAATGTTTCTAACCTTGCTAAGATCAGCTCCACCAGCATACCGAGCTACGGTATCAACCTCGGCCACATTGGTCATAACAAGGGGACCGCGCCACACGACATCAGGATCGATGTGCTCTGTCGGTGAGTATGGAGGAGACTCGTTTCCATCCTCCTGAAGTAATCGGTCGACTTCGGGATCGTCACCGGGACCAGCCGACTGAACTTGTGTAGAGGCTCGTCTCTGATGGGATACCGACGGGGATCGCACGCTTGAGAAGACTTTACCAATATCGAAGTCTGATTTTCTAGGTGAGTGCTGGTGCACTTGAGTATCGACCCGGAGAGGCGCCGCGGATGAGCTAGAACGGCTACCAGCAGCATTTGTAGGAGACGCTACTCCATCCGCCGATGACGCAGTCGCGTCGTTGCTCGCATTAGCGGCCTCACTCGCTTCTCTGGCACCCTTTCGGCGTAGATTAGACGGGGCTTCATCTAATTCCACTGTAAGGTGATCCTCTTCGACAACTTCCTCTCCCTTATGAGTTCGTCGTACCCGTGGGCCATCCTCAGTGATTAGAATGGACTGCTTCTCCGCCCGCGCTTTCATCTCGGCCGTCTCACGCTGCAGCTTTTTGGTGGCAAGCTGGTCGCCAGTCATCACTACAAAGGATGTAGGCGGCAATGTCCTGTTCAGGACCTGGCTAGCAATTTCTACATTATTCTTCAGACAAAAGAACAGTGCGCGAAGTTTGAATGCACTTTGAGAGGTGTTCGGGTAAGCGTCGTGATATGCTCGTTCAATCTCGATAGCTAATCGTTCAGTAATATCCTTTTTGGACGAGCCTTGAGGGATGGTATATAGCTTCCTCTTCTCGGTAAGGTCGACGGCCGCGTCAAGGGCTTTCTGCAAGCCTAGGGCTGCTTGTCGTCGAGGGTCTTCAAGTTTCTGGATGCTCTCGGGTAAGTCGTCCGGAGCACTATATGCCGGACCTGACGGAACTGCTTGCACATCTGAAACCTTGCGAAGCTTGCTATGTGGCCCTTGTGACTGATCCCGGGCTTTGCGCTTGACCTTAGAAGCCGACTCAGGGGTACTCTCATCCTTTTTCACATCAGGGGTGGGAGATGCCTTCGCCTTCGTAGTGGACGTACTCGGCGATGAACGGTCCTTGGGATCGCTTACACGCTTTCCCTTGCTTTTCCTACCCCCTTTTTTGCGCTTCTTCTCTTCTTCATACTTATGTCTGCGCTCCTCCCACGGCCTCTCTCCTTTCTTCATAGCCTCTAGAGTAACCTTGTGATCTTCGGGCGCGCATTGTTCGCAGAAATAATCTCTAGTTAAATCTTCCGTAAAAACACTCATGCCCATACACACATTGTGTTGCCAAGCACCACACTTGTCGCATGCAATCCACGGTTCGTTCGTATCATCGTCGTCTTGCGTAGTGGCGCCGCAGATGCAACGTATGATTTCTTCATCCTCGTCCTGTTTCTCGTCCTTCTCAGTCGCCTTCTTGCTGTTCTTTTTGGTCTGGCGTCGCTTCACAGGTTCCGGTCCGTTCTCGAGTTGATCAAATGCTTTTGTGTGTTGACCTTTCGTGGCTCGCACGGACCGACGAGGCTCCGGTTCGCCTATAGAAACATATATACGCGTTAGCGACCGATTTAACTTGCTAGCTGGACTTAAAATAACAGGAAATAACAGAATGTATATCATGACGAGTACTTTGACGTGTGTTGGCTAGAGTTTGCGCCGAGCAGCTCGGCGCAGAACTATAACAGGTGGTACGCTTACCGGACATATTGAGAATCGGCGAAGCTCAAATCAGAAGATTGCAGGTCAAGTTGCAGTACAGGTATTTAGTTGCTTGGTGTTGCGAGAGAGTCTGAGTCTACGTTGCGACTTTAGAAATTGGCAGCAGAAACTCTTTAGACAATCATGGCTTCTACGGAGCTGGGTTGATCTATGATCTGGCCAAAAGGCGAGGGCAAAGTGACCAAAAATATGACCTCCAAGCCCTTCTAGCACTTTAAGAGACCTAGCCTTTTCCTTTCAGGTCTTGGTGGAGTGTATTTTGCTGGACCAAGATAGTGAATAAAAAAAAAGGGAGAATCTAAATAAGATACCGCCGAATGATGTTGTCGCGAAGAATCAAGCTGCTGGTGACGCGATAGCACCTACTTATTGTTGACCGGCGTGTATAGAAATTGACACTGCCGAGTACGCGCCGTGTTGAGAGGTGCTAAATCGTGTCGTGACGTGGTCCTCCGAATGGTGATGCGGTAGTTATTACGATGGGGAAGTTTGTCACGAGTGGAGGTTTTGATGTTGAATGGGGAAAAACATCCCATGAAAAGACGGCGGGATTTGTGCACGGACCTCGGATCTAGAAGTGATGGAAGCGTAAAGTAAGTTAACATCTAGCCTTGTGGCTCAGCTAATTGATAAGCAGCAGCTAAGGTTCCCCGCACATCTCCTACATTAGGTACCTTAGGAGGTACATAAGGTTAGCCTATGACGGCAGGTACAACCCACATAGGCTGCCAGGTGAGGAGGTACCTAACTCAAGCACTAGCCACAATAGCTTCAGCAGCAATCTGAGGCGTCAGGTAGCCGCACCTGCCGCACCCACGTTGATTACCTAAAGCTACCTAAGGTACAATACCTAGGTACCTAAGCCTTATGGGGTCAGTGCGCCTTCCTTCAAGTTATTCTCATTGTACGCGTCGGAGCTCTTGCCTAGCTGTTAGCCTTAGTTCAATAGCCCCAGCCTTTCCCAGAAATCAATTCGTGGTAGCATCCAACGTCGGAACTTTGATTAGGTACTTATAACAATATTTAAAACAAACACCACTAATCCGACTTCTACCAACAACAAACTGGCCTTCGTCAACTCCCTCTATTTTCAAGACTAGGAATAATCTTCTATTCTTGATTTTCACGGCCAGATTCCCCCACCATGTCTCGCCGCTACGATTCCCGAGTAAGCTCAAGAGCTACCTATCCCTCATAACATTCTATGCGCAGATGCTCACATTTCGACTAGACCACTATCTTCTCGCCTGAAGGTCGCTTGTATCAGGTTGAATATGCGCTCGAAGCTATATCCCACGCCGGAACTGCGATCGGAATCCTCGCTAAAGATGGCATCGTCTTAGCCGCAGAGCGCAAGGTTACGTCGAAGCTATTGGAGCAAGATACTTCAGCGGAGAAGCTCTACATCTTGAACGAGTGCGTAGTGGGATCACAGCTATATATGCTATATATCTAGGTTGACCTGTGGAAGCTAATGGGTTACAGCAACATGATCTGTGCTGTTGCAGGCATGACAGCCGATGCAAACATCCTCATCAACTATGCCCGACAAGCCGCTCAACGGTATCTCCTAACCTACAACGAAGACATTCCATGCGAACAGCTGGTGCGAAGACTATGCGATCTTAAGCAAGGATACACCCAGCACGGTGGATTACGACCGTTTGGCGTATCATTCATCTATGCGGGATGGGACCCCCAGCGACAATTCCAACTTTACCTAAGCAACCCATCCGGCAACTACGGCGGCTGGAAGGCAACGAGTGCCGGTGCCAACAATGCAAGCGCCTCAAGCTTGTTGAAGCAAGACTATAAGGAGGATTGCACATTGAAGGAGGCCTGCGGTATGGCAGTTAAGGTGCTAAGCAAGACTATGGACTCGACCAAGCTAAGCAGTGAAAAGAGTGAGTTCTCCAGAGGAATTAAACCATATTTGATAATACTAACATGACTTTCTAGTCGAGTTCGCAACGGTGGGACAGACCAAGGACGGTAAGATCTACCACCGACTTTGGAGTGCGGACGAGATCACTGCGCTCTTAAAGGAGCATGACCTAGCAAAGGATGAGAGCGCGGAAGATAAATGAGCCAGATTTTTTAGACCATAGACCCCGTAGGTCTAAAAGCGCCCGGGGTCGATCATGTATCAATATCAAATCATAGGAGCATTGGCTGATTTTGAGGTTGGTATATCGCCATACCCGAGTCAACATGATCAACCGGTTTTACAACCACGGTATTGAGTTTTAGCTGTTCTGAGGTTGAGCACCTGGAAGAGACCTATAGATACATGAAGAAAGCCACGTCAAAGAATTCTAAGCCCGAATCTCCTTTCTACCGGCAGTGATGTTAGATACAAGGAATTATGTGCAAGGAGGTATGTTAGTACCTTACGTACCGAATCTAAGGTATGGAAGTAGGTATCAGGTACCTAACGTCCCTAGTAACCGGTCGTAAAGTTAATCCCTCCGATTTGGACCCCAAAATCCATTGAAGGTCCCAAAGCCAATTGGTGCCTCCACATGTCGCACGCATGTCAGCGTGTAACAGCCATCAATTGAATCCTTGTTAGCTGCATGGACCCAAGAATTTCAGGTTAAGTAAGGTCAATTCAGGTCAGGTCAGGGGGCTAGACAACAACTAACAATAACTAACAACAACTAAACTTAAGGTTCCTTGCCCCGCCAAATAAAAACATCTTAGGCGAACTTGTGTCGTTGCATTTCAAAGGCTTCAAACTTCCTTTACCCAAATTCAGCTTGTACCTGAATCTAAGCTGCACCTCATTATTACCTATATACACATTTGTCGATCATCATGCTTCAGATTCCGCATCGAGAAAAAGCCAATGGTCCCAATAAGGGTACCAAAGCTATCATCCTAGTATATACACCCCCCACCTCTTATACGATAAATAAACTGAACTGGTACTAATCACAACGGTTCACTATAGGTTGGTGGTCCTTCAAGAGGAACCCGGTTTCGCCCTCTGTCGCTCGATGTCCCCAAGGTCTGCACATTGGCCGCCCCCTATAAAAGCACAATGTCTTCGCCATACTAACAAACGGTATAATAGCCTTTGTTCGATGTTGCCGGCCATCCCATCATCTGGCACTGCTTGACCGCCATTGCGAAAGTGCCCTCCATTCAGGAGGTTATTATGATTGGCTACTATGACGAATCCGTATTCAAGGACTTCATCAAGGAAGCTGCCTCAGAATTCCCCAATCTCCCTATCAAATACCTACGAGAATACCAGGCGCTAGGTACAGCAGGTGGCTTATACCATTTCCGAGATGCTATTCTTAAGGGTCGACCCGAGCGCATCTTCGTTCTCAACTCGGACGTGTGCTGTTCCTTTCCCCTCAACGAGATGGAGAAGCTATTCGACGACAAGGATGCCGAAGCTGTCATTCTAGGCACACGAGTAAGCGAGGATGCTGCGACCAACTTTGGTTGCATCGTATCCGATCAACACTCCCGTCGTGTGCTACACTACGTCGAGAAGCCCGAAAGCCACATATCAAATCTCATCAACTGTGGTGTCTACCTGTTCAGCGTCGACGCCATCTTTCCGAGCATCAAGACTGCTATCAAGCGAAGAACCGACCGACCTCGACTAGTATCGTATCCCTCATCCGAGAACCTCGAGTCAAGCTTCATGGCCGACGAAGATGAAGAGCGCAAGAACGAAGTCATTCGTCTGGAACAAGACATCCTGAGCGATCTGGCCGACAGCAAGCAATTCTTCGTCTACGAGACCAAGGACTTCTGGCGCCAGATCAAGACGGCTGGATCCGCCGTCCCAGCCAATGCGCTATATCTGCAAAAGGCCTACCAAACCGGATCGAACGAACTTGCGCAGCCTTCTCCTAATGTCATACCGCCTGTCTTCATCCACCCCTCCGCGCACGTTGACCCCACTGCTAAGCTTGGACCTAATGTCTCTATCGGACCCCGAGCCATCATTGGACCTGGTGCAAGAGTCAAGGAGTCTATTGTCCTCGAGGACGCGGAAATTAAGCATGACGCTTGCGTGTTGTACTCCATTGTCGGCTGGAATAGCCGAGTTGGTGCCTGGGCTCGTGTTGAAGGTACACCCACGCCCGTCACAAGTCATTCCACCAGCATCGTGAAGAACGGTGTGAAGGTGCAAAGCATCACCATTCTAGGAAAGGAATGCGGGGTTGGTGACGAAGTCCGCGTACAAAACTGTGTCTGTTTGCCTTTTAAGGAGTTGAAGAGGGTATGTCATACGAGTCTATCTCGAATGTTAAAGCCGTTAGGTGATATTAAGCTAACAAACTCGATAGGATGTCTCTAATGAAGTCATCATGTAAGGACGATTACTACGGTAGAGCAAATTACTTGCAGCCTCTCTTCTCCTTATGACGTTAGAGGACACAATTCGTTCTCAGTTCGGTGTAATGGACTTTCAAAAAAAAAAAAGGAAAAAAACCCCTACTATGATACCTTCGGCGCGACGTACTAGCCAGCCAGATAGTCTAGAAGTTATATAATTGGCAATGTTTCTGTTTTCGAGCGTCGTTTTAGCTTCTTCTCTTTACTCTGCCAGTGTAGAGCTACGACTCTGAATCTAGGTTTCATAATGCAACTATCAGTGATAACCTATTCGTGCCGTGCTGAGAAATATCATAAGCTGTTGTTCTCCCGTGATATTGTTAGATAAAGAAACGTCAGTCTCATCGTATGTTTACACAATAGCATATCAGGTAGAGGTAAGTAGAGGGTCCACGTTCAAGTTCAAGCCAACAACACCCAACACACATAAACCACATGTAAGAACAAATGATATTAAGACCGAACTATTTGGCGCAACAAACTAACCGTGGACTCAGTCCACAAGGCGAATATAAGTAGAAGCAGCGCTCAAGAAGGTAGAAATATATAACGCAGTCCTAGCGACTTCCAGAGCATACATACGTCTCTCTCGGGACCATCCCTACCGATACGCGAACGTTGTGTTCTCTGCTTCGCCCGTAACCCCGACGCGCTCGTCGTACCCCGGCCCCGGCCCCGTATTCTGCGGTGCGAAGAGCGGCCTGGGACCCCCTGCGAGAGCGCCGCCCGCGACGGAGGGCTGAGACTGCCTCCACGGATGAGAGTCCCGCCACGTCGGCGGATCTTCTTGCCACGGCGGCGTCGCCATCCATTCTCCGCTTGGCGGGCGGACAACATCGCCGGCGTCGCTTCCGCTTCTTAGATGTGCTTGTTCCATGATTGGAGGTGCTGGGGGCGGTGGCGGCGGCGGCGGCGGCGGTAGGGGTAGGGGCATGCTTATTTGGGACATGTGTTCTTGTTCTTGATGGGACCTTGCGAGTTCTTCGTCCCGTAGCGCATCGATTTCCTCCTGGGCTATCCTCGCTCTCCTCCGCCGTCGACAGAAGAAAAATATTAGGCCCAGTATGGCGATGATGCCTACTGCTGACCACACGCCGATGGCTACCCTGGCTCCTACGCTTAGACTCCCCGGGGGCTCGGTGGTCCCGATTGCTGGTCGTCCTCCGCCGCCGAAGGCGACGCCAGCTTGAGGTGAGTCTGGTATGCTGGGTGTATCTTCCTTGTCGGCGTCCTCGGAATCGCTAGATGCTGATGAGTCGGGCGATGATTGGCTATCTGACGAGCCCTCGCTCTCTTCTTCCTCTTCCTCCTCCTCCTCCTCTGGTACAGACGCCTGCCTCCTCGAGGTATTTATGATCCTGTGTCTTCGAAGGAAGTTATTAAGCGCCTCTTCCGGCAACGAGACCTCGCTAGCGCTGGTGCCCTGGATCCAAGCAGCAGTGCTGACGAAAGTTGCAACGCGCGCTGCGCTGATAGCCTTGGGGAACTTGTAAGGCATTGTGTGTAGTTAAAACTAAAAGAAAAGAAACGAATGGACTGTCGTCGAGACGAGTAAGCCGGCCTCGCGTCCTCTTAGTGTTCTTGGCTCGATTGATACTTTACTACTACACGTGGTTCCACCAGGGACTAACAGCGGTAGTATAGTCGATCGATGATGGGAGGAGAGATCGTACTTCGACGACTGGGGGATCACGAATGTCGATGAGCAACTACCCTTCAACTCGTCCTGAAGGTATGGGTGTTTGGTCGCCAAGGAACATTGGAACAAGAAGAAAGGGACAGACGATCTTGGGGAAAGATCAATAACTAGTATATACATGTTACTAACTAACTAGAAACCCAGAAGCGGTAATTAGGCACACGACAGTCGGCGATCGACATCTCTCCTATGGGAGCCGTGCCGCGACCAAACCAAGTTTAAAATGTTTTACATAGAGCTACTACAGTGGGGGACTGAGTACCTTGTGCTTCAGTGCTTTGATCTCGAATTGTGTTGTAGAGTCGTAGTGGAAGTCCAGGGTTGACGATGAGATGAAACGAGATCTCAATGCCAAGAGTATCAATGTTCTCTTGGCGAGCCTCATCGTTAGTTCAACTTGCTAACGTCTCAGCTAATCAGCTAATTTCCGACTGAAAGATAGCCTCGCGAAAGCCAAGCTTTATCCTAGACGAGATCTGACGGTTATCGTCAGGGAAGATTCAATCAGTTAGCGCCGATGACGATCACTTCACGAAACAAATACGCGTGGTGTACCTCGTCATCAAAATGTTTCAACCTTACCATCTATCCCTTAACCCCCATTTTTCCTTTATATTCATAGGGCAGTCCTCATATATGAAAGTTTCGAGGAGGACAAGCTCCTAGTCTATATATCTAAGGGGTTCCAGTCAAGCTTACCATACCTACTGCCGTCACAGCCGGTGGATGTTAGAGCACGTTGGATTCTAACTTGGTTCTCTAATTCTACCCAATAGCACTTCATCGGATCCGAGTACCGGTCTGGTATGCCTCGTTGCACCCTTCGAACACTACCCAGGAATACACATGTGTCATTCGCGGCCGCATTAACCAGTTTATGAGCCATAATAAGGCCTGTCCTAGAAACATGTTAAATACCAAAGCTTTCGTATATATCAGGAGATTATTTTTAATACTTTCTTTCTTAACCGAAGCGCAATATCCCAAGGACGCAATTAGGCGTGTCAAATCGTGCAAATAAGAAACGACGCGACTTGGTTACTAGTGTCTTTTTCACAACAACTAACTAGAGGTCTTCTCGTGTTTACCTATTATTACATATTTATGCGACGGAAAACCTTTAGAGTACATGTGCTCACTATGCATAATATCGGTTTCCTCGCCGGAATCTAAGTACATCGTGAGGATATCGGTCTTGTACTAGTAGGTTAGGGATCGTTCCCTAGTATCTATCATATCGGTTACTCCCGCCGTATATCTTGCTGCCAAAGGGTTTGAACACCATGAAAACATAGATTACAACTAACCCATGCGGCTCCCTTCGTCACCTCTCATTAGTAAATATCCTACAAGTTGCTGATCTTCTAGGCTTATAAAGCAGTACGAGATAACTCTGTTCTACTTTGTGATAATGATAATCAGATAAAATTGTAGCCTACCCTCTCTTGTTATCCTCTTACGACTTGGCTATTGCTATGAAAATTGAAGAGTGTCACTTGCCTAGCTCGTTCGTCATTTAGGATACGCGATAGATTTATAAGTAGAGAGCTCTACGAAGCTTACCTAGTAAGCCTGAAAGGAAAAAATCCTTCTATGGTGCTATCACTTTTAAGTTCAATCTCACGGCTTATTAGACGATATCGTCAACGATGTAGAAATAAAGCATAGCATATTCACCTTGCGTATATTAAGGATAGGGCTGTTCAGAATTTTACTTAAGGACTTGACACTACCCTCTGGCGGCACAAAAGACGGCTAAGGAAAACTTCTTTATACTAGCTCTATTGGCTTCTGGTAGCATATATCTCACGATGACATCCCTATGCGAGGGGGTTTGCATAAGTGAAAGCAGTTGAAAAGTAACGTAAAATGGGCAAGTACCTATCCAGGTAACCCAACCGTATCCGGATCAACTAATGCATGTTAAGACTTATCACATAGCAAACGTTGCTAGGTAAGATATCGCGTCTAGGTGATAGAATGGCATCTGCCAGCTGTAAGAGAGGCACCGCACTTCGATGACAACGTCGTTGCTAGGCATCTACAATGTACCTACACATGGTAAACTTATAACCCCCACTAAGAAGTTCTTCCATCACCCTGGATCAGTAACCCTAGAACAAAATGACCATTTAGTCTAGCGGTTAGGGACATGAAAGGCTAGAAAAACCCCTCGATTACCCTCGAAGGGGTTTTTCATAGGACTTGCTTACCTCGCATCTAGAACTACGAGAAGGTCAACTCGTTGGTTCGAACTCGACAGAAGGTTGGCAAGTCTGAACTTTTTGTACTTTTTTTTTTCTTCTTTTTTTCGTGAAGGCATTTTAGATTTCTATTTTTATTTTTATTTTTCAATGTTCAAAACGCAGTGTTCATTTGATGGGATATTTTAGGTACCTAAGACTTTCGCCAGCGGTTCCCTTCCCTACCTACCCCTTAACCCTACATTTTATCTGAGTAGGTAGGTAACCAAACACTGCGTCCTTTCTACGAGACATAATATCAGAAACCATCGAGTAGTAGAGATTTAAATAAAGTCAAGGTTCTAGTTAAAAAAGGGAAGAAGGAGATAGATTCTAAAATTAATAAAGTTACCCGTGGGATCAAAAATCTTCAGATACCCTACGACATATGCTTCCACCTTTGGTTTATGATTACCCAACCCATCTATTTCTTATAGTATTCCATGTTTTCCTACCATTTGTGTGACTAGAAAGAATCAAATGCATTTGAGAAGAGCGGAGTCGAATAATGTTCTGCAGAGGCGGCCGTAGATCTATTAAGGAGAACTAGAGTAGCACACTCTAATCAAGTGAGTTAATATCAATCAAAATTTGAAATGGACGGCAATGTAACATGTTGAGAGCTAGCTGGTTTTAGTAATAGGTGTGCATATGTATATATATGGGCCAGAGTCCACGTTTAATGGAGGTTCTCGCCGCGCGATGGCATCGGTGAGCATCATGGAGGCGTCTAAGCACATCAAGTCCAGCAGTCTAAACCATCTCAAATTCCATTGAGATACGTCGCATAGTATAGACGGCTCTTTTCAAGCAGAAAATAATAGCTAAAGTGTGTAGTTAGGGAGATAATAAATGACAAAGTCAAAGCCAAAGGTCTCGACAACAGATCGCCATGCATGTCGATAGTCACATTTCTCGAGTTCTAGACCGCACATACCTACCTAAGGTAGATACTACATGTCAAATCGATATCCGTAAAGTCAATCAAAAATACTATACACCAGAGAGCCTAGAAAAGGTGTATTACTATCGTACGCAACAGGTTGGCATATGATGCAGGTCCGCTATATGGGGTATGGATCTTTCAACGTTGCCAATTAATATATACTCTAGACCCTGCATACCTATTTTGAGCAGTACGTGTTACTACATATGCGCACCTACGAATCTCTAAGGTTGAGTTGGCATAGATAAAGATGGAGGTAAGTAGTCGATATCAAGGTGGAACAGTGTAAAAGCTGTTTCTCTATTTCGACTATTGAATACACCCCGTGGTACTATAATGACCGACCCTACATTATATATTACCTATATGGAAAGACGAGATACAAGGTGTAACTATATAAAGAGTGCGGCTATGAAATGCTATAGACTTTGATTCCAAATTGTGAAACTATAAAGCATAGCCCCCACTAATTAGCAACTATATAAACCCTGGATATAGTCAAATGGAGTAATAAGATCCCTGCAGCCCGTATTCCGAAGCCGTAGGCCCGGCGCGGAGCCGAGTAGGGGATCCCAGTCGCCACGCGGTGCTAGTCGCTAAGGCCGGGACCGCCCCCGTGGTACAGGCATTAGGTATTGTACATGAATAAACACGTGTTACGGTACATGCATGCCTCGGGCGCAGTCCCACGCCCTTCAGCCTTTCAGCTGTGGCTATTATTGGGGGTGTGGTATTGCTCGACTTATACCTAGTATAACCCGGGAAATGGGTGTATATTCTAAGATGCAAGTACGACATCTGGCTTATGCTAAGGGAGGATGGGGTCAGAAGAGGAAGAGATAGGATGGGGGAAAAGGAACCCCCCTACTAGTAAATCCCACGAGTATTCGCCGTAACCTCCCGATGCGACAGGTTCGCCGTGGGTATCCGTCACGTCATAGGAGAAATGAACTAATAGATAGCTCCGTTCTGTTATTTGCGGTAGTGAGAGTGCAGCTTACTGAGTCACGTTCCCGGGCGCGTGCTACGTAAACGCTGCGAGTATCCGATATCAGCTAGCCCGTGACAATATCTCAATATACCCACGACCTATCGAACAGGTTCGAAGAGAGAGACATCAAGTTTACTAGAAATTAGGCAGCGCCGCTAAGTAGTAGCCTCATTATGCCTGGGTCAGGTGAGGCAGAAGTAATATGTAGGTTATTCTAAACTTGTCCCGTAGAGTGAGGGCTGGAAGAGGGGTTGGTAGTATCGCGATAGCAAGTAGGGCTATGACACACATACGAAGTTAGGTGAGATTACACTGCATGCGACATAGGTAACCTGGTTGTATTCCCTAGGGGCGTACAAGGGAACTAGGATTCTAAGGCAGCCTGGATATCTATAGCATCCATTTCATCCTACAGACAGTCTCAGGGGATAGGGGGACACCCGTTCGCAATACCTCCACCTCGGGCCGATACGTATAGCATTGCTCCCTAATGTGCCCTAAGGACTTTGCGATATGTATGAGGTTCTAAAAATGAATGGGATTTACACATCTAGACTCGGCTTTGGAAGGGAGAAGAGGGGTTGGGTTAGGTTGGGTTGGCAAAGTCTCAACTCCCTACCCTATCGATAAAGGAACAAAGATGAAAAAGGGGGGAGCAAGTGACTGGTACGATACGCGAGTAGGATGAGTATAGGTCGATAAATTAATCTTGGGTTAGGTACCTAGACGCTTTACTTTCCGTTGTGTCTTGGTGCAGGCTGTGCTAGTGTGACTATAACCCTACGTACAGATGATGATGAGGATGTTTACTTCGTTGGCGGGGGTCTCTGCCCCTCTACTACGTATGACTTGCATAGACGCCGGTATCCCCTAAGCCAAGTCTTCGAGAAGTCGAAGAATTCCATGCCTGCCCACGTCAATTGCAGCAAGGAGACATGTACATATAACACGTCAATTACATAGATAAGGTACTGTGCCTAAATGCTAGTTACTACTATCAATCTATCTTCACGCCAATGAATTTGTCTATCGAATGATTCTACTATGTAGGTGGTGGCAATGTTATCCAGCTGTCTGCCTGATGATCTTGTGTAATACACGAACTTGATCATTTATATGTAGGAACTTACACGTATACGATGTTCCCGGCTAGAAGACCACTATTACGAATTATAGACGGGAACTAGGTATGTAATTGATGCAAAGATACGAAATGCCACCATCAATGTGTTTGCTTGGCTGTTTATCGTCCGACATTAGGAGAGGGGAGCCGGTCGATCTGTTAGACAGAGTACGGGGCCGCGCATATGCTCGCTGCGTACTAAGCCTTACGAGAAATATACCTAAGGTATTGTACATAGTAAGGGTATGTTTCCGAATGTAAGGGAAGAAGGGAAGAAGGCATAGGCATACCTTTCTCACGTTGAGCCTATTTCCCGTGCCATTCATCCCCCTTCTCCTTGATGGCGCGAGACTCAATTCGTCTGGTGTGTGGTACAAAGTAGAAAGTAGGTGGGTAAAAATATACTCCTTTCCTTTCCCTTCAATTCGAAGAGTGTAGCGAAATAAGAAAACTGTGTCATATCGGCCAGCTACTGTAGGAGGTAGTATTCAATGATACTATTTCGGTCGTGGGCCAATGCGACTTTATGTATGCACTGCTGCTGCGCAAAGAGGCCGGCGCCTTGCCGTTGCTTACATGACAGACCGACCTAATTTACCTATTATATACCATCCTACTTGGGACTTTGGCCCCTTATCTGCCGGGGGAAATGAGGGCTAAGGGCTATTGAAGCCTCAGCACTGAGCACGTACTACATGGATGAAGATTCTGACCTGTGATTGGACATACAACGTGCCCCAGCTCGTGGCAGAACCCCAAAATGGAACATAAGGCGAGATGGATGGGCGGGTGAATGGACGAAAATTTGATCTGATCACATCAGCACGTAAATAACATAGTCGCCGAGATTCCTAAACGACCAACTGCCGCGACAGACGCGGCTGGCTTGACAAGGAATAAGGGAGGTTGGCGAGGTTGGTGGCCTTTTGTGTTACTTATTCGGGTCGCCTGTAAGAAAGGAGTAATAACTTTGACTTTGACGAGGACCAACCTGCATTCCTTCAGCAAGCTGCAAAGTATCCCTTTCTACAAGTACATGCGGTCCATCCGCTCTGTATAATCGGCCGCCACCTCCGATAGGTCCGAAAAGCCCATATGGTATGCAAGGTACTCAACCTTGGTTCTGTTATTATTCTATCCCTACTTTTGATCAATGAAGAATACTGATACATGATCCAATTCTTCCATGCCAGGGATGTGTTGATGTGATTTTGGCCTGGAACACAACCAACGCAAATAAACATCGAGTCTCACATGGGGAGGTATGTATAGGTGTAAGTGTAAGGGTATATACTTTGCTGTTTAATACACACCCCCATCCATCAGCTCACTAGCCACAATTACGATTACACGATCACTTGCAGGAGGATGATATACAGTCAAACAGGTAATTGGGACGAATTGTCTCAGTATGTATGTATGTATATAGGTATAACCAGCCTAAGAAGGTGTAGGTATTTCATGATGCCTAGTAGAAAAGTAGAAACTGCCATTAGAGTTACAAGAGACGAAGGAGAACTTTCCTTGTCGCTCTTCGCGTGGCAGTGGATTCATGTACTGTAACCTCGCAGCGGCGGAATCCTAAGGCGCTCCAAGGCTCCTCCTCCCATGTCGTCGCCGGTCGCTGTGCCGTACACTTTACGATACAATGACCCCTACACTTCCACCCACACAATCTAAAAGGGGCCTACAGAGTGCAAGTATCTACCAGGGCGAGCAGCGGTGCGCATATGAGCGGATCCGTTGGCGCCCTATTCAAATTCGTAGGTGCCTAACAACAATGCTATGACGGAAGGACAAGTTGGAACAACCAATTCACTTTGTGACTTGAATGATGAGTGGTAGACTCGCTCATTCGATTGATAACTCATCGACAGACCGGAAAGAGGGGTAAATGAACTGACGAATGAGACACCTGGTGGCCCGCCGGTTCGATGGCCGTGATGATGCCAGCCTTTGGTATACTATACGCACGGAGGGGAGTAGGAAGTCTAATCCTGTATGTACTGTAACCAGGAAGGAAAAAAAAGAAGTTGACATGCAGACTGCTGCAGCTTGGACCACGGAACGCGGACGGACTTGGATATCAGACTGTCAGAACAAGACATGGGGTGATCAATCGCTAAAGGAGCCTGTAAGAACCCCTAGAAGAAAGCCAATGCGGTGGAGGATTAGGGATGGACCGCGTCCTGTAACCCTAGCGATGGAACCCTAACATGGCACTCGGCCTCATATCATGACCAAATAATAATAACAACAACAACAATTATCATCATCATCATCGTGAGAGTCAGAGTTAGATACAGGAATCCGGGGACAGATCAAACAACTCCTCAACCTACTTGTTATGCTAAACAAGCAAGCATAATCGTATATACATAATAAATAATAAAACTTCCTCAACATTCTCGTGTTCGTGTTCCAAGACCGCGTGGTTGAGTGGCTTAGGCATGAAGGCCAATCTCGGCCAAACAGACCCCGTCGGCACACACACAAAATTAAACGAAGAACATGGAAAGAAAAAGAAAAAAAGAAAAAAAAAATATTGTAAGAGACTAAATAGAAAAAGGGTTCAAAGGATTTTACTTATGTATACCTCATATTAATAAATTATCATTGCATTGCGCCATTGGAACGGAGGCTGACACTGCATGGGATCCATCCTTCAACTTTTTTTTTCCTTTTTTTTCTTTTTACACTGCTTCAATCTACCTTTAGGTAGGTACCTGCACCTAGACAGGAAACGTATTATGGCTGCAGGAAGTTACGCACACAAATTTACCGAATGTGTCAAATTGAAAACATGATTAGCTTGGCGACAAGACGGAGTGAGATATCTGGCAAGATGATACGCTGTGGGAAGATAGTCCAAGAAAATACATGAGTAATCAACAACACAAAATATGCGATTAATCATCTAAATCCATGTCTCTTTAAGTCAGAGACAGAATAACCCACCGATAGAGCTCTCGCTGCAACAACGTTAGCAAACGGGTCCTGATCTAAGACCGCATATCCCACACACAGGTGATTTCGGCAGCAAGCATATGCATACTACATGCAAACATAAAGGACCGCGGGACAAGAACATGCATAAGTGCAACACCATGTGCAAGGTAACTAAATGCGTGAGGAAACTTGATTGCTATTCAAGCACTGAGGCCTATCGTCATATCACACTCGAGATGGGATCTCTTTCATAGATAAAAGGCGGCAGATGTAGAAGAAGAATAATAATAGTGGTCTTTTTGTCTTCCTGAGATTCAAGCTACATAAACAATGAGAAGAAAAGGGGGTATCTCCCAGCCAGCCAGTACAACCATATCCCGATCTTTAATAGAACACGCAGAGGATCCTCTATAACTGTATCCTTGCGGGAAAAAAAACAATAAAACAAAATGCCACCTTGTTCGACCCAACGCCCGCTCATATTCGCGCAGGCCGCTAACTGGTGAAGCAAAACATAACTCGGCTGGAGTAACGAATCCATCATCCATCACTAATATCAATAAAACAATAACCATTAAAACTCTTTTATATGGTTGGGCCATAGCCAACCTCGTGTAATATCCCATCAACGGCTTCCGTAATGCCGTGGCGCAAAATAAAACAATTCCTTCTCCAAAGACCAACTTTTGAGTTCCCGAATAATGTCCCAAAAGGGTATATCGCTCGTGTCCTCGTCAACTGCTTGCGCGGTGAGCGTGTGTGCAATATAGACACGCATTCTCCTCTCTTCGTCCGGGGTATCTTGGAAAAAACGAAAGACGAGACAGGAAAATCCAGGCCCTTCTTCCCTCGATGCATGCGTGGTGTGCCCTGCGGCGTGTGTAATATGACAGATGAAAGAAACCCTGAACGGGGAAATCCTGGTATCGATGTGTCACTCCGGAAATACGACCCAAACAGGAGATCCGTTTCTACTTGTACACGATGGCTATAGCCATCCTTCGTCCTTTTTCAATTGGTTTTTAGTAATATGTTATGGTCCATCCTCGGAAAATATTGGGTCCAACGGATGGGAGTAGTAGTGGTAGTAAACTCTGGGGGAAAAAACAAATGAAGGGTCCGGGTATCTATTGTTTGGGCCTCTTCAATATGTCTTCACAGTTCGCATCGAACCGCAAGTTCCAAAGACGGACTTGCTGCATAAAAGCCTCGGTGCGCTCAAGCTCCCTCTCACGGCCAAAGATGGTCCTGACGAACTCCACTCCGGCATTTTGTCCGAGGTGGGATGCTTCCTTAGCCTTAGAGGATCTCAACATGGGGGCCTCGCATTTCTTGAGCAAGACGCGAAGCTTGTCCGTCAAGCGTTCACCGGACTCAATAAAATCTTCAATCATCTCCTTATTCGCTTGGGTCCGGACCTCGGGTACAACTTCCTCGGCACGCTTTATCTTGCCGGACAATTGAATAAGAAGAACCCATAATTCGCCGGCCACATCAGCAATAGGAGTGGAAGCTCCGTGGTGGTGGACAGTCCAATCATAGATCCACTTTCCTAAAGAGTTTGAATCGAAGACACTACCTAGCAACATGATGGGTTCCTCGGCGGGATCCCAGTTCTTCAAAGAGTACCCCGGAGGGATCCGGTGTTTCCGGGCATCGGCCTCGGTGGCTTTCTTCTGCCCCGAGACGGCAGCCTTCTTCTTGTGGGAGCTAGAAGGACGTGTAGTAGCGGGGCGCTGGATAGGTACAGTAGTGGCGGAGGGACGACGGGTGTGGTGGCCGACCCTCGTAGCGGAGCGGGCTGGCGGCTCCTCGAAATGGGGATAATCGGCTCTTTCTTTCTCGTAGAACGACGACGGCATGCCCTGCGAACGGTAGTAGTGATCAGTGCCATGTCCCGGAGCAGCATAGAAAGAATCTCTGCGCTTGCGACTCTTGGACTCCGCAATCAACACGCATCTGACCCCATCGATCTCGAAAAACTCGTCCTCGTCGGAGTCCCCATGAGAGGCCCGATTGTATGAGAAGGAGCTCCGACGCTCGCGCCTAGGCATGTGATGCGACCCCATTGAGAAACTGTGCTTTCGCGAACTCACATTCGGGCTTGGGCCGGTAGCATACTCGCCGGTGCTCGTATACCGGGGTGAGAAGGCGGTCGACGGTCGGAAGTCGGGGACGCCGGTGCTAGCGTTACGACCATGAGCTCGAGTAGCCGGTCGCTGGGGGGTCTGAGCTGGGTAAAATGGGTAGTGACGTGGAGAAGGTGTTGGTGAGGGACTCTGTACGTCGTAATAATAACCCGCATCACCTCCTCGAAGAGGGGTCCCGTATGGCGACCCGTAACTCATCTTGCCGAAGTCTTGCGCAATGATTGCCGCCGTGATTGCGAAATATTTCTGGTTCAACGTCTCTTATGTGTGGTCGCCCCCAATGCGACTCGATGATAAAATGTCGTCGTGGTTTTTTAGGTTTCGATGTTTTCTTTTTTTTCTGAATTAAATGGCGCCTGTGTCGTGACGCTGGAGGAAGTGACACCTGTCACCTTGGTATGTGGTCGGTGGGAAGAGGAGAGGAAAACCGTCTTCTTTGAGAGAACATGTCAAGATTTGGTGTTTATATCCCCCAGGAGGATTGGGCATCAAAGTCGATGAGTGGTCGACTTCGGATGTTGAAGGCGCTGGAAGAGACTGGACTGTTCTAAAAAGTCCAGAGTGGAAAATTCGTTTGGGGAAAACGAATATCAAATACAAATAATGTGGATGCGATTGTAGGATGAGTCAATAGATATGGCAAAAGCCAAACTTGGTAGAAGAGGTGAACCGTCGGAGGTGGTTGGGCGAGGCGAGTGGTCTCGTTTAATAATAACAGAAATATTTGGAGCAACCAACGGCCAGGCCAAAATTTTTTTTTTTTTTTTACTGTCGGGGGGCTAACAAGGGTTGTCAAAAAGAATTGACAAGGGGGACCCCCTACCAAGCCTAATCCTAGCCTAAAAGTAAAGGTACCTTGGCAGGATTTGGGTATGCGCGTAGTCCGGTACGTACAGTACATCCAAGTAGGGTGTGTGCTGAGCTAGCCAAGGGCAGGGGTGTATGCGCAGTATGTCCCTCTATGCACACACTCACACACACTTTCAGTATTAGTCAACTTTGGACTCTGGTGTAATGGCACAGCCACAACGTCTGACGAGAATCCGCTCGCACTTTGTTTCTGATTCGGTATCCAATCGCATTTAGTTGTCCACTGTGAGCTAAAATGGTGATTTAATTCAGCTGCTTCTCGCTGCAAATCGGTCCGCGTAGCGCTGAATGATTTGATAACGCCAGCGGAAATAAATAAAGGCCACGCCTACCCAACGTCGTCGTATATCGCTTGTAGCCTGGGGATCCTCCTAGGCGGCGAATACGATTACGATGACGTTTGAACAAATGCGCAACTCTTTCAATACCCTGTCACTTGGCTATCATAGTTCAGGCAATTCGGAGCTCTCCATAGTAAAGGGTCATCGCAATAGATATGAGTCCCGCTGGTCCCTAGTGAAAACGGAAACTGCAAAAAATTTTCGTGAATGACGATGCTTTGAGGATCCTGGGTTTCAGGGTTGTTAAGATATCGGCTGTCCTTTAGCGAAATTGTGATTATGGCCTCCCTGTTCCGTCTCGGTCCTGGTCCTAGTCCCTGTCCCTGGCGCACCGACAATATCCCAACGATTTGGACGGTATTAAAAAGAAGAGCAAAGAAAAACTTGAAAATTTTTCCCGAGTCAAGGATCATCAAGGATCCATCGACAGAGATTTCAAAACCCCAGGCCCCCGTTTAGAGATTGAGGCGCAATGGAGATTAATGCGGCGAAATTCAAAGATATCGCTCGCTTTGGGCTTTTTGTAAACGAGATGGTAAGCCGTGTTAGATCCGAGTAGAAAAATTTTCGACTCCTCTGGTTAAATTAAATCAGAAAGAAACAAATCTGTAGAAAATCCGTGTTAATCCTAGTGGAAGAGGGAGTCGAGTTGTAGCTTGTCTGTTTGACAGATATGGTAGATGACACGATCCTTATGCTCCAGATTGGACACACCCCGAGGGTTTAGGATCCTTCTTTGTCAAACGACGTTGATGAGTAATAATGGTTATGTTCATTCAATCAGATGCTTTTCGCGTAGGTATCGCACAATCCGGCCGCGGGACTCCAACGGGTGCCGACAGCATACGGAGAGACGGAAGCTTTGGCCGGTATGCGAACTGGTCGAATATGTACCCGGAATAGTGGGGGATGGTTTATCCCCCTCAATTGTCGCAGCGCCTTGATTTAGATAATCCGACGATGAGAAAGAAATAGGTGAGAACGGGTTTAGTTCTCGCACTATTTTTATGCGGGTTGGAAATATTAGGGGTTAGGTGAAAAAAGGAGGTTAAGTCTAGAATGAGATTCGGGTGGTGCCGAGGAGGTATATGTAAGTTGAGATGGAAAGAGACGGGCAGACGGGAAGCAGCTGCCCTACCCAAGGTAAATTCTCTAGAGTCATTCTGTAATGTAGCACGATAGCACGATAGCATTGGAGTAGTTCCCGCGCGGGGAAGGTGCGGGTACAAGCCCAGGGCCGATTGTGCATACATAGTAGTGTACACTATGGATTACATACAACATTAGGTACAGGTATAGTGTGAAGTAGCCAAAAAAGGTATTTGCCTATACCCATTATTGGACTATAATACTACCTTTGCATCTCATCATCACCAGCCCTCTTGCCCCTCTTGCATACCTAAGAATAGTTGTAAGAGCGACAATCATCCCCCACCTACCACATTTAGCCTTCATAATAGCCTGCCCTCTTAGCCTCGATTTGTGATACCTACATGTGCGTATTAAAGGGACACAATCCGTCAATAGGTACGAAAGGATAAGACTTCGTAATCGATCCATTATACTCGATTATACTCGATTATACTTATATTTTTATCTATATAGGTATATACCTATATACCTAGGTACATACCTGAGACTACACGAGCATATAAAAAAGACTCAACCTACACATGTATAATCCCATTCATAGACACGTACGCTTGTGCTGACTGTTCTTTTGCCTCTTCCACCTCGGCAAACTCGCATCTCGCCAGGTTTTATTTCTTGGTGGCGTGGAACATAATAGATTGGATTGGAGGGTTGTAGAGTCTTACACACCCATTCAGAAACATAGAGTATCATCCGGCGCTTCCATCCTCGATATGATCCCGAAAACTAACTGAGTTCTCTTCATGCCTAGATTTAAGAGAAGACAGAAATTTACATAAACTGGATATGGTATGTACAAGATGCCTAAAAGGTAACCATCAAGGATTTTTCTCGATGCGTCATCCGATGAGCGTGATTTACACCTAGCGTTGTGAAAGGACCAATATAGATCTAGGCCAGAGAACTTCTAACCGATGATAGTTCGCTGTAAAGAGGGTCATCTGGGTCATCTGCACCCCCATGCATACATAGTGCATGGCGGGGAAAAAAAGACCAGGAGGTAAAAACGTGGGAGGTCGCAGCATAAGGTCCTCTCTCCCCTCTATTCTCCAATCACTCCTCCTGTTGACATGTACGTATGATGTCGATGACAGGCTATAAATGCCTCTAGATCTGTTATGAGTCGTTATTGGAGGTTATCATATGCGCAAACTTAATCTTGCGTTATTATATCTCGAAGTTGAGATTTGGTGTTGAGTGACCTGAGTGACGGGAATACTCCGTACAAATCAACTGGTCGGAGGCCTGTTGTTACAAGCAAACAATCTATAGATTGCTACATCGATCGCCACATCGATATTAATTGCCTGCTGAATGTATGCTTTGTATTACTACGCGTAGTCTTGGGCCGAAGAAGCTAGGTAAGTGGAAGACAACCCCGTAACCAACACTGCTGAAATACTGTCTACGCACGGACTCGCCCTCGGGTCTCAATCTGGGGCCAGCCAGAATCGCAATTCGTTGGTTCTTCAAGGACGTTCAGCCTCCGTTCCACCAAAATTGTCCGTCTGTATGATACCTATATCGAGTATTAAAGGCATAGTCCTGTTCCTCTTCAGTGTTCCGTTGTAGGTTACCCTGTATTACGACGCACGGCTTTGCCTCACACCCTTATGTCCTTCTCGGTGTAAGCAAGCAGGCAAGCAGACAAGGGGGAAGACGTCGGGGTGGTTGGTTAACCCGTTTACGAGTTACCCTGTTTCGGCCTTATTCCCTCAGCTTGACGCCTCAAGTCAATTTGATCTTATCACTACGGATTACCTATGTCCTATTGACCCCGAATTAAGACTTCGGCTCGTTCATGGCAAGAGATCTTCCCGAGGACAATCACTTCAAACATGATACCGAGGCGCTTAACCTAGACATTTCGGAACCATGAACAGACCAGACAATTTTTTCTCAGCCACCAAACAGAAACCTCACCAATAGTCTAATGCGTCACTGTTGGGATCGGTACACTTCGTCATGCGATGAGCCAATAATTCGAAACGGTGGGATTCTGTGCGACAAGTCTCGCACTTATTATTACCCCAGGGTCCTACTTCGTACGACGACAAGGACGATACGGATTAGAGAGCAAGCCACTTAGACATAGAGTGGACTCTGATCACTTACTATGGTAGCTCTAGGCTCCCCATAGGTGGTCAGCTCTCTAATTTGAAGGGCTAGGAGTCCGGCCCGGTTCGGCTGACAGGTGCTACTAATGCTTCTTCCCCGGCAAAGAACCACTATTGGATGGGTGCCTTTACGCTACACCTTCATATTTTCCGTACAGTATGAGAGAGACTGTCCTAGGCCACGATTCAAGCCGCAGATGTTCTGGAGCTATCGACTCAGCGGAGATTACACCCACTGCCGCGGGTCAATCCAGTACGCTACTTATGCTTCCAAAATCCATGCAGCCATGAGTAGAAGTACCTAGTGGAGGTATATACATACATGGGCTACATGGACTACAAGGGCTACACGGACCTACACGGACTCCAGGCCACGGACGCCATGGATTATTAGGTCTTGTAGTGTACCAGTCTTCCTCTCGTCTTGGCCCATGGATGTAGCAGCATAGACGGAACAGAGATTACCTGCTCCCCGTGCACGGCTGCATTCACCGGCCACACCTTAACAATCCCCTGGTCGTTTTTTTCTAGACCTGCACCCTTATTTTGGGTGTACATTCTTTTTGCTTTGTCCCGTACCCGGTCTTGGATAATAAGCCAATCCACTTTCTCATTTCTCAATACGACATAGGAGGGGAAAATTTTTTTTATTTCCAAATTCCTTCATTTCACTCCCTTCATTGCAAGACATGCAATGCAAAAAATTACATAAATAAATAAAGTACATGATCAAAGTACACATCGAAGGGATAGGATACCTAATGGAACGGCAGAGATGGATATGTACAATACCTCTCTCTGATACCATCGGCTTAGTATCAGCTGTGACTCATACGAGTAGACGTCATGTAGGTTTATGTCCTGATGCCCTGCGAGCAAAATCTCTGGCTGCAATGATGTCCAATGTCTGTAAGCTGAATGGGCCTTGTAAATTGTTTGGTCAATGGGGACCCGGCTTAAGACCACACTTCCTGCATCTGTGCATATCCCGATTGGGGCTGGCAGGGGTGTATAAAGCCCTTTAGAGGTCAATATCCCGTTTAAGCCACCTACTATAGTAGTCTATCTACATGGTATTTTATCGTGGTAATCCTTTTTCTATCTCCGCACCCAGCAGCCAATATCAGGGCCACTTTGTTGAATAGCGTCTTTACTCCACCAACTTTTTCAACAAAACAAACACAGAAGCTCGACCAGGACAAGAGACCCGACCCGGACGACCAGGACGACTTAGACGACTCTGGCACGATCACGAAGCAGATCCCCCTCATTTCTACCACTCACCGACTCTTACTGAGAAGTAGACAGCATACATATCTGCAGGATATTCGGAGTCTTTTACCCATGCCTTACATGCAGCTCGCAGGTATGTATTATACATACCGCCCCGGTCCAAGTTGTCTCGGTGACGTAGACGAAGCGCACAAAAATGAAATAAATAAAAAAAATTTTAGATTTGATATTGGTGCGATGACGACCCTCTGCCCCTCTCTTTGACCTTCTAGAAGGAGACGAAAAGGGGGAGCGAATGTATTCTAACGGCTTCGAATTGCATATTCGTTCTCCATTCCTTTCGAATTCGATACATGTAATCCACAGGCGGTGCCATAGTGTAATGGCTCTTCGAGGTTAGAGAAGGTATTGTTTTAAACCTATCAGGACTATAGCGACACCACCATTAGAGCACGCGAGAATGGTACTCCAACCATAAGTAGGGCTTGTAGCGCACGTGTTGGTATGTGATGGAGAAATGGGCGGCATTCATTTTCCCTAACCAGAATATTTCGTGATATGAATCTTGTTGTCTATCGCTATGCGTTGTTCGATCCATACGTAGTACCCCTGTCGTCGCTCACCTGGCCCCCCTTTTCATCATTGTCTCGTAGGCCTCCGAGATTTTGATTCGACATTGTCTCACACATCGAGATTATAAGAATGCCGTTATTATCTGCCAAATCGCAAAATGCCTTTTTTCAAGGTTGCGTAGGCTGGTACCTCTACATATCTCCCTTCGCGCGCCTAGCCAATGCTATGTTGCTATGTTTGGGAACTTAACTCATCAGGCGTGCGCAGCACGAAGGGAATCATCCTGCGAGGCGATACGGATAATAATACATACGAGTAGCTAAATCATTGGGACGGCGCGCCGGTCTATGTCTTTCATTTGCTACCATCTCTCGCACTGCCCGACGTCGTCTGCTATCTTAAGTATCGCACAGCACGGTCATACGGCAAGCAGGCCATAAATGTATGCCTTAGGCCACATCGTTACCTATGATGTTCTTGTCGGGAATTCTAGATACCGTGACCCAGAAGCCTGGGTATGCCGTATGCGTTGACGTGTCACTCTTCAAAACCAGACGAATGCACAGAGCATTGCGCGCTTCCATCGTGGCTGTGCTGCTATATTGTCCTGCCATGTCTATCAGGTCTAGGCCCTGGCATGTGACGAGATATTAACCCTCTAAACGGCTCTAAACTGGTCCTCACACCGCTCCACTTCGTTCCGGAACATTGCCCTTTTCGATCTCCGCCTCGTCCTTCGTCAAGTCGTGACAAACGCCCAACTATATTTCGACGCCCATCGAACCCCATCCATCCGTTGTCTCTCTGTCTATGCTTGCGCGGAATCACCGGCACCATAGATTCGTTGCCATGCTATCCGACGGCACGGGTATCTGTGTTTCCCGAAGAGGGAGGTAACCCGGAGCAAATCATAACCCACGATGGTAACGGGAGAGATTAGAAGTCCGCGGGCGAGAAAGCCATCATGATTAATTCTGGCGCGGACAATGATAGTAAGCGCCTGGTCTAAGGAATAGAGAGCAATAGTCACACACCTCCGGCGGCTGTTATCATGTAGTTCTTGTAAGTCCGACGATCGCCCACTCAAAAATTCTTCACCGTCATTTTCTGCGTAATACAACGGTACTCCTCATAGTTGGGACTGGCTACTACCGCGAGGCGTTAGCTCCTCCATATTCCCTGTCTATCAATCAAGTTTCATAAGTTTGGGCAGTGACTCACCGCATACGGACTCGATTCTCTCGACGGCGAAGTGGGCACCCGAGCTTCGGAAGCCCACCAGATCAAAGGGAAAAAGTCCGAAATCCCACACAATACCGCCACTACCCTGGTGACTCTATTTCGAACCCGTACTAAACCTCGCCCTATATTACAACAGTGATGAGGACAATACCGCTGACGATACCGCTGACGACTGTGACGACTAACATGCTGGCAGCAGTAAAACATTGGCTAAACCCAGCCGTGAATTTCACCATTAGGAGGCCATGGGCGTATTCACGTTGGTGCTGAACAGGCAGCAGCCTCGCAATATTCCAGTACATCCCTTCCTCGCTGCGACGTAACGGGGGCGAAGGCAGACGAGCCTCAGTGTCGCATTTCATATATATCGCAATGGCGACGCGTCCCCTACTACGCGCCTAACTTAAGCCTATCAAACGTCGCATCCTCAGTATGGCTCATCCACCCCACGCCGGCGTCACACGTCAGCCTGTTGCCCGCCTCACGCCTCACGCCTCACGCCGGCTATCTAGATTCCCGCGAGGCTGCGGGCTGCCGTCCAGACCCCAATATGTAGGTAGTTACACGATCCCAAATCCGGTCGCACAAGCAGCCATAAGAAGTCCCCCATTCGCAAATCGAACCCCAAGATAGGCATTTTCGTGGTGAAACCATAGCATCAGCCCGGCTTGTGCAACCAATCAAACGATGACTAAATTGCTTCGCCCTTTATGAGTCACATGAGTCACTATCCCTACGTCCACGCCCCCTAGCCTTCTCGGTATCCTGAAGTTGACGATATCAGATGATCTATCGTGGAGGTCGACAGTGCTGACACACTGGGCCATCTAGCTTTACACAAGTGCCGGATATCTGGAGGTGGCTGTGCACTCACTCTCTTGTTTGCATGTCCATCCAAGGCCAAGTATCTATCAATGTGAAATCTCCTTTGCCACTGCGTATGTGTACTGATAGTTACTATGCGTTTCGCCGCGCGTAGTTCTACTGCCTATCAGCAGCAACCTTAGGCACGACATGAGCCCACTCGAGGAACGAAGGTGGGTGGATGAGCAATAATCCCTTCATGAGGCAACCGATTGACGTACTGAGGGCTATTGGATGCCCTGTGTCGGGATGACTCTTTCGAAGATGAACAATGACCAAGTATGGGCTTTGGCATTCTAGTAAGTTTCCCGTCAAGTCGTTCACTAGACACACCGAGATAATGATGAATCATTTTTTTATGAAACACGGAACTACACATGTAATTTCCCTTCTCTATCGTGTGTACCTATGGACCATCTCCATGTTTTATCATAGAAGAGCCCAACAGTGTTCCATAGACTACTAGTCCTTCAACACCAGCGTGAATGCGACTTGAATGAACACAAAATGATGTGTAGGTACTTAGTAGTCTAGGTTAATATTCACGTAAAATATCCCATGTCCACACATGTAATGTAATCGCAAATGCTATTGTGGTTCGTAAACTTGAAATTTACTCTAATATAAACGAGACAAAAGGGGGGAGGTTAGGTTGGCAAAGGACTTTTAAGAGGTTTATACTGGGTAACATTCGTAACTACCTACCTAACCTACTTACATATTAAAAGTAAATTCTATATATAGTCGATCTATCTTACGTCGGTGTAATAAACGAAACTATATCCCTCCACTGTGTGACTGAGCTTTGTTTAATATTATCCTGAATTCCATGTTTACATGATTCGGATTTAATGCGAGAGCTCCAAGATGGAATATTAGCAACCCTAGCTCACATAATTCTGAGGCGGCGGTATCATGAAGGCCCTGTTGACTGTACGTCTTCGTCTGAATAGTTAATAGTAAATAATCGCCCCTTCTAGATATAAGCGTAACTACAGCTAGTTGATTATATGTTTATGTTGGTATTTCCAGGGCTTAGAACTTCACTATGTACCTAAACACTACCTAAAATATATACTAGACCAACATTACAGATATACTACTCTCTTAAGGCCATTGTTGTCTAAGTAGTGGAGTAATAAAGTTACAAATGGCCCATAACAAGATACTTAGACAATAAACCCTTAATCCCTTAGGCCGCCATCCGAAGTATCTCGACGACCTTCTCTTTGTCAAGCTTCACCGGGTTGACAAGTGTACACGGATCAGTTAAGGAGTTCTCCGCTAGGAGCTCGAATTTATCGCTTCCGATACCGAACTGGCCCAGGCTCCGTGGCAATCCTAGAGCGCTGATAAATGCTGCCATCAAGTCTCCAGGATTGGTGGAGTCTCTATCCACCTCCTTTAAACCGAGGGCCTCGACGACGGCCGGCTCGTCAAAGAACGCCGATGCCACCGTTCGGAGTGAATCTCGAACCTTCCCATCGCCGTGGTCCCAGTTGTACTTCATCACGAACGGAAGCATAATGCAGCTTGTCTCGCCGTGCCCTACACCCATCGGACCAAGTTGGTGTCCTATACCGTGCTGTGATCTAAGTCAGTAGTTATTTTAAGTTAGAATTCCTGGGGCTCGGGGGTGTGAATTGAGAGTCACAGCTCAGTTATTATATACAAAGCTTCGATGTGGAATAAATAGGGGTAAAGCAAATCCTCAATGCTACGTACGCTAGCGCCCATACCGCAGGATAAGTTTTGAACGGCAGTCTTGAGCGCGAGCTGCGTCTGCAGGCGTGCGTCGAGATCATCCCACCTCTGTTTGGTCTTCAGTAAGCCCACCAGCAGGTTCCGGAGGGCGTTGGCAAGTTCGGCGGTCAACTCCGGGCTCGCCTGAGGTAAATTGGCATATATACCTTCGGTGCAATGATCCACTGCTCGGACTCCGGTAGAAAGCCAGAAGCGCGCTGGCGTCGATACTGTTAATGCGGGATCGAGTACTATAAGGTCGGCTATTACGGAATCGTGGATCAAGTTCCTCTTTTCGAACGTCTGCATATTCGTTGCCGCGCCGAACGGAGTAAATTCACCGGCAGACAGGGTCGTCGGCACATTAATAACAGGAATCGTCGCCGGCTTAACGCCGACTGCGGTTGTGACTATATTAGTGAGATCTACGGTACATTTGTCGAAGATCTCGTAGGCTCTTTGCGTGTCCGATACCCCATTCGCTGCAAAGAGGCGAGCTAGCTTGACACCATCTGAGATTGAACCCGCCCCAAGAGTAATGATAAGATCTGGACTCTTCGCATTTAGATCATCTGCCAGGGCTAGCACATCCTCTAAAGGAGTATGTGGAAGAATGCCGTAGCGAACTCCAACAATCTTGTTGGCGAGGGCTGTCTGAAGGGCTGTGAAAGCCTCGGTTTTGCTAATGGAATTGGACACAACAACGTAAATGTGCGAGGCATGGAATGTGTTCTCAGCATGGTGGGCACAAGCCTTTTCAAACGTCAAGCCATAGGAAATATAAGGCTTCGGCTTTAATGGAAAGGCTGCAAAGTAAGATTCACCTGGGGCTGCCATGATGATCGAAGCTGTTTCAACTCGTCAGTAGCTTGTTATAAAAGTTGGTATAAAGTTTGATCGAACGAAAAATCATGTTTCAGCCTCTTAGGGGTGAACCGACTTACTATTATAGTTAAAGGCGTACGGAAACTTGTCGGTCTTGGTAAATGTGCGTTACTGCTTGTCTAAACATTGCCATGTTCAGGCAGGATGCGTTGAAGCTCATTTAAACGATTTGATGGCAGACATCTCTCTCATGACTGGACGGAGCCGAGGCGCTTTCTCATGCTCCCATGTTCTCCAAGTCCTATGGTTCCGATGTTGATTCAAGCTACTATCCCCGTTATGTCCGTCATCTAACAGCCGACCATGTAATCCTCCGCCTTCTACGTATCATAAGAGTTTATGTCAGTAGCCAGTCTTTGAAAGGAGACCCCGGCCTTCGTAAAGGCAAGAGGGTGGGCATAAGCTACTAATTACCTAAACCAGACGTCAAACACGGTCAAGAGCCAATCAGAGTTGGTAGCTTATCCGCTTGAGGTTCCGAGAGTTTTAAAAGATCGCCAGACTTCACACCATTTAGAAGGTGGGCAAAAGCACCCTTTACCATCTATACACCTTTAGAGATTCGAATGATAGTGGACTCACTACCCATGAATCAACAACCGTAGATATATGCGCCGGTACCGAATCGGTTAAGGAGAGACGCATCATCTATTGCTGATAAGCGGTCCAACCGACTGCCTCCGGTTTGCTTATTCCCGATTTCATGGCCCAGGCCATTGACATGCCATTCCAAAATGTAAGAAATGGGTCTAGCACGTAGCTGCGAAATCATAGGATAAGAACCTACGATGACTTAATAGCACCCTCTACAGAGGACACCCTTAGCCTCTGGTTTCAGTGTGAAGTTAACTGGTACACCACCAGCGGATATCCCCAGAAATGTTCCACGAGTACGCCCAAAGGACGGCTAAGAATAGAGACATAGAAGTCATTATATATCGGGGGATCATGAGCTCTCGCGCATGCGTGTCAGATATTATAGCTACCGGCTATCGCACATCATTTGCCTGTATATAATCCCACGCGGCTATGTCGTTCACCGACTCGCTTTTCGAAAGCTCGTTTTGGAGCTATGAAACAACCTCAGTTACGCTCCGTCGCCCAAGCGACGTTCATACGCCGTCTGAAAATGTCGCGACAACTTATTCTCCAGAATGTCAGTCTAGATTCTCGATTAGCAGCGACGAAGATCATCCTACGAGCTCAGGATCCTTCAATACGATTCGCTCGCCGCTATCCCTAGGGTCTCGGCGGTCTCGGCGAATAGGGCATCGTGAGAAATCCCTGCCACCTGTTCCGCGGGCATACAGTTTTGCAAGGCAGCAGCGAGGACATGCGAGCGTCAGATGCTCAGGGCTTCGAGCCATCGATGAGATATCCTGGCCGATGCCGCCCGGAACGAAACCACCGCCGCGGACTCCTGGAGACTCACGTAATATGGTTGGTAAAATGTCGAGAATACGTATAGGCTTGTTCGTCTCGACGATATGCACAGCCCAATTGTGTGCTCGTGAGTTGAATGTATAGATGGTTATCACATGGCCCTAGTTAATACAATCTATAGAAGCAGGAATTGGCCAAACGCTAGCAATCCTCCGTGAGATAGGGACCACTTTCGGCATCTTCAACACCAGCGATCTGATCTGGGTTCTTGCTGGGTATAGCTTGGCGATCGGTACCTTCATCTTGATAGCAGGCAGATTAGGTGATACGTATGGGTATAAGCGAATATTTCTCGCTGGATTTGTTTGGTCGGCTGTTTGGTCTGCTATTTCGGGGACAGCGGTATACTCAACTCACGTCTTATTCATGGTCTCTCGGGTCTTCCACGGCCTAGGCGCTGCTCTCTCACTTCCAAATGGCCTTGCACTTCTAGGAATGGCATACCCTCCTGGCAAGCAGAAAGCTATAGTATTCACGCTCGTTGCCACCATGGCACCCATGGGTATCATTATTGGGGCGGCAAGCGCAGGTCTATTCGCGTTGGTTTGGTGGCCGTTGGCGTATTGGGTCTTCGCAGCTACACTTCTCATCATTGCCGGAGTAGGCTGTTTTACTATCCCTAATATATCTACATCAAAGGGCAAGACACCTGCTAATATTCGAGCTGTAATGTCCGACCTCGATATACCGGGAGCAATCGCAGGAATTTCGGCTCTCGTACTGATAAGTTTTGCTTGGAACCAGGCTCCTCTTGTCGGATGGCAAGAATCGTATCTCTGGATCGCTCTAATCGTTGGTATTCTATTTGCAATATTATTCGTGTTGATCGAAACCCACTACGCCCCTAAGCCACTCATTCCGTTCCACGCACTTTCATCCGACGTATCTTTCATTCTAGTCGCAGGCGCTTGTGGCTGGTCATGCTTTGGAATTTGGGCATCGTATACCTGGCAATTTGTCGAGAATATTCGTGAGACTCCTCCACTTTTGGTATGTTTAGACACAACTCAAGACTATGTAACTTCGCTAACTCTTATGGCATTTGAGGCGACGGCATATGTTAGCCCGTGCATTGTTGTTGGTTGTTTAGCAACGGTATCAACAGGCTTTGCACTCCAACGACTGGGCCCGTCTATCCTCGTATTCATCTCACTCTTAGGGTTCACTCTAGGGTCTGCGCTTATTGCTACTATGCCTGCCGTGCAAATTTACTGGACTCAGTTATTCTTTTCCGTGCTAATTGTCTCTTGGGCAATGGATACAGGGTTTCCAGCCACAATGCTAGCTTTATCAAATGCAATGGAAAGGAAGCATCAGGGTACTGCGGCGAGTTTAGTTAGTACCGTGATGAACTATAGTATTTCGATCGGCTTAGGGATCGCTAGAACGGTGGAGGCCTATGTAACTAGAGGTGATCAGTCCATAGAAAGTAAGTTGGAAGGGTACCGGGCTGCTTTATACACTGCAATCAGTCTAGCAGGGTTAGGCGCACTTATCTGCTCGATTTTTGTGTTGAAAACACTCTGGCAGAAGCAAAGAAGGTGTTATAGATACCGTGGTGAGCCGGAAGTATGCCGAGTCTAGATTGTTCCTCTATTAAATACCTAAGGCTAGGTAGAGTAGAACACGGTGATAATAGATATAAATGTAGGAAAAGACGCGTCAAGGTGAATTTAGAACGCGTTTGGGGGGGTTTGACGATAATTATAGCATGCTTTGATGCATAATAGCCCATTTATGTATACTGAGAATAACTCCTTAAGACGATGGTTCCGCTAAGTAGGTAAGGTACCAACATGATCCGATCCTTCGTTCGCATCATCGCCTTCTGATGCTGAAACCAATCCAACATCCCCGATAATTTCCTCCAGGATACGAGATACTTCGTCCCGTTTAACTAAGTCTAGGAAATAGCCGGGCATTAAAGTAGTTAACTTCGAACAAAGCCTCGTTCTGATCTTCTCCGTACATGGCCGGAACATTCTTCCTTGGTGAATCCTAACAGAATGGACATGAATAGGAAGTGACTCAGTAATGCTGTTTGGTAGATCGACCAGCCTGTCGAGACCAGCGGCGATGTTAATGACTTCCAAGAACCAAGCAATATTCACTGAAAATTCAACTTCATAGATGAGCACGGGAAAACCTAGATAGACCATATTAATTCTTTGCTCGCCATTATCGTATTCGTTGAATATACGGACGAATCCCACTATATGCGTTAGGTATGCTTTCATTTGCTCCCTTAGGGGTGGGTTTAGTCTGCCTCCGGTTGCAAGGACATTGCGACATATGGTGAACATTTTACGATGCGCAAGGAGCCGAAAACCGCTAAACCGTTAATATATTAAAATAATTTATAGATTTAAATATTAAAATATTAAAATATTAAAATAATAAAATAAATAAAATAATAAAATAATAAAAATTTAAAATTATAATTAATAAAAAAAAAATTATTATTATAAAAATAATATTATAATTAATTACGTTTTATATATAATATATTTTTAAATTAATTATAATTATATAAAAAGTTAAATAAAATATTTTTATTATTAATTATTTTATTTAAAATTTTAATAATTTTAATAATTTTTATTAATTTTTTAAAAGTTTAATATAATAATATATATATATAAAAAATATAATATATTTATATTATTATATTAATTAAAAATTTATAATTTAATTATTATAAAATTAAAAAATTAATAAAAAAGATAATAATATTTTAAAAAATTAAAATATTAATAAATTATAAAATTTAAATATATATATATATAAAATAATATTTAATTTAAATATTAAATTATATAAATAATTAATAAAATTAAGTAATTATGTCACCGCCAAGCCACTGCCTTAGCAGTGTTGCGCACGGGCCACGTGGCGCTAAGGCTTACGGCCCCACGGATGTTGTTATATAAATAAATGGCGCGCTTCGCGCGCCACGCATTATAAATCCTTTCTTTTTTAAGTTTATTATCATTACCAATAAAGACTAGTTCACTAAATCCCTGCATTTGTACTAGCTTTACAACATGACAAATTATATAATTTTTAACCGTAATATTAATTATATATATATTTTAATTATATTAATTTTTTTTTAAAAAAAAAAAAAAATTATTATAAAATAGCGTTTTTTTTTAAAGTTATAAATAATTAATAAATTTTAATTTATAAAATATAATAAATTTAATTAAAATAAATTTTTAATAAATAAAATATTTATTAAATAATTTTTAAT